>NC_092055.1:22599877-23199877 GCF_003086295.3 Arachis hypogaea | reverse complement strand
GATTTGTAAATAACTTAAGTAAGTATTTTAAAAGCCTTCTATGTCATGAGCGGGTTCGAAAGTCCTCCTAAAATGATATTGATAGAGTCAATAGTAACTAGCTTCTTGGAAGGGCAACTTCTTGGATACAACAGGTCGTATGATTTGTTTAGTGAAATCTTTGATAGCATCATAGCATCCATCCAAGTGTGTATAATACAAGTTAGTCTTTTTCCTAATTCTCTTTGTGCAAAAATTGATTGTCTTGTGTGAGACAATCTATTGGGGTGGATCTGGAAGTCACGATTTACCCTTAACCTCGTGGAAAATTCTGATATCTGAAAAGGTAGGGTGATTTAGCTTTATTAGGGATTCTCTGATGGTAAATATATCTCTGCTTGATAAGTTTGTTTGGCAATTTTTGTACCATTAAGACAAAATGGCTAGGTAAGTATGTGTAGGATAACCGAATCAAGTGATTATTATCGTACGTATGGAAAGACATTGTTAGAACTCTAATTTTTTTAGAGAGGGTTTTGTTGGAGATAATATACGTCCATCCTTTTCGAAGGACTTCCACCTTTTGAAGAGATTCTTCACTTTCAAGCTTTTTCTCACCGAGTTCATCCAACTCCTCTCCGTCACTCAAATTATAAATATGAGGTTAAGAGAAATCTACTTCAACGTCGCTTTCAATTTCTTCGGGAGAAGGTTCTTGAAACTCAAGGAGTTCAATTTCGGATGCAAATTCATGACTAGGATGGCTTGATTCATGATCATCATCACCAAGGGAACTTGCTTCTTGATCTATCCCGTCCAATTCTTCATAGGGAACATGCCTTGGAGGTTGTGCACTATCCTCCTCAACATCAATCTCAAGCTTCTTGGAGGAATACTCTACAACTCTAGATTCCCATGGAGGTTTGGCATCTCCTAAGTCTTCGACCACTTCTTCCTCTTCAATAATTACGGTTGCCTCCAATTGTTCCAATACAAAGCCACATTCCTCATTTTTTACCGGGGTTCCTAATCTCTCCTTCATGCTACATTCTTGATTATATTCTCCACATGTAGCCATGGGAGTTCCTTGAGTGTCCAAACGTTGGGAAGCTAATCGACTTACTACCTCAGTCAAGGCAGCCGTGAATTCTAATACCTCCCTTTGCATCTCTCTTTGTCCTTGAAAAAGAACACCAAGAGTGTCATCCATTGGAGATTGGAGTGGATATGAGACTTCATTGCTTGGGAGAAAATGTTCTTGATAGGAAGGTGATTCGTCATGATAAGGAAGTGGCGGTTCAACACTCTCTATCTTTTCCACTTATTGCACAACACACTCCAGTCCCTTGTTCTCAAGTTGAAATTTGTTAGCCATGAGAGATTTGTGTGCTTTTCGGCTTTCCTTTAGCTCCATTTGATGGATAGTTGCTTGAAGTCGATCCATTGCTTCCTTAAAATAATCTGGTGGCTCTTGTTCCACTTGGCCAACATAATTAGGATTATATTGTGGTTGAAAGTTCGCATACATTAGAGGTGGTGTATATTAAAGTGGTGGTTCTTGGGAGTAATTGGGTTGGAATTGGGGTGGTTCTATGTATGGTTCATATGGCTCATAAGGTGGTTAGTATGGTGGATATGGGTTAGGGTCATACGGGGGTATTTGGTAACATCGGGCTTGTGAGTACAATGGTTCAAAACTATGTTGAGGAGGGGGCTCATAGGCATATGGTGGGGCTTGTTGGTAACTACAAGGGGGTCCACCATAGCTATTGGTTTGATATGCACCTTGGAATGGCTCTTGCTCATAGTACGTTGATGGAGGTTGTTTCCAAGAGGGTTGCTCAAATCCTTGTGGCTCCTCCCATCTTTGATTGTCCCATCCTTGATTCATGTTCTCATTTTAGCTTCCATTCCCTACAACATAATTTGAACCAAACTCATAGCCAAATGGGTGAGAATTCATAGTAACAAGAGAAAATAAAAACAAAACCTAATAAGAAATAATGAAAATAAACTCCTAAAACTAGAAACAACTAACAAAGAAATAAAAGGTAAACATATTCACAATATTCACAATAACCAATAATAAGACACACATTTGCAATTCCCCGACAACGGCGCCAAAAATTGATGGGGGGGGTAAATCGTCGGTAAAGATTTTTATAAAAATATCACGTTGCAAGTATAGATCCAAACCAACAATTAGACCTCAATCAATATTTAAATTGTTTGTCACAAATACAAACCCAATAAAATTAACCAAAGTATTTAAACACCAGGTCGTCTCTCAAGAAATTGCAGGGAAGTGTACTTACTATTGGTTATGGAAAATATTTTTTGGGGTTTTTGAATTAAGAGACAGGAAAGTAAAATGGCAAGAAAATAAAATAATACTTAGGAAAGCTCTTAACAAGAAAAGAGGATTAGAAGTCCTATCCTTATTACTATTGTCAATTGTGATGGTAAATGTGAATTGCCTTCACTTAGTTAACCTCAAACCAATGGAGGAAGGTCAAGTACATACAATCAACTTGAGTTCACAAGTCCTAGTCAACTGATAGAGAGAGACTAGCTTTGGTGAAATTCAAGCTAACTGGCAATCTTCAATCACCAATCAACAAAAGAGTTTTGATAACTCAAGAGTCTCTAATTGATCAATCCAAATTAAGAACATAAAAATCTAATTTAAAATCCTACCAAGCATTTTATCAAACACTTGGTAGGCACGAAATAAAAGCATAGAAAAGTAATAAGAGAATGAAAAATCTAAAACCAACAATTGCAAGGCATTAATAATAACAAATGAAGAAAGAAGCAATAAACATGAAATACCTCAAATTGCATTAAAAGGAAATTGAATCTAACATGAAGAGTTCATAAACTAAATTGGGAAAATAGAGAAATCAACAAGAGAAAATAAACTAAGATGCTAGAATAAGAGAATGCAGAATAGAAACTAAATTAAAGTAAGATAGAAATCTAAATTGGAGAAGAAATAAACCTAAAAACCCTAAAACCTAGAGAAAGGAGAGAGCTTCTCTCTCTAGAAAACTACATCTAAAACCTAACTAATGTGAAAGAGAAGTGAATGATTGATTTTCCCTTCCAATTCCACTCTACAGCCTCTAATGTGCATTTTCGGGCTTGAAACTGGGCCAAAAATAGCCCAGAAATCGCCCCCAGCGAATTCTGATATCTGCAGCACGTAATGCTTTATCAGGCATACGCGTCAGCCACGCGTACGCGTCGCTGAACAAATTCCTGGTCACGCGTACACGTCATCCATGTGTACGCTGATGTGTGAAAAACGATCCAACACAAAACTCACCGGCAAGTGTACCGGGTCGCATCAAGTAATAATAACTCACATGAGTGAGGTCGATCCCACAGGAATTGAAGGATTGAGCAATTTTAGTTTAGTGGTTGATTTAGTCAAGCGAACAAGAGTTGATTTGAGTGATTTGTATCCAACAAAAGCTAAATTGCTTTAAATTTAAAGGGAAAGGGATAATTGACAAGAATTTAAAGTGTAGAAAAATTAAAAGAGCTGAATCTTAAAGTGCAAGTAATGTAAATTGCAGAAACTTAAATTGCAAGAAATGTAAATAACTGAAACTTAAAATGCAAGAAATGTAAATAGCTTGAATAATAAAAGGATTTGGGGACTGGGAGTGCAGAAATTAAACAATCACAAGTAAATTGCAACAAGCAGAAGAGTAGAAGATGAATTGGATTGCAGTAGATCTAAAGCAGAAAGGTAAATTTGCTCGTAGAAACATTCAGCAGATAAACTAAATGAAAATGCAAGATCTCAGGGGTCAAGAGACTAGAAAACTAAGTCTAGATCTCACAACCTTCCTTAATCCAATCTAGAAGACAATTTAAAGAGGATTGAAGATACAAATCAGTAAAGAAGAACACAAATTCTTGAATTGTGTAGTAAATTGAACAAAGAAATCTTAAGAGGAGAGTGAGAAAGAATTTCCTCAATTCTTCACACTTAAGACTCAAGTAAAGCTTTGCAGAAAAGAAAACAAGAAAACCCAGAGGAAGAGAACTCAATTCTCCTCCCAATTCTCCAAGATCGAAAATCAAAGTAAAAACTCTCAAAATTACAAGTGAAAATTCTCAAAGAAGAAAAAAGGTCCTTTCTAAATCAAACTAGCTTCTATTTATACACTTCCTTCTAATGATCATTAAGCCTTGAATTTGGGCCCTTGGCCTTGATGGAATTGGGTTGAAGATAGCCTCCGTTGTTTGCTCTTGGTCTTGAGAAGAAATTCGTTTGCACTATGGACTTTGGGATCATTCACGTTTGAGTCAACGTTTGAGGCAAACGTTGACTCAAACGTCTTCGTGTAATGGCATCATGCAGAACGGGTGCTTGCTGTCACTCACGTTTGAGGTCAAACGTGAGCTCAAACGTGATTCTCCCCAAGGTAATTTTCAGCCAACGTTTGACCTCACGTTTGAGGCAAACGTTGGCGCAAACGTGAGCTCCTCCAGGGTACTTCTTAGGCCAACGTTTGACCTCACGTTTGAGGCAAACGTTGGCGCAAACGTTGAGCTCCTCCAGGGTGGCTGTGCTGTTATCCACGTTTGAGGCAAACGTGAACTCAAACGTGATCTTCTCAATGCTGCCTTCATTTCCATTCCTGCCATCCCCTTTCTTCAACCTTCCTCCAAGCTTTTTGGTCACCTATCATCAATCAACAAATGCATCAAAGCTATGCTAAAATCATGAGACTTCTTCTTATCCTTGACATATAAGCAATTATAGCACAAAACCTCATGAAAATGTATCAATTTACTCATGGTTGATTGAATCCAAGTACACATGAATTCTTACCCAAATGGCTTACTTGTAACTCAAGAAAGTGTATAAACCCTATTAAAAACAAAGGAAAAAGACTAGTAAAACTAGGCTAAGATGCCCTGGCATCACAACACCAAACTTAAATCTTACTTGTCCCCAAGCAAGCATCAAACATAAGAGAGAATGACATGAAACAGAGAAGTGTGCATATCCTTATTGAGCATATAGTTGAACTTGGTTCATGGGGTTTTTATGCAGACAATGGTGGCTCATTTATTGCTTGCTGTTACATAAGAGATGCTTCCTCAAAGGATCACTATGTTTGCTGCTATAAGGCTTTACTTTTGCTTGTTCCCTTGCTAACTTTTCCTTCTTTGTTTTGCTCAGAGAGCTTATTGTTCTTTGAAGGCTTGGTGAAAAATGTTGCAGCAGCCTTTGGCTTAATTTTGCTCAACATTCCTTCACCACAGACACATGGCTCACCCTTTTCTTCCTAGGATCATTGATGCCCAACATCTCTTTGGATAACTAAGTGTTTTGTAGCTAGGTTGCTCTTTATTGTAGACTTTCAGTTGGCAATCCCAAATCAATTGATCTAAGTGGCCAAGTTTTGAAATACTCCTTAGAACTTACTTGTCCAAGCATATCCTAGCACAAAATTACCACAGGCATGTGTCCTAGGGTCCAAGCTATTGGTGCCTAGCCTTATTATTTGTTTTCTTTGCCACTCTTGGCTTTTTCTCTTTCTTTTTCTTTCTGTTTTATTTCATTCTCAAGGGATCTTTAATGATACAAGCATTTATAACAGCAAACTAGTTCCTTCTTCAAAGAACAAATCATTATGCAGCATTTATTTTATGAGCCATGCATTAAATCAACAAATACCACCACTAACTTTCATTCTAACTTATACAACATTGGATATTTACTTCTTAATTCAAACATTTCTCTTTTATTGAATTGAAAAGGCACAGGGGACAAAGCATACATTTGATCAAGTGAAAGTGAATAAACACAAGAACACACTTAGGCTAGCCTACTTATTGCAAAGTTAAACAGACAGGATGCAAAGACTATTAAAATAAAATGACTTCCAACTAAACAAGCATGCTCTTTCTTTATTGAATATGATAAGCAAGGAGCAATTCCACCTTTCATTTGTCTTTCTTTTTCTTCTCACTTGCTTGTTTACTGGTTTCTCCTTTGCTTTTGCCTTTTAGCTTTTGCCAGAATCCATCTTTCTTCATTGTCTCTTCTACTCTTTCTTCAAGGAGTATTGCCTTGTCTACTTCTCTTTCACTCCTCCCCTTAAAGTATTCATCATAATTTGGAAATGCTGGTTCCATATTGTGTAGATGGTCTGCAATGTAGCTCAACTTTACTTGGCCATTTATGTTATAGTCAGCTTGAACTCCATACCTTGCATCCTGAAGGGTTGTGAATTCCTTGAGAGCTCTCATATTCTCAGCTTGCAGTTGGGTCAACTGGTTAAATGATTCATGAAATTGGAAAGCTTGTTCCTGTTGTATCACTAAGGATCTTGACTCATAATCCCTTTGTTGACTTATCATCCTCAACTGAAGCTCCTCTTGTCTTTGTTGAGATCTCGTGTACTGTGAATGGAATTCTTCTTGCTTCTCTTGAATCCCCATGTATTGTTGTAACAACCTCTCAATTGCCTCTTGCATCCAAACCATGTCCATGTTGTTCTGTGGTTGGAATTATTGCAGTTCCTCCTATTCTCCTTGTGGTTCTTCTTGTGGTTCTTCTCTTCTTCTCCCTTTTTGTGGCCTTCGACTCTGTTGTGTCTCTGTGACAATCATCATCCTCTCGAAGGTTACAGGTAGGCCTGGATTCAACCATGTTGGGTTTGCATCCTCCATTGGCACTTTGGCCTTCCTGCACAGCCGCATAATGGTACTTGGGAGTGTAGCCAAGCTCCAGCCGAATTCTTCTCTGCAATCCTTTGAATGTCACTTGTAATGATCTCGTGAACTTTCACTTCTCCTCCCACTACTATACAATGTAACATGATAGCTCTTTTTGTGTTGACCTCTGAGTTGTTCACTGTGCCTAGGATCGATCTCTTTAATAGCTCATACCACCCTTTTGCTTCAGGGGTGAGATCTCCTCTTCTCAAGTATTTGTACTTGTTGTTAGCATCTCCTACCCAATCCGTGTTCACCACACAGATATCACTAGCAATTTCATTATAGTCTGGGTCTTCATTTATTCTTTGGTGGTACCCTGGCTCATCAAAATGGACTATTTTTAGTCCTAAGAATTTCATGATAGTATTTGAACTAAAATCCACTTCTGTTCCCCGTACATAGCTCTTGTAAGTTGAAGCTTCATTCATATCAAGCCTTGGGGTATTAGCATAAAATTCCCTTATAATGTTTGCATTGATCCTAGTGATTGGTGAAGTGAGCTCTTCCCATCTCCTCTTTCTAATCTTGGCTTTCATTTCCTGGCATCCTTCATCCGGCAATAGAATTGGGACTTCCGGATATATCTTTTTATCATTCATCCATTCTAGTTGAAATTGGTGGTACCATGATTTGAACTTCCATCGATCATATTCGGGTTCACTTTCTTCAACTATGGGTTCCTTTCCTCTTATTCGTTTGGCCTTTGAAGAAGAACCATGCTCCCTTGAGTGGTTGGTAGCGTTGAGGTTAGGAGTTTATGGGGAAGGTTTGGATAATGTGATGCACTCTTGGAAGAAAAGTGTTTGAAGTTAAGGTGGTGTTTTGAGTGCACATGAACAAGGGTGTTTTGTTGCACAGGGTACGGTTTCTAAGCCTTAGTAGTGAAGAACACAAGGCTTGACTATCTGGAGTGCAAGATGTGTGTAACTTCTTTGTTCATGTACATGGCTCAAGTGAGGCTTTTTATAGTCACTTTTATGAAAGATGGATGGTTAGAATTCATAAGGACAATTTATAAATCAATGGTGTGCATGCAAAGTTGAATGAAGACAAAATTTGCATCTTCATGAAGTGTATCTCTTCGGTCTCAAAGTACTTTTCCAGGGTTGTACAGATTCTCCCTTCAAGCCATGTGATCCACTTTTGTCCTATGCTAACTTGCCTTTCTTTGTCTTGTCCCCTCCATTGAATAGTTCTCTGACTACCTAACAATCACAATAAGACAAGCATTATCAAACGGTAACAAGAGAGCCTTTCATATCTAGAACTATAGATTGACTATCATTCCTTATGCTTATCTAACCGTGACTTCCTTTTGTATATTTTTGGAGGACACCAAACTTAATGTTTGGTCGTATAGTCCAAAATGATGCTTCCTCCAACTATTGCCTTTAAAATTTCAATGTCACTTTTGGTTAAATCTTCATGAGAAGTACTTTATTTTATTTTAAAAAAAATTATTATATATATTGTTGTACTTTCATGAGATTCAAAACTCAAAAGATTCTTGACTTTCATGGCTTGTTCTTGCAATATGTACCACACCAGGCTGAATGATTGGTTACACAGCCCAAGGAACATATGTCATAGTGTGCTTGTGGGCACACCAAACTTAGAATTCGATCATATGCCCTCCAATGCCATGAACAGTTGCCAATTTTATCTAGAAAGAATTGAATTCAAGTTAGTGCAACAATTATTATTCATATTGAAACATTAAAGACAAAAAAACTAAATCATGGGTTGCCTCCCATGGAGCGCTCGTTTATTGTCACTAGCTTGACATTGGCCCCCATTAGGGTGGTTGATGACTGTAGTGTCTCAGCTTGTCCCCCCTCACTGTGAGCTTCCTTTTTGTTCCTTGATGCTCAATTTCAGCATGCTCAAGTGAGAGTATTTTGTAAACTGTGTAGTAGTCATTGGCTTGTTGGCTTGTTCCCAATTGTTGATAGATCAACTGTACTTCATCACCCTTGGAGAACCCCTCAGTTGGGATCTTCTTGTTATTCCACCCCTTTTGAGTCTTTTTCTTGCTTTTCTTTCTTCTTTTTGTTGATCCTTCTTCCTTGACAGTAGGCTTCACCTTGGGGCTTTTCTTCTCAGTGGTTAACACTTCAATTTCTTCTTGATTTCCCTCTTCGCCTCGCACAGTCTCATTCTCCTTTTTCCTTACTGTGTTGTTTGTTTCTTGCCTTGGAAAATAATCAGTGATTTCCTTGCTAGTTCCTTCCTTCCACTGCAAGTCTTCTTTGTTAATTTCTATGCAATTTTTCTTTTCATCTCTGAGCTGTGTCTCTGGAAAGACATTCAAGGTGATGCTTTCATCATGCATTCTGAGGGTCAGCTCTCCCTGCTCCACGTCTATAATGGCCCTAGCAGTGGCCAAGAATGGTCTCCCCAGTATAATGGAATCACCTTCATCCTTATCTGAGTCTAAGACCACAAAGTCTGCAGGGAATATGAATTTGTCCATCTTAACTAGAAGGTTTTCAATCACACCCCTGGGACATATCACTGACTTATCCACCAGTTTCAGAGACATTTATATTGGCTTCACTTCCTCTATACAAAGCTTTTTCACCAAGGAAGAGGGAATTAGGTTGATACTTGCCCCTAAATCACACATTGCCTTGTTGATGATCAATCTTCCAATGGTGCAAGGCAGAAAGAAACTTCCAGGGTATTCAAGTTTGGGTGGAAGTCCTTTTTGAATTAATTCCCTGCATTCTTCAGTGAGCAATATAGTTTTTTTCTCGTGCCAACTTCTCTTCTTATTGATGAGATCTTTCAGGAATTTCGCATATAGAGGCATTTGCTCTAATGCCTCAGCCAAAGGGATGTTTATCTCCAGCCTCTTGAAAATCTCAAGGAATTTGTGGAAGTGTTGATCCTTTGCTTCTTTATTGAATCTTTGGGGATATGGCAGTGGAGGTGTAAAGCTCTTCTCTGCTTGCTGCTATCCTTGGGTTTGTTCCTCCTTTTCTCCCCTTGAATTGTGTGGCTGGTTGTCCTTTTTCTCTGTTGGCTCTTTGTTGCTGTCCGTAGCTTTCTTGGTTGCTTCTTTGTTGTCCACCAATGTCTTTTCATTCCTTAGCTGTATAGCTTTGCACTCCTCTTTTGGATTAGAAATGGTGTCGCTTGGTAATGAGCTTGATGGTCTCTCAATAGCAATCTGCTTGGAAAGTTGTCCAATCTGCCTTTCCATATTTTTCATGGAAGCTTCCTGGTTCTTTGTTGTCATTTCTTGGTGCTTCATCATTTTTTCCATTAAGAGCTCCAAATTGGCGATCCTTTGAGAGTCTTGTGAGATTGGTTGGTTGTGGGGTGTTGAGGGTTGATGGTAAGTGTTTTAGTTAGGGTTTGATTATTGGATGGATGATGGTTAGAGTTGGGGTAATTGTTTTGTGGTTTTTTGTATGTATTTTGGTTATTATTCTGCTGGTTTTTGTGGTTTGTGTTTTTCCAACTGTTTTGGGTTGAATTCTTTTGCCATGGCTGTTGAGTCTGAGTGTGATTGTCTCCCCATTTGAGGTTGGGTGGTTCTTTCAGGAGGGATTGTAAGTGTCACCATAAACCTCATTGTGTCCAGAGCCTTGATTGTGCATGTAATTTACTTGTTCTTGCTGTTGATCTTCACAAGCTTCTTCACCTTGTCCCCATGTGGTTGATGGCTGACTTGTATTTACTGTTGCAACTTGGAGGCTATCAATACTTTTGGCCATTTGCTCAAATTGTTGCTGAATTTGCTGTTGCGTTATTTTGTTTTGAGCTAGGATTGAGTCCACTCCTTCCAACTCCATTACTCCTTTCCTTTGTGATGGTTGGCGTTGCCTTTGATGAGAAAAGAAATATTGGTTGTTAGCCACCATATCAATGAGGTTTTGGGCCTCCTCTGCAGTTTTCATGAGTTGCAAAAAGCCTCCAGCTGAGTGATCCAGTGCTTCTTGAGCCTTCAAAGTGAGTCCTTCATAGAAGTTTTGAAGCTTGTCCCATTCAGTGAACATGTCTGGTGGACATTTCCTGAGCAAAGCCTTGTATCTCTCCCCATGCCTCATATAGAGATTCAGCATCCAATTGTGTGAATGTTTGCACTTCAGTCTTCAATCTAATAATCCTCTGAGGTGGGTAAAATTTGGCAAGGAACTTGCTCACTAGATCTTCCCAAGTGTTGATGCTCTCTCTTGGAAATGTCTCCAACTACTGAATAGCTTTGTCTCTGAGGGAGAATGGGAATAGCAATAGCTTGTAGATGTCAGGATACATACCATTAGATTTAACAGTATCACATATCCTCAGGAAAGTGGATAAGTGTTGGTTTGGATCTTCAAGTGGCCCTCCTCCAAAAGAGCAATTGTTTTGGACCAATGTGATGAGTTGTGGCTTCATTTCAAAGTTATTTGCATTGACATTTGGGGTAAGAATGCTACTCCCACAATGTCTAGGATTTGCAAATATGTACGAAGCCAATACTCTCCTCTGTGGTGAATTGTTGTTGACCCCTCCTTCTGGATGATTGGAATTAGTGGGATCCCCTTCCATCTCGTGATATTCCTCCTCAGAATCTTCCTCTCCAACAACAGCCTTCCCTCTAGCTTCTCTTCTTATCCTTCTGAGAGTTTTTCGTCTTGTTCACAAAAGGTAGGTATAGCTCTCCTTGTACCTGACATACAAACAAAACACAAGAAACACACAAAACCAGAAAACCAATAACACTTCAATCTATTGCTAGAGTGAAGTTTTGGTTAGCTTAGGCAAAAATTCAAATAGTTAATGTGTTAGCTGAAAATAAAAGAAAGAAAAAAAATGCTTAATCTAGATCACCACCTCACTTAATCATTGTCAACCTAATCAATCCCCGACAACGGCGCCAAAAACTTGATGTGTGGAAAACGATCCAACACAAAACTCACCGGCAAGTGTACCGGGTCGCATCGAGTAATAATAACTCACATGAGTGAGGTCGATCCACAGGGATTGAAGAATTGAGCAATTTTAGTTTAGTGGTTGATTTAGTCAAGCGAACAAGAGTTTATTTGAGTGATTTGTATCCAACAGAAGCTAAATTGCTTGAAATTTAAAGGGAGAGGGATAATTGACAAGAATTTAAAGTGCAGAAAAATTAAAAGAGCTGAATCTTAAAGTGCAAGTAATGTAAATTGCAGAAATTTAAATTGCAAGAAATGTAAATAACTGAAACTTAAAATGCAAGAAATGTAAATGGCTTGAATAATAAAAGGATTTGGGGACTGGGAGTGCAGAAATTAAACAATCACAAGTAAATTGCAACAAGCAGAAGAGTAGAAGATGAATTGGATTGCAGTAGATCTAAAACAGAAAGGTAAATTTGCTCGTAGAAATATTCAGCAGATAAACTAAATGGAAATGCAAGATCTCAAGGGTCAAGAGACTAGAAAACTAAGTCTAGATCTCACTACCTTCCTTGATCCAATCTAGAAGACAATTTAAAGATGATTGAAGAGACAAATCAGTAAAGAAGAACACAAATTCTTGAATGGTGCAGTAAATTGAACAAAGAGATCTTAAGAGGAGAGTGAGACAGAATTTCCTCAATTCTTCACACTTAAGACTCAAGTAAAGCTTTGCAGAAAAGAAAACAAGAAAACCCAGAGGAAGAGAACTCAATTCTCCTCCCAATTCACCAATATCCAAAATCAAAGTAAAAACTCTCAAAATTACAAGTGAAAATTCTCAAAGAAGAAAAAAGGTCCTTTCTAAATCAAACTAGCTTCTATTTATACACTTCCTTCTAATAATCATTAAGTCTTGAATTTGGGCCCTTGGCCTTGATGGAATTGGGTTGAAGATAGCTTCCGTTGTTTGCTCTTGGTCTTGAGAATAAATCCGTTTGCGCTATGGACTTTGGGATCATTCACGTTTGAGTCAACGTTTGAGGCAAACGTTGACTCAAACGTCTTCGTGTAATGGCATCATGCAGAACGGGTGCTTGCTGTCACTCACGTTTGAGTTCACATTTGAGGTCAAATGTGATTCTCCCCAAGGTAATTTTCAGCCAACGTTTGACCTCACGTTTGAGGCAAACGTTGGCGCAAACGTGGCTCCTCTCCAGGGTACTCCTTAAGCCAACGTTTGACCTCACGTTTGAGGCAAACGTTGGCGCAAACATTGAGCTCCTCCAGGGTGGCTGTGCTGTTATCCACGTTTGAGTTCACGTTTGAGGCAAACGTGAACTCAAACGTGATCTTCTCAATGCTGCCTTCATTTCCATTCCTGCCATCCCCTTTCTTCAACCTTCCTCCAAGCCTTTTGGTTACCTATCATCAATCAACAAATGCATCAAAGCTATGCTAAAATCATGAGACTTTTTCTTATCCTTGACATATAAACAATTATAGCACAAAATCTCATGAAAATATATCAATTTACTCATGGTTGGTTGAATCCAAGTACACATGAATTCTTACCCAAATGTCTTACTTGTAACTTAAGAAAGTGTATAAAACCTATTAAAAACAAAGGAAAAAGACTAGTAAAACTAGGCTAAGATGCCCTGGCATCATACGCGTCGCATGTCTCCTGCACGCGTCGCTACCAGATTCTGAAATGCTTGATTCCTTGTGTTCCTTCCACTTTCGCATGCTTTCTTTCCATCCTCTAAGCCATTCCTGCCCTATAAACCCTGAAAATACTCAGCCTACATATCACGACATCGAATGGTAATAAGAGAGGATTAAAATTAGCAAATTTAAGGCCAAAGAAACATGTTTTCGATCATAGTACAAAATTAGGAAGGAAAATGTAAAACATGCGAATTATATGAATAAGTGTGAGAATAATGGATAAAATCCACTCAATTCAGTACAAAATAAACCGTAAAATAGCGGTTTGTCAATCTCTCTACACTTAAACATTAGCATGTCCTCATGCTAAGCTCAAGAGAACCATAAAAGTGAAGAGGAATGGTAGGACTTATTAAATGTGACCTATCTATATGAATGCAACTAAATGTGAAATGCTTCTACCTATTTGGTTAAAAGTGAATAAATTCTCTAGGAACAAATATGAACCAGATTCTACTAATTCAAATCTCAAAATAAAGTACAAGTAAACTTGCAAGAAGAAAGCTCATGAAGGCCGGGAACAAAGAATCGAGCATCGAACCCTCACCGAAAGTGTATACACTCTAATCACTCAAGTGTTTAAGGTTTAATTCTTTCAATTCTATACTAAAATTGCTTTCTAAGACTTTCTCTTCTTCTACCAATCAACAAAAATTTAATGCAAGAATACACATATCAAGAGGTCTTTTAAGGGTTGTAATGGGGTTCGGGTCAAGGTAGGAATATATTTGGTTAAGTGGGCTAAAATCTGAATCCTTGATTAACCTAAACTTCCCACCTAACTTAAGACAATCCATGTAATCAGAGTATAAAATTTAACTACCCATTAACTATGTTTTCCACATATTCATGCATCTGAGTTTTGAGTACAGTACATATGCATTGCTACCATCATTTACTTTGGGGCATTTTGTCCCCTTTTTATTTATTTTCTCTTTTCTTTTTCTTTTTCTCTTTTTTTTCTTTTCTTTTGTTTTTCTAAATGCATATGATTAACGTATTGAATGCATAAACATGTCCTCAACATTCTTTGCACATTTTTACAAAAAGTATATAACACCCAATTCTCAAACCGAATGTTTCCAACCCAATTTTCTCACACTTAATTCATGAGCACTCTCACTAGTCTAAGCTAACCAAGGATTCAAATTAAGGATATTATTATTTTTCGCTTAGAGTTAATAATTTGCTAAAGTAAAGAACAAAAGGGGTGAAATGGGCTCAACATTGGTTTGCAAAGAATAATGAAAGGGTAAGACCATATAGGTATGTAAGCTCAGTAAAACAAAGGTCTCAATCACATAAGTGCATGCATACATCAAACAATGGAAATATAGAATAAAGCAAGGCAAAGATCACAATTTTAGAGAGAACAACATACACCAAAACAAAATATTGGTTGATAAGATGCAACCAATCAAATAGGTTCAAAAAGCTCACTGGGTTTTTAATTCGAATTAGTGAAATGCTATAGAATAGTTTCCAATTCTTCATAGGGAACATGCCTTGGAGGTTGTGTACTATCCTCCTCAACATCAATCTCAAGCTTCTTGGAGGAATACTCTACAACTCTAGATTCCCATGGAGGTTCGGAATCTCCTAAGTCTTCGACCACTTCTTCCTCTTTAACAATTATGGCTGCCTCCAATTGTTCCAATACAATCCACATTCCTCATTTTCCACCGGAGTTCCTAATCTCTCCTTTATGCTACATTCTTCATTAGATTCTCCACATGCAGCCATGGGAGTTCCTTGAGTATCCAAACGTTGGGAAGCTAATCGACTTACTACCTCAGTCAAGGCAGCCGTAAATTCTAATATCTCCCTTTGCATCTCTCTTTGCCCTTGAAGAAGAACACCAAGAGTGTCATTCATTGGAGATTGGAGTGGATATGAGGGTTCATTGCTTGGAAGGAAAGGTTCTTGATAGGAAGGTGGTTCGTCATGATAAGGAAGTGGCGGTTCAACACTCCATCTTTTCTACTTGTTGCACAACACACTCCAGTCCCTCGTTCTCAAGTTGAAATTTGTTAGCCATGAGAGTTTCGTGTGCTTTTCGGCTTTCTTTTAGCTCCATTTGATGGATAGTTGCTTGAAATCGATCCATTGCTTCCTTAAAATGATCCGGTGGCTCTTGTTCCGCTTGGCTAACATAATTAGGATCATATTATGGTTGAAATTTCGCATACATTGAAGGTGGTGTATATTGAAGTGGTGGTGTATATTAATCCAAGACATACCTTTCGGAGATTTTAATTTTTTTCTAATTTTAGGACAATAAATTTGGTTACACAAATTTCATATTTTTCTATTGAGAATTTATAGCATTTCAGATTGGGTCATGTACTACAAAACAAATTTGATATTATCAAACAAATATATCCTTGTGTGCAGTTTCTTATATCTACTTGCTCTAAACTATGTGACTTTTGCCATTATGCTAAGCAAAAATGATTATCATATACCGGTGAAACAACAAATTTAAACAGTTTTGATTTAGTACATATCGATATCTGGGGGACAATATCACTTATTTCTCTACAAGGTTATTAATATTTTTTAATTGTAGTAGATGATAAAACCAGATTTATATGGATTTATTTCATGAAATTAAAGTCAGAGGGCAGCAGTTTGGTTCAGAATTTTGTTGCCTATGTGAAAACTTATTTTAATTTTCAAGTAAAGATTATCTGAACTGACCATGGTCCTGAGTTTAAATTTGATATATTTTATAATTCACAGGGTATTGTGCATCAAATGCCATGTGTTGAGACACCTCAACAAAATGGTATTGTTGAGTGGAAACACCAACATATTCTTAACATTGCAAGAGCATTAAGGTTTCAATCATCCTTGCCAAAAACTTTTTGAAATTTTGCTATTGGTTTAGCTAAATATTTAATTAATAGACTTCCAACTCCAGTTTTAAAAGATAAAACCCCTTATGCTACCTTATTTGGCAAGGATGCGGATATTAATAACCTTAAAGTGTTCAGATGCTTGGCTTTTACTTCAATGTTAACTCATGAATGAAAAAAATTTGATAAACGAGCAAGAAAGAGTATTTTTCTTGGCTATTCAACTGGCACAAAAGGATATAGTCTGTTTGATATTCACACTAGAGAACTATTTTTGTCTCAAAATATGGAGTTTTATAAATGTTATTTTTCTTATAAATCCTTTCATGATGGCATGACAAAAAATTCTATAAATATTTTTTCTCTACCTTTTGCTGATTCTAATTTTAATGGATTTGATCCTTTTACTTATGATTCTTTAGATTTATTTCATCCATCTCATGAAAATATTGATTCTTTTCATGAGCCTAGGAGCCCTACCTCACTCACTGATTCACATGTAGCTTCTAGTAGTCTATCAAATAGTGCATCATCTAATTTATTCAAATGATGACATGTATCATCAAGATTTTAGAAGATCAACTCGTACATATAAACTACCTTCTTATCTTCAAGATTATCATTGTATGTTACTTAGAACAGAAAAATCTAATAATCAATCATGTTACAAGCGGTACGATCTATCTCATATGGTGGATTATAGGAAGCTGTCCCCTGCCCATAGAGCATTTTCTCTAGCAATAACCACAACAGTTGAACCAAAGACTTATGAACAAGATATGTAGAACGAATACTGGAGAAATACAATTAGTACTAAATTGCTCGCTCTTGAGAAGCATAAGACTTGGTCTATCACTTCTTTGCCTCTTGGAAAGCACCTCATTGGATGCAAGTGGATTTTTAAAGTGAAGTTTCATCCAGATGGTAGTGTTGAACGCCACAAAGCACGTCTTGTGGCTCAAGATTTTTGTTAACGAGTTGGCTATGATTACTTTGATACATTCATTCCGATTGTAAAAATCACCACTTTACGACTTATTCTTACTCTTACTTCTGTCTATGGCTGAAAACTTCACCAACTAGACATTAATACAACATTCTTGCATGGTGAATTACAAGAAAAGGTTTATATAACCCTCCTAAGGTCTCGATGTTTCAAATAGTACTGTTTGTAAGTTGAATCGTTATTTATATAGCTTGAAACAAGCAAACTGTCAATAGAATTTAAGATTAAGTGGTTTTTTCGATAACATGGCTTTATCAAGTCTTCTCATGATCACTCTTTGTTCACCAAGCACACTAACCTTGGCTTGGCTATTATTATTCTTTATGTTGATGATCTTGTTTTATCTAGAGATAATCTATTTGAAATTGAATCCATTAAAAGGGCTCTTGATGCTGAATTTAGTATTAAGAACTTAGGCCGGTTGAAATTTTTTCTTAGAATGAAAGTTGCTCGTAGTTCCAAAGAGATTGCTTTGTATCAACGTAAGTACATTCTTGATTTGCTTGAGGAATATGGTATGTTGGAAGCTAAACCTGCTTCAGTTCCTATGTTGTATAATGAAAAATTTTTTAAGGAGAGTGGAACAAGATTACATGGATCCATTACAATATAGAAGATTGTTCAGACGACTCCTATATCTCACCAATACTCGTCCGGACATTGCTTTTGCAGTTGGGAAACTCAACCAAATTTTGGATTGTGCAACTGATGACCATTACAAGGCAGCACTACATATTTTTCGATACATCAAAAAATCTCCTTCTAAGGGTCTTTTTTCTCTTCAAATAATGATCTTAAATTGAATGGTTATGTTGATTCAATTTGGGCAACTTGTTCCGATACTCGTTGATAAATAATTGGGTACTATTTTTTTTTAGGTTCTTCGTTAGTGTCTTGGAAGAGCAAGAAGCAAACAACTATAGCATATTCTTCCTCAGAAGCTGAATATCGTACCATGGCACAAGCAACTCGAGAAGTTTAATGGCTTCTTTATCTTTTTAATGACTATCATGTATCCCATTCTCAGCCGATCAATCTCTATTGTGACAAACAATTAGCGATGTACATTGCATCTAATTCAATTTTTTCACGAAAAAACCAAGCACATTGAAGTAAATTGTCACATTATTTATTACTTGACATAAAATTATCAAACTTTAAAATAAAAATATCTTTTTTTATAATAATTATAAAAATTTGTATCAAAATCTGATATCTAAAATCTTTTTTAGTATATATGTTTAATATTTAATTTTTTTTAATCATATTTTTAAATCTTTCAATAATTTTATTTATCGTTTGAAATTTTTTTTGTCAACGATATAAATTTTTAGATACTATTTTAATAATTTAATCTTTGTTATTATTAGTAGGTGCTACATGTGCTTATCAGTACCACGCACTTATCAAATAAAGCTGACCTGGTGGCATATTTAATTTGTGACAATATGGTTTAATTAATCTGCTAAACCACATTCATTACGTAATTAAAACAACTAAGAGTTCCACTCAAGTCATGCAATAAATTTAGAAAAAATCTAGAGACTAGCAACTTTATTAAATTCTGACTAGTATATAACTAACAAAAAAAAAGTGAGTAATTTAATTTTATATTATTGGATAAAATTTCACACCATTAAAAATATTATTAATAACTACTTGATAACTACAAATCACAAAAATTACTGCCCCTAACACTCCTCGTAAATTTAATATACGCTTCCTCTATATTATTGTTAAACCGGTCATCATGATAGGAAAATAACAAAACACGATCATTAATCTGTTAACAAAAACTTAAGACATTTAAAAGTTGAATAATTACAAATCCAAAACATATATAGAAACTACATATTTAAATTTCATATTTTTAACTATTGGATGATTTTTAGAGTTTCCCTTCTTAAATTATCCAAATCACCATCTTTTCAAAAACATAAGTAGGGATATAAGTTGTAAATTAATGTTCTAAACACTTATTGTAACTTCTAAAATAAAATTTTAAAATTATCAATAAACCTAATATATAAAAATATTAGCATTTTCCAATATTAAAATTTTTTTACTATAGTGCCGTTAGGACACTATAGTAGTTGCATTAAAAAAAAGGAAAAAATAAAAAAAGAAAGAAAAGAAAAGAGTACTTGCATTACTTTGATTAATTACTATATTTAGATGGCTGAGATATTAGAACGCAATAATATTGAAATGTAGTGCGCAGACCCAACTTTATTTTAAATTTTCATACAAGAAAATAGTTGTGTTCTCATCGTATTTTAATTAATTATTGGGTTTAGCTAATACATGAATATTAGAAAGATAATAACTAAATTATTTTATTTAATTTAATATCCATATTTTGTGTATATAATATTTATAATTATATATTTATTATATTTAATATTATTCAATTGTTTTAACAATAATTAAAAAATATAAAATGAGATAAATAATAATTAAAAAATAAGAAATTAAATACTTATTTAACTGTTTTAAACTGATTTTTTATTGTCTCTCAAATATACCTATAGCATATATAATAAAGTTATTAATTAAAAAAATTATAGAAAAAGATACAAAATTTAGTTTTTAATGCATTATATATTTATTAAAACAAAAAATTCGAAAATTTTTACTAATAATAGCATTAAAGCTAAACTCATAATTATTTTATGCAATTATGATAAACGATTAATAATTATTGGGTGGTTGTAAAGCAAAGGCACACAACCACAGTGGCATTAATTAGTGAAAAACCAATCTTAGATGCTTGTTCCACACACATGCTGTGTGTCTTATGTTCACCTTCAACTCCTATAAATTCCACCTTTGGCAATGCAAATTTCATACAAGAACATTTATAGGCAGCAAAAACATATATCCTACTAATTAACCTACCTTTAGTTTAGTAATTGTTGTTTGTCTTTGCAGAGAAAAAAATGTCTTCAATTGGGGCAAGTTCAGCTCACATTTTTGTGATGAAGAAGAGGCAGGAAGAGAAGATGAAGAGAATGGAAGAGGAAAGAGAAAGAAGAGGTGAGGTGAGTGGTGAAGAGAGAAAGGTAGTTGCTAGTTTTAGTGTTGGAAAGAGTAATCAGGTTCATCCAGGTGTTGAAGAACAAGTAGTCAAACCCGCCTAATAAGGTTGATTCACCAACAAGAAAATAGTAAGCTCAAATTAAAGTCCTTGTGAGTCATGTAACTTATTTTTCTTTTTGTTTTGTGTATGATTAATTGTTAGAAGTTTTATTTTACTTAAAATTAAGTAGCCAAATAAACCCTGAGGGGGGAAAATGTAAAGGTTGTTTTACTTAGGATATGTATAGAAGTATAAATTCTGAGTGATTTTAGCAGTGTGTGCCATGTTTTGGTAGAAGTCCTGTATCTGTTAAGAGTATGGACTTCATGGTATTAATAAGTATGAGAAAATTCTCATGTGTCTAGTTGTTTATGGAGTTGAGTTAAACTTATTAGCTCAATTCTAATATAGTATCATCAGTTATATGTAATATGTAATATATTGCTACTTATATATTAATTAATTATAGATATAGTTTTTATAAACCTGATGAGTCGAATAGAATAAAAGCATCTACTCTCAACTCTCTCTCTCTCTCTCTCTCTATTCATTTTTCAATTTTTAAGAATTTGTTATCCAATTCGAGTCTCTCTCTCGGAATTAATTTTTCAATTTTCATGAATTTGTTATCTAATTCGAGTGGTATATATCTTGACAATCTCGTTATTTCTCAATTAGTTTTTTGTGTTAAATTCGACTCATAATCTCATGGAGCATCACAATCCATTCAATACTAATTGATATTGGACAATAATTGACGTATATTCTCATTGAAAACTTGCATTTCAGTTTCATGTTGATTTCCATTGGTAGAAGTTAGTGGGGAAAGGAATTTATAAAAGTAGTTAGTTATAATAGTTGGTTAGTATTAGCTAGTGTACTTTGCTTTTTTGAATATGCCAAGCGGGCAATTAATTTGTCAGAGTTAGTTAATGGAGGATTATAATTAGATAGCTATGTTAAGTTTGTATAAAAGCAATAACTTGTATTGTAATTTGCCAGAATTACGTGAGGGAACAAGTTAGAACTCCTCCAATTCCTCCCAAATATCTTTGACATTCGCAAATAAATGTGTGCTAAATATTCGAGGGAAGATTGCACCATATAACATTTTGTAGGATTTTAGGATTTAATCATGCATGAAGTCAATAAAGTACAAAAATATTCACTATAGAAAATTATTTATTATTGTCAAATTTGCTATAAAAATCCGTCAATAATAAAATTATTGACAGTAATACAATTACAATTTGATAGAATATAATTAAAAAAGCTTTGTCCGGAGAAAGTTACTGTCCAAATCCTAAAATCCAACACTAATTAATACCGAAAAATCCGCCAATAAGCATATTTAGGAGAATGAATATTAAAAAATGTTATCTTCGGTAAAAATTTGATGAGAATCTTGGTGCCAAATTTAATTTTTGCATTATTTATTAGTGTCAAATTTATCTGATCATAAATCTGCCTGTTATAAATAAGTATAACTATTATTTTAGAATTAAATTTAAACAGTTATCACCAAATTTTTTTCCTAATAAATCTGTATAAACAACAATTTTATTTTTTGAAAATATATCTATTCAATATTCTCATTATAACCTGCCATCAGATTCAATAATTTAACAATTAATATTTATATCAGAATTAATAAAAATTAAATATTATTTTTTATTAAAATAATTATCGAAATGTGAGATAACAAATGTAAGAAAAAATTAATGACAAACAAATAAATTCTAATGCGAAACAAATATGAAATAATAAATGTAAGAAAAAAAAGAAATGTCTAAGCATGGTTTATGTGTTCTCATAGTCATTTGCATCATCCTCCTAGCTATCCCCCAAGTCCAGCAGAGGCAGCAGTAGAGGTGCCAGTACCGGTGCTGGTGCCAGGGGAGATGAGAACGAACCCCTCCATCAAAAGTTCTATTGCATGTACGTATTTAGTCATAGTAAACCGCCATCTATTATCTCATATTTTGGATCTGCTCTAGCTCTTGCTTCAAGGATTCCATCTCTATATCACGTATATCATGCTATGCCATACATGCAAGAAACTCCTTATACCTCTCCTCAGACTGATGTAGCTGTTGACCTTAATCATGTAGATAGGCTCTGAGTGAAGTTGTAGACCTGCTCGCGCAGATCAACGTTCAAGGGAGTTGGAGCGCTGGTGGCTGAGGTGGAGGAATCCCTGAAGCTGGAGGAGCAAACAATGCCGGCAAAGAATCTACCTACTCAATATATGTGGTTCTTGTATGGCTCGAATACGATCTGAGGCCACACTCTAAGGATCCACTATCACTAAACAGGTCGACTCGTGCCTTCATTTCCCAAAATGCATAGACTGCTAGGTCATGGCCTCCAAGTTCTGATAACAAATGACATATAAATATTAAGATAACTATAGTCACCATTATTTGAAAAAGGATTATATGTTATAAAATAAAGATAATTATTAATTACTCACCATTAAGTTCTCAAACTGCTTATCAGTATATCTTTCCGTATTCTCTTTCAGTGTGATACAAGAACACATCCACAAAACATGTATGTACTAGATTTCTTGGGAGTTGCTTGGACTAGGTATGATTCATGTTAGGAACATGTATGGATCCTTCATGCATATTTTAGGAGGTAGAGGGATGACAACAACAACGACAATGTGGCATCCTAAGGCAGATGTGGTAGCTGGGGATAGTGGAGGGAGGAGAGGTGTGAATTTTAGTGGTTGCAAAGTGAAGGGAGAGGAAGGTGTGTCAGGAATAAATCCCTAGCATACCATCGAAAAAATCTAATAGTAAGTTATTTTTGTTAAATGAAACGCAACGTTTCAACCCAACTGCTAACCCTCGTATTTTCCGACGAAAATTCCAATGGTAAATACACACCACTTTGATGTTTTTTTTGGCCATTTATTACCATCGAATTTTTTTATGAAAATGTTATTCCGATGGTAATGCTTTGCTAAAATTTATTTTCCCTTCATACCATTGGATTTTATGGCAGAAAACCTAATGATAAAGTCTGTGAAAAAAATTTGACTGTAAATACGATGGTACTGAGCGTGTTTTCTGTAGTGATTACATCTATCCAGTTCATTTAGAGACATATCCATCAATAAAAATCATGCGCTTGAATGCACTTCAATTGATCCATTAAGTGCACCAAATTTTAAAGATCATATGGTGAGAAAGTCTAACATCCATTGATGGATATTGCTTCGTTCAAACTCTTCAAAGTTCATGATTCAACATTAGGTTGACAAATACTATGCACGTCCTCACTAATGTAATTCTTCTCTAGTCCACGGTCACTGCCCCAGAAAAAAATTGTTTTATTGATGCAGAATTTTAGGTTCGAGCAAAAAGAATAGCTAGTGAAATTGGCGAATTTGAAGATCAGCTTTAATTAATGAAAATCCTCAAGTTACAAATACAGTTTTCTATTTCTTATAAATGTTATCTCTACGATGTCTAAGAATGTATGTTGATGGTTAACAAAGCTAAATATACTTAATAATTTTATTAACTATCTAAGAAAATTTTTCTTGAGTAATATAACCAAACTAGGTGTCTTCTGAATGTAAGAAAGTTTAAATATCAAAGAATATAGCCTCAAAAGGTATGCTGTGTAAAATACATAACATCAGAAATACTCAAGCAACCTCAGAAGTATTGTAGCACAACTCAAAAACATGTAGGTCTCATTCCTAGCCATGAAACTACTTACCTTAAGAAATCATTTAATGAAACTATTTATCTTGCGTCCAACATTTAAATTTGAGTGTGCTCAATAATTCAAATGTTTACGCTTTCTCTCTCATATGTAAAAAACATACTATGAAGCTATTAAAAATGGAAAAAAGCGTTGACATATACAAAAAAAAAAAGCATTTTGACCTTCACCATATTTTTGAGGAATAATAAGATAAAAATAGAAGTGCTACCTATATATAAGATCCAAAGTCCTGGAAGAAGAAAAAGCTATTGTTGAAACAAACAAGTGTTATGTTTTCATATTTTCCAAGTTCTGTATTCTTTTCTTCATTCTTTTGAAGAAATTTTTTCTTCAAGTTGTAATTTAGACAAATTGTATTTTCGTATCTTTGACCAGATTACAGTTTTGTATATATAAGACTAGTTTGTATCCATCTATAACATCTTTCAATAATATTAGAGTACTAAGAAAAGATTCACAAAAGTTTTTAATTTCCTTAACATTCTAGTTATCACTATTTATTTTTTAAATCAACGGTTTTGCATTGTAACATGATCTAGTAAAGATATCTAATCCTGAGAAGACTTAAGGAAAGAATATCTTATGTCTTTAGGCTAAGTTATGGTATAATCCAAGGTTCTGAGAACTGGACTGGTCATTGAACTGCTTTACTTATTGGTTCATTAGTTCACTAGTCCAACCGGTCCAACTGTGGTCCAACTGAAAAAACCGTCTTAGAATAAAATAATAAATAAATTATAGAATAATTCTCATTAACACAATAAAAGACAATCAATAAATCATCAACACAATAAAAATTATAGAACATGTTTATTGCTATAATATAAAATTATAGAACATGTTTGTTTAATAGTTAATACATTGATAGTGTTAAATATTTTCCAAGCATCTAATCAAACGTGTTTTTAGATGATGGTAAAAATTCATAATTGAGTCGTGTAAACCATCTTTAGAAAGATACTTAAAATAGGATTAATCCTTTAGCTTCTAAAACATAAAATCCAAAAAACTTGTTAAGAAACCTCTGTTTTATCACCATACTTCCTGAAGCACTTAGTGTTGTCTACTAGCATGTTATTTATTATTATGACTGCCTCCATTACCAATTTATTGTGCTGATGATTTTCAATGCTGCAAGCTACTTCACTCCCAATTTTGAGCTGCTCCCTATTAAAGTTTCAAGTAGATAATTCAAAACATATTAATGCTATGGCTCAAAGCATATTAAAGCTGGAGGTGTATGCATGTATTTAGTGAAATCAAAGCAAAACTAACCATGAGAAGAACATTAAACTTACTTGTGGTTTTCATAAAAAGCATTTCATCTGTTTTACAAGAATCAAATATAAACTGCTTAAATGCTCATCAATAAAATATGAAAATTATATAGATGTTTTGCTCTCTGAAATGAATAGTCCAATTGTTAAGTTACCCCAATTGTCAGCATTATGGTTGGAAGAAAACCTCAAAGCTTGAAATTTCTCTAAGCAGCTTCTATTACTAGTATCATAGACTACTCACAATCACAAAAACTCTAATATTATAACATAATAAAGAGAGAAACAAAATTAGAAACTAAAAATCACGCTAATAGTAAAGTTTTGTAACGACTTATTATACATCAAACTCCAAAAGATGCACCATCAAGTTTTTAACATAGTTTTCACAAGGTTAACACAAAAATTAACATGCTTTAACAAAGATTAACAAAGTTTTCAACCCAATTATAACAAGCTCAGCACAATGATTAACAACAAAAAAAGTACTGAATGAGGTAATGAGCACAAAATCAAGAAACTTTAACAAAATTTAACAACAGACAACATAAATAAGAACCAGTAAGAACAAGCCAATAACAGTTTATCAGCATCAATTTATCAACAATCAATAAGCCAGTAACAGAGTTAATCAATCAAGAACAGGCCAGAACAAGCCAAAGTAGTGAGCAAAGCCAATCAACCAAGAACAAGCGCTAAGCACTGACAGAGCAACCAATTAACTCAAGCACAAAGTAAAAAAAGAAAATAGCAATACATCACATAATCAATAATCATCAATCAATAAAACACAAAACACCAACTGTGAGCAATAAAAAACGACGATCACTAACCATCGAAGAACAAGCATGAAGAGGGTTTGATTTATGAACAAACAATAAGAAAAACACAAAGAACAAGATCTAGCAGTAAGCATTGACCTTCGATAGACGACAGAGAGCGGTTGAGCGCGACGGACGATGGCGACCAGGTGATAAACCACTATTTTATGATATATTTTGGACTCAATTGAGTGGGTTTTATCAATTATTCTCACACTTATTCATGTAAATTGCATGGCTTTAAGTTTCCTTCCCAATTTTGTGCTATGATTGAAAACATGTTTCCTAGGCCTTAAAATTGTTAATTTTTAATTCTCCTTTATTACCATTCGATGCCGTGATGTGTTTGTTAAGTGTTTTCAGGTTTACAGGGCATGAATGGCTTAAAGGATGAAGATGAAGCATGTTAAAGTGGAAGGAGTACAAGAAGTTGAAGATTTGAGAAGCGAGAAGCGACGCGCACGCATGACCGACGCGTGCACGTGACCAGGAGCGTCGTTCAGCGACGCGTACGCGTGGACAGATGCAAGGTTCAGCAACGTATACGCGTGGCCGACGTGTATGCGTGACAAAGCGTCACGTGCTGCACTTAACAGAACTCGCTGGGGGCAATTTCTGGACTGATTTGGACCCAGATCCAAGGCCAAAAACACAGACTAGAGGCAGAGATGGAGCTGAGACTGACACACTTTCACTTTTCACTTTAGTTTTTACTTAGTTTTGAGTTCTAGAGAGAGAAACACTACTTCTCCTAGGGTTTATGATGTTCTTAGTTCTACTTTGAATTGGATCTAGAGAGAGCTGCTGCTACCTTCAATTGGAGTCATCATTCTTACAGTTTTCTTCTCCATTACTTCTATTACTTTTGTTTTTCCATTTAATTGCTCTGAATTCATGTTTGAATCTTGTTATTTTTGAATTTATTAATGCATCGAATTATTTTTTACATTTAATTTTAGTACTTGTTTGATTATGCTTAATTATTGTTCGTGCCATTTTTGATTTAATTAATTTTTCACAATTATCATGTCTTTTATTTACTCCTATTATGTTTTTATGAAAATGGCATTCATGTTAATGGAGTAGATATTCCAACTTGGTTTAGGGGTTGATTAATTGGGATCCCTTGAGTTGTGATACTCAAGTATTGTCTGTAATTGGACATTGCTTGACTAACTCAATCTTCACCAACTCTAGTCTTTTGCTATGAAGTGATTAGGACTTGTGAGCTAGAGTTAGTAAAACCACTTGACTTTCCTTTAGTTGTTAGAGGATAACTAAGTGGAAGCAATGAACATGTACTATTCTACTTGGGAAAGACAACAAGGATAGAAACCCCAATTCTCTCTCCTAACCAAGGCCTTTCATTTCAAATACATAACACCTCTTGTTATTATTTATTGATATAATTCCTAGCCATTTATTTTTCTATTCTCAAATTCAAAAATATCCAGGAAAATCCTAACCAATAATTTGCATCTTGTGTCAACTCTTTGGAAAATGACCCGAGATTCTACTCCCAATTATTTATTCTTAATTGTGACACAATTTTAAATTGATAGTGAAAATTTCGTCAGTTAAGACTGGACTTGAAACACTATTCTTATCAGAAATTCTTAACTGGCATTTTTCCATCCATCACTAGGCAATTGGTGAAAGCGAAGTAGCAAACGCCGATAGCAGAAGATGGAAGTTCTTGAGTGCGACGGAGGTGAAAACAGTAGTCTCTCACTCTGACAGACGGCGACAAGATTGGCGGAGGCTAGGGTTTACTTTCTTTAGTGGAGGCTAGGGCATTTTGTTGAAGGAAGGAGTTGGAGAAGGACAAACGCGTGCAATCCCTTTTCTTTCGACGAAGGAAACGACGTCGTTTCTTATAAATCGGCCAGGTTCCGGTCCGGTCTGACCGGCCAGGCAGCGGTTCATATTTGGTTCTTAGAATAGCAGTTTTTGTTAGTAAATTGAATTGCCTGAGCTACCGGTTTGCGATCAGACTGGTTCGACTAACCGGTCCGATCCGGTTTTCAGAATGTCAGAAATACTCAAGTAACCTCAAAAGCATTGTAGCACAACTCAAAAACACGTATGTCTCATTCCTAACTGTGAAACTGCTAAAGGCATGAAACTACTTACCTTAAGAAACCATTTAATGAAACTATTTATCTTGCCTTCAACATTTAAATTTGAGTGTGCTCAATAAGTCAAATGTTTACTGAAGCTTTCTCTCTCATATGTAAAAAGCATACCATGAAGCTACTATGGCAAAAAGCATTGACATATACAAAAAAGCATTTTGACCTTTGATGAGCGGATATTTTATACACTTTTTGGCATCATTTTCATATTATTTAGTTATGTTTTGTTTAAGATTTATCATAGTTTCGTAGGTTTTAGCGCAAAATTCACATTTTTGGATATGGTGGACTGCTATGGTTTAGAAGAGATTAACTTAATGAGAGGACATGAGTTAATCACGTATGACTGCCATTGAAGGAATCATTCGTTATTGAAGTAGACAGTAAGAAAAGTTAATCCAGAAAGAATACGCATCTCCGAAGCCTTAACTGAATATCTATCACTGTTTTCACACCAACCTGGTATTTCGTTCTTCACTATTTTATTTACGCGTTCAAACAAACAACCATCTTTTTTAATCGCCTGACTAACACCTACAAGATAGCCATTACTTGCTCAATCCGACAATCTCTGTGGGATTCGACCCTCAATCACCTGAAGTATTACTTGGACGACCCGGTGCACTTGCCGGTTCATCTGTGCGAAACTTGTGGAGTTCAATTTCGCGCACCAAACTTCACCATATTTTTGAGGAATAATGAGATAAACAAGTGTTATGTTTTCATATTTTCTAAGTTTTGTATTATTTTCTTCATTCTTTTGAAGAAATTTTTTCTTCAAGTTATAATTTAGACAAATTGTATTTTCATATCTTTGACTAGATTACAGTTTTGTATATATGAGACTAGTCTATATTCATCTGTGACATCTTTGAACAATATTAGAGTACTAAGAAAGGATTCACAAAAGTTTGTAATTTCCTTAACATTCTAGTTATTTTTGAAATCAACAGTTTTGCATTGTAACATGATCTAGTAAAGATATCTAATTCTGAGAAGACTTAAGGAAAGAATATCTTATGTCTTTAGGCTAAGTTATGGTATAATCTAAGTCTTACTTGAGAAATCAGGAAAATATCTCAAGATCTTAGGTTGTCGGAGTATCCAATATGAGTTATTTCTTAGCCTAAGAATGATTCAGGCAAGAATATCTAAGGTTCTTAGATTGGTGAGTAACCAATCTAAGCCACTTTATAGTCCTAAGAAAGCTTGAGTAAATAATATCTAACGTTCTTAGATTGGTAGAATATCCAATATGAGTCTTGCCTGGAAAAGTCAATAGAATACAAAAGGTCCATAGTTTGGGTTATATGGTTCTGTCTGAGTCAAACTTGAAGCCTGAGAAGGCTCTTTGCAAATAATATCTTATTTTATTAGTTAAACTTTCAAGATACTTGAGGATTAAATGTAGGTATTATAGGATGAATCAGTGTAGATCATTGTATAGTTCTCTTAAACCCTTATCTCTTGCATTTACTATTTATTTATTTAACTTGAGTTCAAGAATACTTATACAGTTATCTGAAGTTTGTCAAAGACATCAGAAATTATTCTTTTCAAAATAATATCTCAGAATCTTCTTTAAGAAATTTATATAAGCTTGCGAATACGTCATGCTATATATATATATATATATATATATATATATATATATAAGTCTAAAGACTTGAAAAAACTTTTAAATTCTTATTTCATATTCAAAAGAATCAAAGTAGGATTCGATCCCTTTCTTCTTGTGCACTTTTTACAACTTCAATTGCCATAATAGCTTATCTTCTGGGTTGAGCATCCTAATAGTTACAAAAGTAAATATCCAAGGAAGATCTGTCATCAAATCATCTTGAAGAACTCTAACTCAACCATCCTCTCTATTCTTTGATGGAGACCACTATGACTATTGGAAGGACAAAATAAAGCTCTTCATAGATATTACGAGTCTTGACATGTGAAACGTAACACCCTACCACATAGAATCTTATGCTTAAGTCATAAGATAGAGGTGGTGAGGTATTACGGCCTCTAAAAGTAAAATTACACATATATAATATAGTTGAAAGGAATTTTATAACGACGAACCTTTGAAGGAAAGTTTAAAACAACAGTCATAACGCTCACATAAACAGAAAACTTGTGTACGAAGAAATGTAAGATAATAATAAACTAAGCAGGATAATATACAGGAGAGTTCCAAGATACAAATATCAAATCTTTTGACTCGGCTCGCGAAGATAAACCGTCCAGAGCCCATAGGTATATATACATATATACGTGAAAACCCCAAAAGACCTCAAAATATAGTTTATAGAACCTGCTTCTCCAAAATCAACCTCTAAGAGGACAAAACATAACATACATTTGTAGTGGAGATAATAAGTATCTACATATATATACATCATAATCAAAATTAAGGTCCCAAAGTACAAAAGATCTTCGCTTTTGGAAGCTCCACGAATACCTCAACGAGGTACCGCCTGACCTACATCTGGAAAACAACAATATCATATGGGATGAGAACCAGGGATTCTTAGTATGGTTAAGGTGCCCACATATATAATAAATAAGGTCCCGGGAAAGCTAGAGGCAATTTTAGAACGCCGACACTTAGATTATAAAACTTAAAGGAATAAACTGAACCATAAATTTGGTAAAACTCTCCAAGGTACCCAAGTCACAGTATAATTCTAACTCTGTAGTTTACTTTCTGTCTCATTTAACTCTAACCCTTACCACTGACCCAATTAGTCACAACCTTTGGCCCAAATCAAACCGAATTTGGATCTTCTAAATTTTGGATTTTTACTTTAGAGAATAAAGTGTGATCTCTTATCATTGAATGTTTTCTCTCTCATATTTTCTCTTAGTCCCACCTATGAAATAAATGGTGAGAGATCACACTTTACCCTCTAAAGTGAAATTCAAAATTTAGAGGATCCAAATCCAATCAAACCAGCTCGGCCTCCAGCCCAAATAAACTCAATCCGGCATCCGGCCCATTTCAAAACAAATCATCATTATTATCAGTCCACCACCAAAGTACTCAAAACAGAAAGACAATCACAGACACAAGCAAATACAAGGCAAACATATTTAAAGAACAGTTACAGTAAGTATCACAGTTACCAATTAAACAGAATTTATCAGATAGGCAAACTAAAATAATTATGCACACCCAAACAAAGCAAACAAATGCAACATGATGCATGCTTATCCAAATGGCCGTGAGTTCGTGTGTCAGTTAAATCGCCAGAACCCAACACATCTGGTAGCAAATCCACACATTTATCTCTAGGTTGCGCATTTCTAAGAGGATCATAAACGAAGGAGAGTGCCTTTCCACATCGAAGGAGCGTTCCTTTCCACCTTCTCTTGGAGGATATACGAAGGAAAGTGCCTTTCCACATCGAAGGAGTGTGTCTTTCCACCTTGCAACAAGAGAAGAATGTGGGAGAAATAATACTAAAGAGAGTGCCTTTTCACCTTCCCCACATCCCCATTACGACAAGAGAGGGAATCCTTCGTCCTCAACTTGCCATCCAATAATATTTTCAAGTTAACATGCAAGCAGGATCACACCCAGACCTTGCCATCTCGAACATTCCGGCCATACTCGGTCATTGCCAATCTCAACATTTACGTCTCAATATAGTCACGTCGCGACTCAAATCTTATCATTCTCAGTTCATTAATCATATATCATCACCAGTTCTACACTTTTCCAACCCCAATTTATCCTTCCAAACCTTTCTTCACTTCCAAGTAACCTCTTTTTTCATAGCTTGATCTTATTACTAGATATATTACTAAGATCTAGGGGCTAAAAGAGTAAGAATAGAGGTTTAGAGGTTCAAAATTAAGTTTTAAAACATAAAATTCTTGTTTGCTGGAACATGGGTCATGCGTACGCATTACCTCATCCGCGTACGCATGCATGCTAAATAGAAACACCCATCCGCGTATGGAGGGGTTTGCGTACGCATGCATTGCGGGTTAGTCAAAATGGTTAAGTCTGCATAATTTCAATTTTACACACTGAAATTCCGATGCGCATAACTTTCTCGTTTTAAAATAATTTTCATCCGTTCTTCAAATGGTATAAACTTCACGGACCCAATTTACATATGAAATAAGTTTGAAATAATTTGGAGGTCCGGAAGCTGAGTTATGGCTTGCCAAAGTTCGGCCAAAAATAACTTTTTTAGAAAGATCCTCAAACCTCCATTTTACCAAAAATCATAACTCATTGCAAACTTACACACAACATCAAGACACACTAAATCATACATCATAACTCCACATTCATAATATGACACCCTTATACATAAATCCATCAAGCTCAACTCTAATAATCAACAAACCTCATATTCAAGGATTAATTATCTTACCATTATTCATTCATTTCATTAACCAAAACAACATAACTCATAATCAATCTTCAACATAACTCAAGCATTCCTGCACCACAAGTTTTCAAGATTCCAAAACCTCACCAATGAAACCTGGCCTCGAAAACTTGACCTTAAGCTTCCAAATCCTCAAATTGGCTCCATCCAACACTCAATTTCAATCTATTATCATAATTACCACTATAATAAAAATAGAGCTCACTAATTTAATATATATACCAAGGGTTTAAGGGTACTTACCTGACCCACAGCTCAAATGAGCTAAACTCGACAATACCTGCAAGTTAACACGAACTTAAACACCGAAATCATGCAAAATTCAACAAAATTTCACATTGAGTTTTGGAATTGGGGAAGAGAAAATTGAAAAGGAAAACATGGCTTCCTTACCTAATTAAGTTCTGGGCTTTGTAGAGCTCGACGCTGCGGTCGCGTGACCGCAAATGGTGCGGCGATCAGAGCTCTGAATCAAAAGTTACGTTGGGTTGAAGATTGAAATTGAAATTGGAACCCTCACTTCTCGCCTCTCTTCTATTTTAGCGTGAATCAAATATGGGGAGGATTTGTGGCTGAATTGCTTAACTTTAGGTTTATATATATTGGGCTATTGGGCTTGGTTTGAGCCTAGTCCAACTGGTTTAGCCCGTTCGGCCCAACCTTGGGCCAAATTCTTTAAAATTAGTGTCAAAATTCTTATTTTAATTTTTTCTATCTCATTAAACTATAAAAATCTATTTTCTAATTTCTTAGATTAATAATTAATTTATTGGCTAATCATTTACTAATTTCTCAGCCCCCTAATAGAAATTTTCGTCCTCGAAAATTTACTCTCAAATCCTTAGATACACTCCCTTAGATTTAACCGAACTCTTATAATTCATTTTTCCATTCTCCCAACATGAATTAAAAATACAAATTCACATTCTCTAGTCTCTGGTACAAGATCATAAACTTAATCAAATTCAAGCCTAACTATACTCGTTTGTTTCATTCTTAACTTAGTCTAGTTCTTTTTCAATGACTGCAAACTTTCTTACCCTTCAAAAGTTCCTTCTAAGTCAAATTAATCTCAAATCATTCTTAGCTATCTCAAACACTGAACGATTGCTCAATTTCTTAGTCTGAGTCAAATCATTCTAACCTAAACCCGTATACACACACTCTCCGTTTCTCGATCCTATGTCAATCCTAAATCTATTCTCATATCCCAATACTCCTTTCTCACATCACTACAATTCTATAGCCACCAAATTCACCGTGCTTCCGTAGCGTTACTCTGATTATAAGCCACTAGGATCTTAGTCATTCATATACTCTACCAGAACACTCCTTGAATAATCTGTTTATCTCTCTAACTAAACGTTGTCGACCATTTATTTAGCTACACGAGTTCTAGTCCTTGGTTTTCTCCCCACCTAATCCATCACCACCTCCATCACAATTCCTAAGTTACCCGCTCCTTCCCTTTTCAGCAGTAGCTCGCACAACAGCAACCCTAAAATCCACCGTATCATCTCACTCGCCTCCATGAGATGCCATTTGGGTGTTGTCCACCCCGAACAATTGATATTAAAGTGATCAATCTTAATATATAAAGTCTAGTGCTTTGAATCTCCGAAGGTAATGCTCATGAACATTTATGCTATATATGTCAAGCAGACATCCTAAATAGCATGTACACATAGCCAGAGTATGCTCAGAAGCATAGTCAGTCAATTCCTCAGGCTCTACAGGAACGAACTGCTCTGATACCATAATGCAACACTCTACCACACAGAACATTATGCTTAAGTCATAAGACAGAGGTGGTGAGGTATTATGACCTCTAAAATTAAAATTACATATATATATAATAGTTGAAAGAAATTTTATAACAAGGAGCCTTTGAAGAAAAGTTTAAAACAACAGTTGTAACCCTCACGTAAACAGAAAACTTGTGTACGAAGAAATGTAAGATAATAATAAACTAAGCAGGATAATATAATGGAGAGTTTCAAGAAACAGATATCAAAGCTTCTGACTTGGCTCGCAAAGATAAACCAACCAGAGCCCACAGGTATATATACATATATACATGAAAACCCCAAAAGACCCCAAAATATAGTTTATAAAACCTGCTTCTTCGAAATCAACCTCTAAGAGGGATAAAACATAACATACATATGTAGTGGAGATAATAAGTATCTACATATCTATACATCATAACCAAAATTAAGGTCCCAAAGTACAAAAGATCTTTGCTTTCGGAAGCTCCCCGAATACCTCAGCGAGGGGCCACTTGACCTGTGGTGCAAGAAATTGTGATCTCAAGCAACGGCGCCAAAAACTCTGTACGCACGTCTTAATAAATCGTTTTTCATTCACAACTTCGATACAACTAACCAGCAAGTGCACTGGGTCGTCCAAGTAATAAAACCTTATGCGAGTAAGAGTCGATCCCACGGAGATTGTTGGTATGAAGCAAGCTATGGTCATCTTGTAAATCTCAGTCAGGCGGATAATAATTGATTATGGAGTTTTCGAATATAAATAATAAATAGACAGAAAATAAAGATAGAAATACTTATGTATATCATTGGTGAGAGTTTCAGATAAGTGTATGGAGATGCGTTCGTTCCTCTGAACTTCTGCTTTCCTGCTGTCTTCATCCAATCAATCTTACGCCAGGATGCTGCTTGTTTCTGGCGTTCAACGCCAGAAACATGCTCTGTTCTGGCGTTGAACACCAAACAGATGCTCCTTACTGGCGTTTAAACGCCAGTGAGATCCTCCTCCAGGGTGTGATTTTTCTTCTGCTGTTTTTGATACTGTTTTTAATTTTTTGATTTATTTTGTGACTCCACATGATCATGAACCTATAAAGACATGAAATAACAATAAAAATAAATTAAAATTAGATAAATAAAAATTGGGTTGCCTCCCAACAAGCGCTTCTTTAATGTCAATAGCTTGACAATGGGCTCTCATGAAGCCTCACAGATGTTCAGAGTATTGTTGAGATTCCCCAACACCAAATTTAGAGTTTGGATATGGGAGTTCAACACCAAACTTAGAGTTTGACTGTGGGGGCTCTGGTTGACTCTGTTTTGAGAGAAGCTTACTGTGTCTCTTTTCCATGTTTACAGAAGGATGTCCTTGAGTTTTAAACTCAAGGGAGTCCTCATTCAATTGAAGGACTAATTCGCCTCTGTCAACATCAATCACAGCTCTTGCTGTGGCTAGGAAGGGTCTTCCAAGGATGATGGATTCATCCTCATACTTCCCAGTATCTAGGACTATGAAGTCAGCAGGGATGTAAAGGCCTTCAACATTTACTAACACGTCCTCTACTTGTCCATAAGCCTATTTTCTTGAATTGTCTGCCATCTCTAATGAGATTTTAGCAGCTTGCACCCCAAAGATTCCCAGTTTCTCTATTACAGAGAGGGGCATGAGGTTTATCCCTGAACCAAGGTCACACAGAGCTTTTTCAAAGATCATGGTGCCTATGGTACAAGGTATTAGGAACTTTCCAGGATCCTGTTTCTTCTGAGGCAATGTCAGTTGATCCAGATCACTTAGTTCATTGGTGAACAAGGGAGGTTCATCTTCCCAAGTCTCAATACCAAATAATTTGGCATTCAGCTTAATGATTGCACCAAGGTACTTGGTAACTTGCTCCTTAGTAACATCCTTATTCTCTTCAGAAGAGGAATACTCATCAGAGCTCATGAATGGCATAAGGAGGTTCAATGGAATCTCTATGGTCTTGACGATTGGATTTTTGCCGGTATAGAAATTATCAAATGATCAATCGTAGTATAGTCTAAACCGACGCAAAATCCTTCATCAAACAAATCTACAATCTATATCCGAGAGTACTAGTCTCCCGAGTCGTTCTCCCTTGGAATTGCCAAAGTGTGCATCTTATTGATTTAGTAAGCTTTGTTGGAATTCTTTGAAGGTTTTAGCAAAGCAATGAGAAACAAACAATCAATTATCAAAAGACTTGGCTTAGGGTTGGCATTAGAAATCCTATCCTTATAGTCCATTCAATGTTGACAATAATTAGGCCTTGCTCCATTTAGTTATCCCCTAGGTATAGAGGAAGGTCAAATGAAAGTAATCAACTTGAGTCACAAGTCCTAGCTTCACCTTATGGGAATCTAGCTTTAGTGCACTCCAAGCCAACTAGCAATCCCTAATTCCAAATCAACTATTGATACACTATTCAACTTCTTCCAAAGACCAAACCCTATGCCAAGTGTGAGAATTCTACTCCATAGCTAGTGTTGTCATTTTATCAAACATGTGGTGAGCAAGAAGGAAGGTCATAGTAAAATGAGAAGAAAAGTCAAATTGAAAGTATTGCAACACAAAGATCTAACAACAAGTCTCAAAGAGTAGCAATGAAAATCCAAAATAGAGATGAAATCCAAAATTACAAAGTTGAATTCTAGATCTATGAGAATTGATCAATTGTATCTACTACTTGAAATTGGAGAAGAAAATCTATGACATGAACAAAGTGGAGTGAGAATTGTAGTGGATCTCACCAAAAAGTCATTGAAAATTCAGAAATTAGATGAGGATGAACCCTAGTGAAGCTTGGAATCTCCCTCTTCTTCTCCCAAAAAGTGTAACTAACTCTCTCTTCTCTCCAAAAAAAGGAAAATATCTAGATCTAGAAGAAATGAACTAAAAGTGTCCTTAACCCTTGTTCCTTTGGTCTTCTTAAGCTTTTCCCGCCAAGGTGTTTCTCCAAGAGTGGAATCCTTAACTGCCTCCACGCCTAAGTCACGTGACTTCTTAAAAAATCATATTCGCAAATCGGCGCGCACGGGCAAGGCACGCGCGCGCGCCGTTGAGACGTCTTGTAATGTGCGCGGACGCGTGATGTACGCGTACGCGCCCATGAAGATCCTGCCTTAGCCGCTTCTCAAGCCGGCTCTTGGCTTTGGCTTCGCGTTGCTCTATCCGCGCGGGCACGCCAGGTGCGCGCACGCGCCCATGCGGAAACCTTCAAAGCTTAATCCTCATGCTTCCTTCCTTTGTACCCGTCTTCCTTCTCTCTTTCGGTCCATTCCTATTCTATATCCTGAAACCACTTAACACACAAGTCACGGCATCGAATGGCATCAAGAGAAGATTAAAAATGTATCTATTTTAGTGTGAAACAAGCATGTTTTCATTCATGAGGCAAAACTAGGGAAGGAATGCAAAATCTTGTATTTTCATATGGAAAGTGTGTGGAATCATTGATAAAACCCCTGAAATCATCACAAGATAAATCCTCAAATTGGAGTTTGTCAGGTCTCTAGATGAGTCTCAGATTCCTTTGGTTCCTCAGAGGGAAGCTCCTTATTGATTACTGGACGTCCCAGGAGGTCTTCCTCCTTGGGATGCACGTCCTTCCCTTCCTCTTTGGATTCGGCCATGATGGTTATATCAATGGCCTTGCACTCTCCTTTTGGATTTTCTTCTGTGTTTGCTTGGGAGAGTACTAGGAGGGATTTCAGTGATCCTTTTACTCAGCTGGCCCACTTGTGCCTCCAAATTTCTAATTGAGGACCTTGTTTCATTCATGAAACTTACAGTGGTCTTGGACAGATCAGAGACTAAGTTTGCTAAATTAGAGGTATTTTGTTCAGAGTTCTCTGTCTGTTGCTGAGTGGATGATGGACAAGGTTTACTATTGTTAAACCTGTTTCTTCCACCATTATTAAAGCCTTGTGAGGCTTTTGTTGATCCTTCCATGAGAAATTTGGGTGATTTCTCCATGATGAGTTATAGGTGTTTCCATAAGGTTCACCTAAGTAATTTACCTCTGCTATTGCAGGGTTCTCAGGATCATAGGCCTCTTCTTCAGAAGGCGCCTCTTGAGTACTGTTGGATGCAGCTTGCATTCCATTCAGACTCTGAGAAATCATATTGACTTGCTGAGTCAATAGTTTGTTCTGAGCCAATATGGCATTCAGAGTATCAATTTCAAGAACTCCCTTCTTCTGAGGCGTCCCATTACTCACAGGATTTCTCTCAGAAGTGTACATGAACTGGTTGTTAGCAACCATGTCAATGAGTTCTTGAGCTTCTGCAGGCATTTTCTTTAGGTGAATGGATCCACCTACAGAAGTATCCAATGACATCTTAGCTAATTTAGACAGACCATCATAGAATATATCCAGGATGGTCCATTCTGAAAGCATGTCAGAAGGACACTTTTTGGTCAGTTGCTTGTATCTCTCCCAAGCTTCATAGAGGGATTCACCTTCTTTCTGTTTTAAGGTTTGAACATCCATTCTAAGCTTACTAAGCTTTTGAGGAGGAAAGAACTTGGCTAAGAAAGCCGTGACCAGCTTATCCCAAGAGTTCAGGCTATCTTTGGGTTGAGAGTCCAACCACACTCTAGCTCTGTCTCTTACAGCAAAGGGGAAAAGCATGAGCCTGTAGACTTCAGGATCTACTCCATTAGTCTTAACAGTATCACAGATCTGCAAGAATTCAGTTAAGAACTGAAAAGGATCTTCAGATGGAAGTCCATGGAACTTGCAGTTCTGCTGCATTAGAGAAACTGATTGAGGTTTCAGCTCAAAATTGTTTGCTCCAATGGTAGAGATGGAGATGCTTCTTCCATGTAAATTAGAATTAGGTGCAGTAAAGTCACCAAGCATCCTCCTTGTATTATTATTATTTTCGGCTGCCATATCCTCTTCTTGTTCGAAAATTCCTGACAGGTGCTTGCTGGATTGTTGTAATTTAGCTTCTCTTAGTTTCTTCTTCAGAGTCCTTTCAGGTTCTGGATCTGCTTCAACAAGAATATTCTTGTCCTTGCTCCTGCTCATATGAAAAAGAGAGAACAGAAAAATAATAATAGGGATCCTTTTTACCCCAGAGAAAAGAGAAAATCTGAACTCAGAGAGAGAGAGGGGGTTTGAATTTTTTTGTGAGTGAGGAAGAGATGTTAGTAAATAAATAAATAAATAGAAGAAGATGAGAGGGGGAAGAGAATTTTCGAAAATTATTTTTGAAAAATGGTTAGTGATTTTCGAAATTTAGAAGAAGAAATAAATTAAAATTGAATTTTGAAACAATTAGTTAATTAAAAAGAATTTTTGAAAAAGAGGGAGATATTTTTGAAAATTAGAGAGAGAGAGTTAGTTAGGTAGTTTTGAAAAAGATAAGAAACAAACAAAAAGTTAGTTAGTTAGTTGAAACAAATTTAAAAATCAATTTTGAAAAGATAAGAAGATAAGAAGTTAGAAAAGATATTTTAAAATCAAATTTTTGAAAAAGATATGATTTTGAAAAAGATAAGATAAAAAGATATTTTTTGAAAAGATATGATTGAAATTAGTTTTCAAAAAGATTTAATTTTTAAAATCACAATTAATGACTTGATTCACAAGAAATCACAAGATATGATTCTAGAATTTAAAGTTTGAATCTTTCTTAACAAGCAAGTAACAAACTTGAAATTTTTGAATCAAAACATTAATTGATGATGTTATTTTCGAAAATTAGGAGATAAAGATAAGAAAAAGATTTTTTTTGAAAAATATTTTAAAATTTTCGAAAATAATTAAGAAAAATGAAAAAGATTTGATTTTTGAAAAAGATTTTAAAAAAGATAAGATTTTTAAATTGAAAATTTGATTTGACTCATAAGAAACAATTGAATTTTTAAAAATTTTGGAGAAAGTCAATCCAAATTTTCGAAATTTATGAGAGAAAAAAGAAAAGATATTTTTTTTTTAATTTTTGAATTTTTAATGATGAAAGAGAAAAAACATGAAAATGATGCAATGCATGAAAATTTTGGATCAAAACAATGAATGCATGCAAGAATGCTATGAATGTCAAGATAAACACCAAGAACACTTTGAAGATCATGATGAACATCAAGAACATATTTTTGAAAAATTTTCAATGCAAAGAAAACATGCAAAACACCAAACTTAGAAATCTTTAATGCTGAGACACTAAGAATTCAAGAATGCATATGAAAAACACCATACAACACAAAAACAATGTAATATGAAGATCAATCAAGAAGGTTTATCAAGAACAACTTGAAGATCATGATGAATGCAATGCATGAATGCAATTTTCGAAAAATGCAAGATGAGTATGCAATTGACACCAAACTTAAAAATTGACTCAAGACTCAAACAATAAACACAAAATATTTTTGATTTTTTATGATTTTATGATTTTTTTTTGGATTTTTCAAAAATTATTTGAAAAAGAAAAATAAGGATTCCAAAATTTTTTTATATGAATTCCAGGAATCTTGTACTCTTAGTCTAAAGCTCCAATATGAGGGTTAGACATGGCTTAATAACCAGTCAAGCTTTAGCATGTATTGATACTTTCCATGTATAGGGCAACTAAGTGTGTGAAGATCAACAAGCTCTTGTGATGATAAGTTGAAACTCCAGTCCAAAAGATTAGACATGGCTTACAGCCAGCCAGGATTCAACAAAATCATCATGAAACACTAGAATTCATTCTTAAAAATTCTGAAGAAAAAAATATATTTTTGAAAACATTTATTTTAAAAAAAAAATTCGAAAACAAAGGAGAAATTTTTGAAAGATTTTTGAAAAATTTTTGAAAATAAAACAAAAAGAAAATTACCTAATCTGAACAACAAGATGAACCGTCAGTTGTCCAAACTCGAACAATCCCCGGCAACGGCGCCAAAAACTTGGTGCACGAAATTGTGATCTCAGGCAACGGCGCCAAAAACTCTGTACGCACGTCTTAATAAATCGTTTTTCATTCACAACTTCGATACAACTTACCAGCAAGTGTACTGGGTCGTCCAAGTAATAAAACCTTACGCGAGTAAGGGTCGATCCCACGGAGATTGTTGGTATGAAGCAAGCTATGGTCATCTTGTAAATCTCAGTCAGGCGGATAATAATTGATTATGGAGTTTTCGAATATAAATAATAAATAGACAGAAAATAAAGATAGAAATACTTATGTATATCATTGGTGAGAGTTTCAAATAAGTGTGTGGAGATGCGTTCGTTTCTCTGAACTTCTGCTTTCCTGCTGTCTTCATCCAATCAATCTTACTCCTTTCCATGGCTGGCTTTATGTAAGGACATCACCCTTGTCAATGGCTACTGATGAGCGGATAATTTATACGCTTTTTGGCATTATTTTTAGTATGTTTTTAGTAGAATCTGGTTACTTTTAGGGATGTTTTTATTAGTTTTTATGTTAAATTCACATTTCTGAACTTTACTATGAGTTTGTGTGTTTTTTTGTGATTTCAGGTATTTTCTGGCTGAAATTGAGGGACTTGAGCAAAAACCAGATTCAGAGGTTGAAGAAGGACTGCTGATGTTGTTGGATTCTGACCTCCCTGCACTCAAAATGGATTTTCTGGAGCTACAGAACTCAAAATGGCGTGATTCCAATTGCGTTGAAAAGTAGACATCCAGGGCTTTCCAAAAATATATAATAGTCCATACTTTGCCCAAGTTTAGACGACGCAAACTGGTGTTCAACGCTAGCTCTCTGCCCAATTCTGGCGTCCAGCGCCAGAAACAAGTTGCAAAGTGGAGTTCATCGCCCAAAATGGCACAAAAGCTGGTGTTCAACTCCAAGAATGACCTCTCCACGTGTAGACCTCAAGCTCAGCCCAAGCACACACCAAGTGGGCCCCGGAAGTGGATTTATGCATCAATTACTTACTTCTGTAAACCCTAGTAGCTAGTTTATTATAAATAGGACTTTTTACTATTGTATTAGACATCTTTGAACATCTTTGGATGCCTGGTTCTTAGATCATGGGGGCTGGCCTCTCGGCTATGCCTGGACCTTTCACTTATGTATTTTCAACGGTAGAGTTTCTACACTCCATAGATTAAGGTGTGGAGCTCTGCTGTTCCTCAAAGATTAATGCAAAGTACTACTGTTTTTCTATTCAATTCAACTTATTCCGCTTCTAAGATATTCATTCGCACTTCAACCTGAATGTGATGAACGTGACAATCATCATCATTCCCTATGAACGCGTGTCTGACAACCACTTCCGTTCTACCTTAGATTGAATGAGTATCTCTTGGATCTCTTAATCAGAATCTTCGTGGTATAAGCTAGATTGATGGCGGCATTCATGAGAGTCCGGAAAGTCTAAACCTTGTCTGTGGTATTCCGAGTAGGACTCTGGGATTGAATGACTGTGACGAACTTCAAACTCGCGAGTGCTGGGCGTAGTGACAGACGCAAAAGGATAGTAAATCCTATTCCAGTACGATCGAGAACCTCCAAATGATTAGCCATGCAGTGACAGCGCATTGGACCATTTTCACAGAGAGGAATAGGGCGCAGCCATCGACAAGGATGATGCCTCCAAACGATTAGCCGTGCTGTGACAGAGCATTTGGACCATTTTCCAGAGAGGATTAAAAGTAGCCATTGACAACGGTGAAGTCCTTACAAAAAGCCAGCCATGGAAAGGAGTAAGACTGATTGGATGAAGACAGCAGAAAAGCAGAGGTTCAGAGGAACGAATGCATCTCTTATCTGAAATTCTCACCAGTGATATACATAAGTATTTCTACCCTTATTTTATTATTTATTTTCGAAAACTCCATAACTTATTTTATATCTGCCTGACTGAGATCTACAAGGTGACCATAGCTTGCTTCAAGCCGACAATCTCCGTGGGATCGACCCTTACTCACGTAAGGTTTATTACTTGGACGACCCAGTGCACTTGCTGGTTAGTTGTATCGAAGTTGTGACAAATTATGAATTGAGATTAGAGCACCAAGTTTTTGGAGCCATTACCAGAGATCACAATTTCGTGCACCAAGTTTTTGGCGCCGTTGCCGGGGATTGTTTGAGTTTGGACAACTGACGGTTCATCTTGTTGCTCAGATTGGGTAACTTTCTTTTCGTTTTCTTTTCAAAAATATATTTTTCTTCAGAATTTTTAAGAATGAATTCTAGTGTTTCATGAAGCATGTTGAAACCTGGCTGGCTGTAAAGCCATGTCTAATTCTTTTGGATAGGGCATGTTAGGCGTGTCATGTCCGAGTTACACACTAAAGCTTGGCTGGCTATTAAGCCATGCCTGACCCTTTGATTGGAGCTTTAGACTAAAGAGCATAAGATTCCTGGAATTCATATTAAAAATTTTGGAATCCTTATTTTTCTTTTTCAAAATGATTTTTGAAAAAATTAAAAGAAAATAGAAAAAAATCATAAAATCATAAAAAAAAATATTTTGTGTTTCTTGTTTGAGCCTTGAGTCAATTTTTAAGTTTGGTGTCAATTGCATACTCATCTTGCATTTTTCGAAAATTGCATTCATGCATTGCATTCATCATGATCTTCAAGTTGTTCTTAATAAACCTTCTTGATTGATCTTCATATTACATTGTTTTTGTGTTGTATGGTGTTTTTCATATGCATTCTTGAATTCTTAGTGCCTAAGCATTAAAGATTTCTAAGTTTGGTGTCATGCATATTTTCTTTGCATATAAAAATTTTCAAAAATATGTTCTTGATGTTCATCATGATCTTCAAAGTGTTCTTGGTGTTCATCTTGACATTCATAGCATTCTTGCATGCATTCATTGTTTTGATCCAAAAATTTTCATGCATTGAGTATTTTTGTTGTTTTTCTCTCTCATCATAAAAATTCAAAAATCAAAAATATATCTTTCCCTCTTTTCTCTCATAAATTCGAAAATTTGAGTTGACTTTTTCAAAAATTTTTAAAATCTAGTTATTTTTATGAGTCAAATCAAATTTTCAATTTAAAAATCTTATCTTTTTCAAAATATTTTTCAAAAATCAAATCTTTTTCATTTTTCTTAGTTATTTTCGAAAATTCTAAAAATATTTTTCAAAAATTTTTTTCTTATCTTTATCACATAATTTTCGAAAATAACATCATCAATTAATGTTTTGATTCAAAAATTTCAAGTTTGTTACTTACTTCTTAAGAAAGATTCAAACTTTAAGTTCTAGAATCATATCTCATGATTTCTTGTGAATCAAGTCATTAATTATGATTTTAAAAAATCAAATCTTTTTCAAAAACTAATTTCAATCATATCTTTTCAAAAATATCTTCTTATCTTATCTTTTTCAAAAATTTGATTTCAAAATATCTTTTCTAACTTCCTAACTTCTTATCTTTTCAAAATTTGTTTCAACTAACTAACTAACTTTTTGTTTGTTTCTTATCTTTTTCAAAACTACCTAACTAACTCTCTCTCTCTCTAATTTTCGAAAATATCTTCCCTCTTTTTCAAAAATTCTTTTTAATTAACTAATTATTTTAATTTTTTATTTTAATTTTCGAAAATTACTAACCTTTTTCAAAAACTATTTTCGAAAATCACTAACCCTTTTTCAAAAATAATTTTTGAAATTCTCCCTCTTTCATCTCATTCTAATTATTTATTCATCTACTAACATCTCCTCATCTCACATCCCCGCTCTCCTCACCCTTGTGTTTCTTTCTTTACATTACATTCTTTGTCCCTTTCCTTTCTTCCACTTACATAAGGACCTCTATACTGTGGTATAAAGGATCCCTGTTATTATTATTATTTTTCTGTACCCTCTTCTTTGTCATATGAGCAGGAGCAAGGACAAGAACATTCTTGTTGAAGCAGATCCAGAACCTGAAAGGACTCTGAAGAGAAAATTAAGAGAAGCTAAATTACAACAATCCAGAGATAACCTTTCAGAAATTTTCGAACAGGAAAATGAGATGGCAGCCGAAAATAATAATAATGCAAGGAGGATGCTTGGTGACTTTACTACACCAAATTCCAATTTACATGGAAGAAGCATCTCCATCCCTACCATTGGAGCAAACAATTTTGAGCTGAAACCTCAGCTAGTTTCTCTGATGCAGCAGAACTGCAAGTTTCATGGACTTCCATCTGAAGATCCTTTTCAGTTCTTAACTGAATTCTTGCATATTTGTGATACTGTTAAGACTAATGGAGTAGATCCTGAAGTCTACAGGCTCATGCTTTTCCCTTTTGCTGTAAAGGACAGAGCTAGAGTATGGTTGGACTCTCAACCCAGAGATAGCCTGAACTCTTGAGACAAGCTGGTCACGGCTTTCTTAGCCAAGTTCTTTCCTCCTCAAAAGCTGAGCAAGCTTAGAGTGGATGTTCAAACCTTCAGACAGAAAGAAGGTGAATCCCTCTATGAAGCTTGGGAAAGATACAAGCCACTGACCAAAAAGTGTCCTTCTGACATGCTTTCAGAATGGGCCATCCTGGATATATTCTATGATGGTCTATCTGAATTGGCTAAAATGTCATTGGATACTTCTGCAGGTGGATCCATTCACCTAAAGAAAACGCCTGCAGAAGCTCAAGAACTCATTGACATGGTTGCTAATAACCAGTTCATGTACACTTCTGAAAGGAATCCTGTGAGTAATGGGACGCCTATGAAGAAGGGAGTTCTTGAAATTGATACTTTGAATGCCATATTGGCTCAGAACAAAATATTGACTCAGCAAGTCAATATGATTTCTCAGAGTCTGAATGGAATGCAAGCTGCATCCAACAGTACTCAAGAGGCATCTTCTGAAGAAGAAGCTTATGATCCTGAGAACCCTGCAATAGCAGAGGTAAATTATATGGGTGAACCTTATGGAAACACCTATAATCCATCATGGAGAAATCATCCAAATTTCTCATGGAAGGATCAACAAAAGCCTCAACAAGGCTTTAATAATGGTGGAAGATACAGGTTTAGCAATAGCAAGCCTTTTCCATCATCCACTCAGCAACAGACAGAGAACTCTGAACAAAATACCTCTAAATTAGCAAACTTAGTCTCTGATCTATCTAAGGCCACTGTGGGTTTCATGAATGAAACAAGGTCATCCATTAGAAATTTGGTAGCACAAGTGGGCCAGCTGAGTAAAAGGATCACTGAAATCCCTCCTAGTACTCTCCCAAGCAATACAGAAGAAAATCCAAAAGGAGAGTGCAAGGCCATTGAATTAATCACCATGGCCGAACCTGTGAAGGAAGGAGAGGACGTGAATCCCAAGGAGGAAGACCTCCTGGGACATCCAGTGATCAATAAGGAGCTTCCCTTTGAGGAACCAAAGGAATCTGAGACTCATCTAGAGACCATAGAGATTCCATTAAACCTCCTTATGCCATTCATGAGCTCTGATGAGTATTCATCTTCTAAAGAGAATGAGGATGTTACTGAAGAGCAAGCTGCCAAGTTTCTTGGTGCAATCATGAAGCTGAATGCCAAATTATTTGGTATTGAAACTTGGGAAGAAAACCCTCCCTTGTTCACCAATGAACTAAGTGATCTGGATCAACTGACATTGCCTCAGAAGAAACAGGATCCTGGAAAGTTCTTAATACCTTGTACCATAGGCACCATGACCTTTGAGAAGGCTCTATGTGACCTTGGGTTAGGGATAAACCTCATGCCCCTCTCTGTAATAGAGAAACTGGGAATCTATGGGGTGCAAGCCACTAAAATCTCATTAGAGATGGCAGACAATTCATGAAAACAGGCTTATGGACAAGTAGAGGACGTGTTAGTAAAGATTGAAGGCCTTTACATCTCTGCTGATTTTATAATCCTAGATACTGGGAAGGATGAGGATGAATTCATCATCCTTGGAAGACCCTTCCTAGCCACAGCAAGAGCTGTGATTGATGTGGACAGAGGAGAATTGATCCTTCAATTAAATGAGGACAACCTTGTGTTTACAACTCAAGGATCTCTCTCCGCATCCATGGAGAGGAAGCATAAAAAGCTTCTCTCAAAGCAGAGTCAAACAAAGCCCCCACAGTCAAACTCTAAGTTTGGTGTTAGAAGGCCACAACCAAACTCTAAGTTTGGTGTTGGGAGGTCTCAACAAAGCTCTGCACATCTGTGAGGCTCCATGAGAGCCCACTGTCAAGCTATTGACATTAAAGAAGCGCTTGTTGGGAGGCAACCCAATGTTTATTTATCTAATTTTCATTGTTTTTCATGTTTTATTAGGTTCATGATCATGTGGAGTCACAAAATAAATATAAAAATTGAAAACGGAATCAAAAACAGCAGAAGAAAAATCACACCCTGGAGGAAGACCTTACTGGCGTTTAAACGCCAGTAAGAAGCATCTGGCTGGCGTTCAACGCCAGAACAGAGCATGGTTCTGGTGCTGAACGCCCAAAATGGGCAGCATCTGGGCGTTTGAACGCCAGAATAGCACCCTAGAGAAGAGCTAGCGCTGAACGCCCAGAGTTGTGTGCAAGGGCATTTTGCATGCCCAATTTGGTGCAAGGTTGTAAATCCTTGAACACCTCAGGATCTGTGGACCCCACAGGATTACCTCAGGATCTGTGGACCCCACAGGATCTCCACCTACCCCCACTCACTTCTTTTCACCCCTCTTTCACACAATCCCATAAACACTCTTCCCCAAAACTCTTCACCAATCACCTCAATCTCTCTTCCTTATCACCACTTCACCACTCACATCCATTCACTCTTCCCCATAAACCTACCTCATAAACTCCACCTACCTTCAAAATTCAAAATCAATTTCCCACCCAACCCACCCTAAATGGCCGAACCTAACCCCCCTCCCTTCCCTATATAAAGCCCTCCATTCTTCCTCATTTTCACACAACACAAACCTCTCTTCTCTTCTTGGCCGAATACCCTTCTCCCCCTCTTCTCTACATTTCTTCTTCTTCTTCATCCATTCTTTCTTTTCTTGCTCGAGGGCGAGCAAAATTCTAAGTTTGGTGTGGTAAAAGCATAAGCTTTTTGTTTTTCCATTACCATTGATGGCACCTAAGACCGGAGAATCCTCTAGAAAAGGGAAAGGGAAGACAAAAGCTTCCACCTCCGAGTCATGGGAGATGGAAAGATTCATCTCCAGAGCTCATCAAAACCACTTCTATGATGTTGTGGCCAAGAAGAAGGTGATCTCTGAGGTCCCTTTCAAGCTCAAGAAGAATGAGTATCCAGAGATCCGACATGAAATCCAAAGAAGAGGTTGGAAAGTTCTAACAAAACCCATCCAACAAGTCGGCATCCTAATGGTTCAAGAGTTCTATGCCAATGCATGGATCACTAGGAACCATGATCAAAGTAAGAACCCGAATCCAAAGAACTACATTACCATGGTTCGGGGGAAATACTTAGATTTTAGTCCGGAAAATGTGAGGTTGGCGTTTAACTTGCCTATGATGCAAGGAGATGAACGCCCCTACACTAGAAGGGTCAACTTTAATCAAAGGTTGGACCAAGTCCTCATGGACATATGTGTGGAAGGAGCTCAATGGAAGATTGACTCCAAAGGCAAGCCGGTTCAACTAAGAAGATTGGACCTCAAGCCTGTGGCTAGAGGATGGTTGGAGTTCATCCAACGCTCCATCATCCCCACTAGCAACCGATCTAAAGTTACTGTGGATCGGGCCATCATGATCCATAGCATCATGATTGGAGAGGAAGTAGAAGTTCATGAAGTCATCTCCCTTGAACTCTACAAAATAGCCAAAAAGCCCTCTCCTGGGGCAAGGCTAGCTTTTCCTCATCTTATTTGCCATCTATGTTACTCAGCTGGAGCTTCCATAGAAGGAGACATTCCCATTGAGGAAGAGAAGCCCATCACTAAGAAAATGATAGAGCAAACAAGAGAGCACATTCATGGATCTCAACAAGCACATGAAGAAGCTCATCATCAAGAGATCCCTGAGATACCTCAGGGGATGCACTTTCCTCCACAGAACTTTTGGGAGCAAATCAACACCTCCCTAGGAGAATTAAGTTCCAACATGGGACAACTAAGGGTGGAACATCAAGAGCACTCCATCATCCTTCATGAAATTAGGGAAGATCAAAAAGCAATGAGGGAGGAGCAACAAAGACAAGGAAGAGACATAGAAGAGCTCAAGGACATCATTGGTTCCTCAAGGAGGAAACGCCACCATCACTAAGGTGGACTCATTCCTTGTTCTTACTTTCTCTATTTTTCGTTTTCTCTATGTTAAGTGTTTATCCATGTTTGTGTCTTCATTACATGATCATTAGTATTTAGTAACTTTGTCTTAAAGTTATGAATGTCCTATGAATCCATCACCGCTCTTAAATGAAAACTGTTTTAATTCAAAAGAACAAGAAGTACATGAGTTTCGAACTTATCCTTGAACTTAGTTTAATTATATTGATGTGGTGACAATGCTTCTTGTTTTCTGAATGTATGCTTGAACAGTGCATATGTCTTTTGAAGTTGTTGTTCATGAATGTTAAATATGTTGGCTCTTGAAAGAATTATGACTAGGAGACATGTTATTTGGTAATCTGAAAAATCATAAAAAATGATTCTTGAAGCAAGAAAAAGCAGCAAAGAACAAAGCTTGCAGAAAAAAAAATAGGCGAAAAAAAAATAGAAAGAAAAAGAAAAAGCAAGCAGAAAAAGCCAAAAGCTCTTAAAACCAAGAGGCAAGAGCAAAAAGCCAATAACCCTTAAAACCAAAAGGCAAGAGCCAATAAAAAGGATCCCAAGGCTTTGAGCATCAGTGGATAGGAGGGCCTAAAGGAATAAAATCCTGGTCTAAGCGGCTAAACTAAGCTGTCCCTAACCATGTGCTTGTGGCGTGAAGGTGTCAAGTGAAAACTTGAGACTGAGCGGTTAAAGTCAAGGTCCAAAGCAAAAGAAGAGTGTGCTTAAGAACCCTGGACACCTCTAATTGGGGACTTTAGCAAAGCTGAGTCAATCTGAAAAGGTTCACCCAATTATGTGTCTGTGGCATTTATGTATCCGGTGGTAATACTGGAAAACAAAGTGCTTAGGGCCACGGCCAAGACTCATAAAATAGCTGTGTTCAAGAATCATCATACTGAACTAGGAGAATCAATAACACTATCTGAACTCTGAGTTCCTATAGATGCCAATCATTCTGAACTTCAATGGATAAAGTGAGATGCCAAAACTATTCAAGAGGCAAAAAGCTACAAGTCCCGCTCATCTAATTGGAGCTATGTTTCATTGATAGTTTGGAATTTATAGTATATTCTATTCTTTTTATCCTATTTTATTTTTAGTTGCTTGGGGATAAGCAACAATTTAAGTTTGGTGTTGTGATGAGCGGATAATTTATACGCTTTTTGGCATTGTTTTTAGTATGTTTTTAGTAGAATCTGGTTACTTTTAGGGATGTTTTTATTAGTTTTTATGTTAAATTCACATTTCTAGACTTTACTGTGAGTTTGTGTATTTTTCTATGATTTCAGGTATTTTCTGGCTGAAATTGAGGGACTTGAGCAAAAATCAGATTCAGAGGTTGAAGAAGGACTGCTGATGCTGTTGGATTCTGACCTCCCTGCACTCAAAATGAATTTTCTGGAGCTACAAAACTCAAAATGGCGCACTTCCAATTGCGTTGAAAAGTAGACATCCAGGGCTTTCCAGAAATATATAATAGTCCATACTTTGCCCAAGTTTAGATGACGCAAACTGGCGTTCAACGCCAGCTCTCTGCCCAATTCTGGCGTCCAGCGCCAGAAACAAGTTGCAAAGTGGAGTTCAACGCCCAAAATGGCACAAAAGCTGGAGTTCAACTCCAAGAATGACCTCTCCACGTGTAGACTTCAAGCTCAGCCCAAGCACACACCAAGTGGGCCCCGGAAGTGGATTTATGCATCAATTACTTACTTCTGTAAACCCTAGTGAAACAACCAAGTAAATATGGGATAAATTAAACATGCTTTATAAAGGAATTGAGGAAGTTAAGGAAACAAATATCAAAATTCTGATAAACATAGTGAACACCCTCAAGAGTTTGGTTCAAACTTTTATATATGTCCAACTCATTCAAAAGATTCTCAAAAGCTTCACAAAAAGGTGACTTCCCATGTCAACAACCTCTAAAAAAGCTAAATATCTAAAAACACTAGGCTTAGATGAAATTTTTGGTACCCATCACCATGAGTATGAGCTTGATGTAACTTTAACTGAGATCACTCAAATTACAAAGTCTTTAGCCTTACAATCCAAAGGAAAGAAGACTCTAATGTTGAAATAAGAACTTGAGCAATTTAAGAAAAATCAAGTTTGGCACTTACTTTTGAGACCCAAAGATAAAACAATCATAAGAACTATAAGTTGGTATTCAAGAACAAGCTTGATGGAGTCAGAAAGATTGTGAGAAGTAAAGCAAAATTGGTTGCTCAAGGGTACAATAAAAAATGGCATTGATTATGAAGAAACCTTCACACTAATTGGTTGCAAGGTTGGAAGTCATTAGATTTCTGCTTGTCTTTACTACTTCTCAGAATATCACATTATACCATATAGATGTGAAGTCGGTATTTCTTAATTACTTCATATCTAAAAATGTATATGTGAAACAACCATATCATTTTGAAGATAAGAAGCATCCAAGTCATGTGCTAAAGCTTATAAAAGTTTTATATGGGTTAAAGCAAGAACCAAGAGCATGGTATGATCATCTGACTTCGTTCTTAACTAAGAATGGGCAAAAGAGAAATTCATGATATAGCTTTATTTACCCTTCATTAAGTAAAAGAGCTTTTTTTTGTTCATATATATGTTGATGATATTATTTTTAGACCACCTCTAAATTTGTAAACTTCGGACAATTAGTAATAATTAACCAATAAATTAATTATTATTTAAAAAATTAGGAAATTAAATTTTATAGTTTAGGAAAGTAGAAATGATTAAATATGAATTTTTACACTAATTTTAATTATTTTGGCCCAAAGTTAAACCAACGGGTCGAACTGGTTGAACCGGACCCAATTGGGCCTAAGCCCAACCATCAAAACACCATCACCCTTAACCAAATCACAACATTTTAGCAACACATTGGAAAGGGGAGAGGGAGTCACGGTGAGAAGCAAAAGAGAACCTTAACTCCACTTCAAATTTCAATCTCACATAACTTTCAATCCAGAGCTCCGATTGCCGTACCGTTTACGGACACGCGATCACCGCGTCGAGCTCTAGAAAATTCACCCAACAATTTGGTAAGAAAATCTCAATTTTTTACTCAACCTTCCTCTCCTAAAATTCGAATTTAGGGTTTTGAGTTTGATAAATGGTGTGATTTTGATGTGCTAGGCTTGAATTAGTTTGAGGAAACTATTGTGTTTTATTCATTTGATATGTGGGTAAGGTAATAACCCTTAAAACCCTTGTGAATTCTTTGATTATATAAGTTGGATATTGAGATTGTGTATATAGATGTAATGATATGAATTAGGTAGTATATATGTGATTTGGAACCTATTTGAGAAGATTGAAAGCTTGGATTGAGCATTGAGTGCTGAAATCTTAGTGACAGAGGCTTGAGATTTTGCGAATTGAAGAGTTTTTGGCTTAGAGAGGAATTGGTCAAGGTATTATTTTGGTTTCTCGTAGACAATATATAATGTCACGTGAAAACGTAGGCTAGATGACCATAAGATAGGTTGAAGCAAGTATGTATGTTAAGAGTTAGAAATCTTAATGAAAATATTGAGTTATCTTGAAATGGATTGATGATTGATGATTTTGATGATGATTGATGAGGATCATGAATGTGAGTTGTGAATGTTGATAATTTGATTAATTGTGTTTGTAGAGATTGAGAATTGTTGGAATAAAGTTTCACAAATTGAGGTATGGTAGGTTGTAAAAGATATAGAAAGGATATGGAGTTGTGTTGGATGCATTTAGAGTTATTTTAAAGTGTAAAACTTTGGTTTTGAAATGAAAGTTTGGAAAGAATAGAGGTTTTGGTGTTTTTGGTAAAAGTGAATTTTTGACCAACTTCGGCGAGTCATAACTCGATTTCTGGACCCTCAATTTATGTCAAACTTATTTCAAATAGGGAGACAAAAAATACAGCCAAAACTTGCCTTATTTAGCATTTATTAATTGTTGCAACAATTAATAAATGCTAAATAAGGCAAGTTATGCCTGTTTTTGGCTAATTTTCTTTGGTTACCAAACATTTCCGTTTCAAATAAAATTTTGGTCTGTGAAACTTATGCTATTTGAAGAACGAATGAAAAATCATTTAAAACGACAAAGTTATGTACGTTCAAAATTTGGTGCAAAAATCTGGTTTTTGCAGCTTTTGAAAGAAACAGGGTTCGCGTACGCGGAAGCATGGTCATGACGCGAGCATTTTCTTCTGCCTCGGACACTCGCGTACGCATGAGGGTGGTCGCATACGTGACTTTTGTCCATTTTTGTGATCATGCGTATGCATGAGGCAATGCGTATGCATGACCCTGCTGATTTATAAAAGTTGTATTTTTCAAGTTTAAACCATTCCTTATGCTTTCCAAACCTCTATAACTACTTTCTAAGACCCAATCTCTAGTTTCTAAGCATAGGGAGAATAGTGAACATATAGGAGAAGGGTGTGAATGGAAGAGTTTGAACTAAGAGTCTTAAACGAAGTTGGATACGGTGTGAATAATGATAAAACTAATATTGGCTGATTGAAGAAGTGCGGAATATTGAGACTATTATGAATGAAGGCTAACTTGATGATGATCAATTTATATTGAATGAATATGATAAATAAGACACGATTGAGGATGATTGGTGACATGTCTATATTTTTTCTCTGGTTGTAATGGTGATAGGACACATATTCCCTCTAATAGTGCTTCTCCCTCTAACAGTTAGCCGATGTGCTGAGATATTTGTGTTTAATAGAGAGACAATGCCCAAGTTACCTATCAGATATGTCGGGTTGGCTGTGTAACCGACAAATGAGCTCATTAGCCATAGGACAGACATGCATCATATGCATTTGTATGACTTATTTGAGTATGCATTTGTATTAGTTTGCCTATCTGCTTATTTGTAATTAACTGCTACTTGTCCTATATGCTGTACTTGCTATCCTTAATTGTGTTTTCTTTGTATGCTTTGTATGCATGTGTGACTGAGAGATCCCTTGTGTGGTAGAAGTGTGATGAGGGTTGTTCCTCCGGTGATTTGGAGGATTGGAGGAGAGTGAGATTGAAGTGTTAGGTTATATTTGGATTAGAACCTGAGTACCTTAGACAGTTTATCTGATTTCTGGATTAATTTTATAACTCTAAGTTTTAAATCTGAGTGTCGGAGTTCTAGGATTGCCTCTAGCTTTCCCGAGAGTCCGAGACCTTATACATAATGTACGTTGGCACCTTTACTATGCTGAAAACCTCTGGTTCTCATTCCATATATATGTTGTCATTTTTCAGATGCAGGTCGAGAGGTACCTCGCTGAGCGTCTGGAGTTTCTAACCAAGCAATGTTTAGCTTTGAGATTTTATATTTTGGACTATTGGTTATGTATTATGTTTGTGGATTCTCCTATGTATATATATAACTAGTGTTTGTCCCTCTTATAGGTCGACATGGAGAAACAGGTTTTCTGTCTTATATTTTGGGAATATTTTGGGTTTATATAATTATATATATTATACTCCGGCCAACCTTACCTTCGCAGGTTGAGTCTGGAACTTGATATTATGTATTTTGGTACTCTACTCTTTATGTATCTATGGTTATCCTTTCGGTTTATCCGGTTTTACGTTTTCAAGTATGATACACTTTTCGTTTGCGATTTTTGTTTAAACTTTTCTTCAAGGCTCCTAGTTATAAGTTTCTTCAAGTATATCTATGTATATATTTTACTTTAGAGGTCGTAATACCTCACCACCTCTGTTTTACGAACTTAAGCACAAAACTCTGTATAGTAGGATGTTACAAAATTCACCATGCAAACACTTCTCAGAATTTATGAAAAGTAAATTTAAAATGAGCATGATGGGAAAGCCAAATTATTTTATAGTAGAGCTCCTATTTGAAATGAATTGAAGCAAAAGTAATTAATAAATATAGTAGTTTATAACCATTATATTTTAATGTATTTTCTTTGAATTATTGTTCCATTTATCTGTTAGCATTTAAAATTAAATGCAAACAAAGCAAAATGATGGATTGAAGTCACCCATCTACAGTAATGCTTGCGTTTATTAACGATGAATCTTATTATAAAAACTTTATGCATTTTCATGCTAATTCAGAATTTCTTGATTTAAAATATTGCTACTTGGCATATGGGTAATCAGTTCAATTATTTTATTCTACAATTTATCCATATTTATTATCAAATTCATATAATTTATTTTACAACATATTTTGGTTGAGCCAATACTCATAAATTAAATATTTTGAACAAGAAATAATCATCGGTCTCTTGTTATAGGTTGATGAAGTATCTATCTCATAGTTAACTTGAGCAGATAAAATTTATCACAGAATTATTTATTTTTTATCTTTTATAAGTATTGACATAAGAATCTGACTAAATTTGGGGACTCACCATATCATTATTTACTTATCTTTTAAATGAGTTATAACTCATTTTATTTTCTAAGCTTAGCTTGAATTATATGATCGGCCAATAGAGTTTAGGGGCTGTGATCTGTTACCTTATAGCTCGATCTTATTATGCATTATGAATCATAACTCAACTTTATTTGTCTTTATTCTAAGTTTGTAAAGAACGATCTTAATGACCATTATTCCGACTTAATGACTAACTATCATAACATCAACTTTATTCATCCATTCTATGCCTATAAAAGACACCTCTTTCTATATATCAAGAGGATATCAGATGATAAATTTTTCTAAGATCTGAATTATTTTACTATTGTCATATACTTCTCATACTGACTTAAGCATCGGAGTGCATTTTGCCGGTATCCATCCTTTGTTTACCTTTGTGTTCTTCTTCCTTATCGAAATATATATCATTTAGAGATAAAAAGACAAGCTTGATTCCATCTAAGACAAAATATACCTCAAAATTATTATCATACATGAATAATAATAAACATCAAATACACAAATCTTAAATAAAATATACAATGCAATTTTGAAACCGAAAACATGTTAAATGTTGTATAATTCCTATTTAAAGTTCTTTTAAACTAGAAAAAAAAACACACTCCATAAGAAATAATCGTAAAAACATTATGGTTATTATTTAAACATTATTGAGCGATAACTGCAATACCCTAATTACCATAAGCCTTACCTCATGCTGTAAAGCAAAGGATAACTAAAGGTCATGACAATCCTAAGGCTTATACAATAATATATATAGAAAAATATAGTAATACTAGAAGCCCGATGAAGAAATAAGCTCAAAAACAGGGTTTCAAAAGTGCAATCGTTCACACAAAGCTAAAAGCATAAGGCACAAGACATAGATACAAATAATAAGGCATACATAGATATAAGAGTATCATGATCATAAGATACTAGCCTCAGCCCACAGCGTTTAGACCTACTAGTTATATACAGATATACAGAGTTTTAAAAGTTAAAACAACATATACATCATATCTCTCAAAGTTAGCCTCTAAGGCAAATATAAATACAAAAGTGAGAGTACTAGACAAAATATCCAAAATGACTCCAAAAAGGGATAAAGATCCTCTGCTATGTCACCATTACGTAACTCACCGAGGTTGGTTACGACCTGCATCTAAAAAATAACAACAGAATATGGTATGAGAACTGGAGGTTCTCAGTATGGTAACAGTGCCCAGTAATGTAAGATGTAAGATTCCGGAACGCCAGAAGTGATCCTAGAACTTCACATCATCATGATATTCAAGCTTATAAAATAAGTAAATAATTCCTTAAATAGGTCATCTGACTTAGGGAATTCTAATATAATATTTACGTCGCTATCCCACAGCCTTCGCCAGCCTAACCGCCATGCGATCTATTGCCACCGCCTTCCGAACCTCCTCAATCCCAGTAGAAATACAAGTAGTAGCAATGCAAGTAAAATACAAGTATAATCATGTATATCAAGTAATTCAAGATGCAATTAAGCATGTTATACAATTAGGCAAACAATGCAAGTCAGCAAAGCAAGCAAACATATAGAATATGCACATGATGAATGCTTGTCCTATTTGGCTGTGATATCACATTGTCAGTTCAACTGCCAACCTGACACATTCCCATGGGAATGTCGCCTTTCGATCACGAATAAAGGTGGGATCCCCCCACGGATATAGTGCCGGGCACACTCTTGTGATCCGAAAGGATGCGAACCGGACTGCCACAGACCTCACATCTCAACGTAAACGGGATTAACCACCGTCCTTGCCAGGCGCATAGCATCTCAACAATTCTTAGTATAAAATAATATGTTAGTGGATTTTCAAAAATCATTTTCAATACTCAATAAAGCCATCATTCCACTCTGACTCCTAGACTCGTCTCAAACACCATAAATCCGTAACTCCACAACTCATCACCTCAAACATCATTACAGTATTCTACCATGTCACTCAACTAACCCATCCTCAGTACTCTAAAAACCTAAGGCTCCGTTTTCTAAAATTTTTACCAGAAAATATCCAATTAAACTCACTTAGAGCACTCTCTATGTTTAAATCCTAAAAACAAGCTAAGGAAACCTAGATAAGCGTTATGAAAGTTTACAAGCTTGCCGGGAAGGTAAAACGGTTAAAACAAGGCTTTTATTGTAAAACAAGGCAGTGTGCGTACGCATAGGGTTGTGCGTATACACTCCCAGAAGAGTTTTCTCAAAGTGTGCGTACGTATAGAGGTGTGTGTATGCACACAAGGTAAATTTTTTCATTTTATGTGCACACATGGATACATGAGAACGCCCTCAACAGAATGCACTTCCCAACGTGTGCGTACGCACAACTTGCAAATTTCGCAGGGTGTATGTGCGCACCAGAGTGTGCAAACGTTCCCAACAGTAGGCATATCCCTGTGTGTGCGTGCGTACCGGTGTGTGCGTGCGCACCGGTGTGTGTACGCACGTTTTCAAAAATTTACAGGGTATATGTGCACATAAAAGTGTGCGTACGCACAAGTGAAAACATGGCCCCTGTTCAGAGCACACATACAACAGTGTGCGTGGACACACATACCAAAAATCACAAATTCTGCAACATCACAAATTTCAAATTTTCGACACCAACTTCCAATAATAATAACTTTTTCTACAAAATTCCGATTTCTACAAAAATCTATACTGTTTTAAAGCTCTTTTAATTATCTTTTATTTGATACAAAAAATTCAATTCATTTTGAAAACTGAAGCTCAAGATATGATCCGTCAAAGTTGGCTCAAAATCCGTTTTTGCCAAAAACCTCGAAACTCAAATTTTACTAAAACTCTCAATTCAAAGCCAATTGCTCAACATCCAAACCAGTTCTAATTTATCTAAATTATATTCATATATATTCCAATTCACTCCACATCCTACAATTCACATTTTCATTCTTCCCAAACCTAATCATCATTCAATCTATAACTCTTTCAAACAATATGCAACAACATCACACATCAATAATTCCTCATACATAAACTCATCGCTTACCACCCCTCAATATCATAATAGTCATTCACCACCAATCATAGCTTAACATCAATAATTCATCATCATACATCATTAACTCAAAATCAACACCATTTATAAACAACAACCTCATTTCAACAATTATCAACAATCAATCCAATCCTATCCTAAGGTCCACTAGCCTAAGTGTCCAAAAATATTACATAGTATATAGAGAAAACTGAAACCATACCTTGGCCGATTTCCAATATGCACAATACATCAAATTTGACCCCAACCAAGCTTCCACAAGTTTTCAAGTTCAATCAAGCCACCATACACAATCCAAAAGCTCCAATAATCATAAATTCCAAGCTATACACAATTAATTCATCATAATTAATATCTAGGGTTTACCAAAATCATAAATCCATAAGGGTTTAAGACATCCTTACCTTATCCAATAGTTTTGAGGGCAAAACCTAATAGCAACCAAGTGCTAGAGTGTATCTAAACACCCAAAATCACAAAAATCTCTCAAAAACCAAACCTAAAATTTTGAAATTCACAATGGCTGAAAACGGGGCAGAGATTTTTGAGAAGCTTACCATAATACCTAAATAGAAGTGACAGGCTCGGTGAGAGCTTCGCTGCAAATTGGAGCACTGTAGCTCAAATTATGAGCAAAAGAATGAGGAAGTGAATAGTGTTCTTCCTCTCTTCTCTCTCAACCCGTTAGCGTTTTTGGCCCGTTTTGGGCCAAACCTTTAAAATTAGCACTAAGTTTTTAACTTTAACTATTTTCCTAAGTTTTTCCACAGTATTTATTGCTCTCGCACAGTACCGGATAGATTTAAACCAGTACTGCCGGTTAATTTACCAGTACGCGTTTTTACGCAATTTTTCGCAGAGAACTACATTTTCCAACTCAGAAAAATCTACTAAGTCCAAAAATCATATTTGAATTTTTAATTATTATTCTAAATTTTTTAATCCTATTTTGGGAAATTAATTTAATTTAATTAAGCGACTAATTAATCGTGGTTCTTACATTCTCCCCACCAAATAAGAAATTTTGTCCCCAAAATTTAGTGATTACTTGAGAATAGCTCGGGATAATCCTTCCGCATTTCGGACTCCAATTTCCAAGTATACTCTTCCACTCCTGCTCTTCTCCAAGCTACCTTAACCAATAGAACCTCCTTTCGACACAACTTCTTCACACTAGTGTCGTCAATCTGCACTGGTGTAACTCGAAAAGTCAGGTTCTCCTTCAGCTCAACCGACTCAGGCTCTAACACATGACCCGCATCCGACGCGTGGAATACGTCATGTAAGTTAGACAAATGCGGCGGCAAAGCTACTTGATATGCCACCGGCCCGAATCGTCTCAAAATCTCAAACGGTCCTATATACCTCGAATTCAACTTCTTCGTCTTAATCGCCCTTTCAATTCCAGTTGTCGGAGTAACCCTAAAAAATACATGCTCACCCACTTCGAATTTCAACAGTTTCCTTCTCTGATCCACATAACTTTTCTGTCGGCTTTGTGCAGTTAAAATCCTAGCTCGAATCTTTTTAATCTTCTCAGTAGTCTCTGCTAGCAAATCAGGCCCCAACACACTTGATTCACCGGCTTCATACCAACACAGTGGAGATTGACACTTTTATCCATACAAAGCCTCATACGGAGCCATCCCAATGCTCGCGTGAAAGCTGTTGTTGTATGAAAACTCCACCAATGGCATGTAACGGTCCTAACTTCCCGGTTAATCTAACACATACGCCCTTAGCATATCCTCCAACGTCTGAATAGTCCATTCTGACTGTCCATCCATTTGCGGATGATACACAATACTGAGACATAGTCTCGTACCGAATACTCTTTTGAAAGCTCCCCAAAACCTTGACATGAATCGGGGATCACGGTCCGACACTATGCTCGATGGCACCCCGTGCAACCTTACAATCTCCTTGATATACAACCTCGCCAATTCTTCCAATGAATAGTTCACTCGGATAGGCAGGAAGTGAGCAGATTTAGTTAAGCGATCCACGATCACCCAAACCGCATCAAATTCTGATCTAGTCCTCGGTAAATCGGTCACAAAATCCATTGCAATTCCTTTCCACTTCCACTGAGGAATCTATAGTGGCTGTAACATTCCCGACAGTCTCTGGTGCTCTATCTTCACCTTCTGACACGTCAGACACTTAGATACAAGTGTAGCTACATCACCCTTCATCCCAAGCCACCAAAACATCTTCTTAGATCATAGTACATCTTCGTACTTTCTGAATGAATAGAAAACCCGCTGCTATGAGCTTCCGACAACAACTCTTGTCTTAAACTTTCGACATCCGGCACACAAATCCTCCCCTTATACTTCCATAACCCTTCATCATCCTTAGTGAACTCTCCGTGCCTCTCTTTACCAATTGGTTGAAACATCTTCTGAAGTTCTTGCTCATTTTGCTGAGCCCTTTGAATTTCGGACTTAAAAGTACTTGAAATGCACAATTGATTCAAACAAGCTATTCTGGCAACTTCACTAATGTCCAACTTGAGATCTGCAAACTTATCCACTAATTCCTCCTCTTTGATCCTCATCTAAGCGATCGTCAAAGACTTTCTGCTCAAAGCGTCTGCTACCACATTAGCCTTCCCAGGGTGATAACTCAGTTCAAAATCATAATCTTTCAGTAGCTCCATCCATCTTCTTTGACGCATATTGAGCTCTTTCTGATCAAAGATGTACTTAAGACTTTTGTGATCAGAAAAGACTCTAAACCTTACTCCGTACAAGTAATGCCTCCAAATCTTCAACACAAACACAATCGCTACCTCATGTGGTCTCAGCTGACGCAATACGTAAGCCACTACGTTCCAGTGTTGCATCAACACGCAACCCAAACCCTTTAATGAAGCATCACAGTACACTTCAAACAGTTCGTACGATTCTGGAAAAATCAAAATAGGCGCTGAAGTTAATTTCTCCTTTAAGGCTTGAAAGCTCTCCTCACACTCTGCCGTCCACACAAACGGTGTCTCTTTCCTTGTTAACTTAGTCATCGTAGTGCAATTTGTGAAAACCTGTGAATGAACCTTCTGTAATATCCAGCTAACCCCAAGAAGCTTCTGACCTCAGTCACTGTTGTCGGTCTTTTTCATTCCATCACCGCCTCAACCTTCAAAGGATCCACTGTTATCTTTTCTTTACTCATCACGTGACCTAAGAACTTCACTTATTCCTTCCAGAACTCACATTTGGAAATCTTAGCATACAATTTCCGCTCCTTTAGAACTTGCAGCACAATCCTCAAATGCTCTTCGTGCTCCTTCGCCGTCTTTGAGTAAACTAAAATGTAGACTATGAATACTACCACAAATTTGTCCAAAAAGAGACAAAATACTCTGTTCATATAATCCATGAACACAGTAGGTGCATTCGTCAACCTAAAGGATATCACCACAAACTTGTAGTGTCCATAGTGCGTCCTAAATGCAGTTTTCGAAATTTCATCCTCCTTTACCCTTATCTGATGGTAACCGAATCTTAAATCAATCTTTGAAAATACCTCAGCTTCTTGCAACTAGTCCATCAAGTCATCATTCCTAGGCAACGGATACTTATTCTTCATAGTCACCTTGTTTAACTGCCGGTAATCCACGCAAAGTCGCATTCTCCCATCTTTCTTCTTTAAGCAAGAGCTTACAGATGGTCTAGCAGCTTCGGCTCTTTAGGTAATTACATGTGATACTGTGATCATGGAACTAGTTAAAGCTTTTTGACCAAGATTATAGCACTAGTATTGTGTAATCTTTCACATTATAATAATGTGCAACTGTAGTATGGTATTATAATCGTTTATAATACTTTTCTGACTTGTAGCACTAATGTTTAATTCTTAATTTTTTTATTTGATTTATTCTAGCTAGGTTTGCAGGTTTTATGAATCCTGTTGGTTCTTAGCTTTTAATTTTTATGTATGTTTTTAGGGTTTTAATGAATGAAGACGTCTTTGATGCCATCATCCAGGGTTTGCAAAGTCAAGATAAGAAGTTGGTGCTAATTGGATATTGATTCCCCTTTGTCACCTTGATCTGTTTATGATTTAGTTTTGGGTGTGTATGCATTTCCTATGTTTAATTTCTAATGTGTGAACTTATTATGATGGTTGCAGAGCAGATATCCTGATTCTCTACTTGAATCAAGATCTTAATCTTTTGTGATCCTATGCTATTCGGCAAGAAGGAATAACACTTCTTGGACTTCTTGCGAGGTCACATTTTTCTTATGACATGAATGTATAAAATTACTCATAAGGACATGTTATCCTGTACAGGTTAAGGGAATGATAACAGATTTTGGGCACAACATGCATTGCCAGTTTCTTGAGATCCTTCACAGCCTATTAGATTCATGTATATTATCTGGACCATAGGTACCTGTTACTGATATTTTCTTTAATTTCATTTGTTTAACCATATTTGTCACTGCTATGGATACGACAATAATTGTTATATATGACATATTTATTTTTAAGGTTTCTTTTGGTACCCTTGTTTATATAGGATATTGTTATCTTTTTAATAATCAATATTTAAGGGTTGTGAATATTTTTGGGTGAACTTTTCAGGTTTTTTTTTTAATTTACTTATAAATAAATAGTGAGGTAAAATTTTTTATTTGATTACAAATTTTATAAATATGAAAACATAGTGATTTGAGTCAATACATGATTGATTCTTAGCCTTCAGTCACAAATAAATAAAGTGTACTGGTACAAGAAAGTTACTTATATTTGTAGTAGGTTAAGGTTTTAATTTCATCTTGAGTGTATCAGAAACTTTGTGTAGGAATAACAATTTGTTTATTTATTCATCATCCTGACATGACTATTCTTGATTTTTAAGTTTAAAATGGAGGGGGTTGAGAGAGAAGCTCCATGTATTTCTTATAGTACAGGTGTATTCAGTTTTAGATTGTAATTCTCTTTGTTAAAATAAAATTTTTTGATCTTCTTAGTTGTAATGTAGTTTGTCTAGGGTTGATATTGTTATCATATACCAAAAAAATCACTTATTAATATATATATATATATATATATATATATATATATATATATATATATATATATATTCAATTTACTTAATTCTAATAATCACTTCTATACTCTCTAGTTTTCTCTTTTTTCTGCTGTCACAGTTTCTTCTTGTTTTGTGATGCTTTCTTTCTAAGCTTTCTTTTCTATCCTTTATGGTATCTAATCTAGAGCCAGGTTTCTTTAGGTAGCGTTTGGAAGAGAGACAGGGACTGAGAGACAGAGAGTGAAATAAGTCTAAGTATTGTGTTTGGTGTAAAGTAGGAGATAGAGACTGAAATAAGAATGAAACTCTAATTTAATTTGAACAAAGGATAAAGTTGGAATTAATTAATTAAATTGAAAGTATTTTGGGTATAAAATACTATTAAAGTTTTAGTTTCTATCCTAATAAGTTTCAATCTCTTGTATCTCCATTTTTTGGAGGTACTAAAATACTGAAATTTTGGGGACAGAAACTGAAATTTCAGTACCAGTCTCTGGGCCAACAAACATGATACTAAATTTCAATCTCCCAGTCTCTGTCCCAATACTTCAAAACAAACACTACCTTAGAATACAAAAATCACGTACTCCGTACACAATAAATATATATATATTATATATCTCACAACTAATTTTCCTCTTTTTCCTTAATATCATTGTCTAGAACTAATGCAGTTGAATTTATTCTTGCTAGTTTTGAATTCTGAATTGTATATCTTCTAATTTTTAGAAGAGATGTCAATTAGTAGTCTTATTTTGCATTTGAAGTCGACTTGTTAAAAAGATAAGTTTGAATGTTGAGTAGTAGTTTATTATACATCCTCTGAATTGTTGGAAAAATTTCTCTTTCACATAAGACGGAAGTCCTTTTCTAGGTTAATAAGATATGTATTCCTAGACTTATTGTATTGATTGTTTCAGTTTTATCTGGCAGAGAAACACAATTATTGATATTTTCTTTAAGAAGCATATGGGTCAACTAGTTGAAGTTGTTGCATCCAGAATGGCAACAGTGACAGCAACAATATTGAAGACGAGAAACGAGACGACGCAGTGACGCAAAGAGGCCAGTGGCGGCGCGGCGACGAGATGGAGGCCGGCTAGAGGCAACAACAAAGAAGGTTGAGGCTTTGAGCTCGCGCTGACCATAACCATATAACTTTGAAGATGGAGAGGAAAACGTCTTCCAAGTTAGAGAAGAAAAGCAAAAAGGATGTAGATAGGGTCTTTAATTTTGGGATTAGAATTTTCTTAAAATTAATTCAGGAACCAAATTGCTCACAAAATGTTTTCTCGTCCACGTCTTCTATTCGCTACTTTGCCAACTTGTTAAAAAGGAATCTACCTGAACTTTTTGGTGGAATCTAGTTGACAAAAAATATTTAAAGAACAACTTTAAATTCTGGAATGCAACTTCAGAAATAATTATTAATATACATATCAATAATTATTAATTTCAGAAACTACTATAAAATTCGATTGTAACTTAAAAGATCACTTTAAATCTTAATTCTATTTTTATATACAAATATTATCATTAAACTATTTATTTTTTATTAATATATAATTATAAAAATATTATTATATATTAAAATTTAACTATTAATATATTTATATATAATATAATTTATTTTTAAAATATATTTATATTTTAATATATATTTTATATTAATAATTAATTTTAATAACTAATTTTAATATTCGTTTTTATGGATCCGGCTTCTCTAAAGTTATATTATCACTTTAAAAAAAAGTACACTATTAATTATATTTGGATTAAAATAATAAGACTCACAAATAATAAATGTTATAAATTCAAAAATAATTAAAACATTACTTTATTACTTTACTAACAATATCACTTTAAAAGATCTTTTTTCATTCTTATAATTATCTTCGGGAAGAGTTAATGTCCTCCATTTCCACAGTTGACATTTTATAGATAGGGTATTTATAAATTTCCATTATCATCCCTACACCGATCTCCAGGATAGGTAGTTAGGTACCCAGTACATTAATGTTAAATGCGTGCAGCTTCATCGTTTGTACTTTGTAACGACACCACCCGATGCTGGTCCCGATTCGTACCTATGGAACTCCGAAATTGATAAATAAAAAATAAACACAATAGAAAAACAAAACCTCACCATCAGCGAAATTTGAAGTTTTGAACACGCAATATCATCATACTCAGTACTCACAAGTCACAACTGCCACTGAATGATGGATCCCCGCGAAGACCTCAACAAACCGGTAGTACTCATCACGGGGTGCTCCGAGGGAGGCATAGGCCACGCGCTTGCACGCGCCTTCGCAGCCAACAAGTGCGCTGTCGTCGCCACCAGCAGGTCGCGCTCCACCATGGCGGACCTTGAGCACGACACCCGCTTCTTCCTTCAGGAGCTCGACGTCAAGTCCGACGACAGCGTTCGCCGTGCTCTCGACGCCGTCATTGCCCACTTCGGCCGTGTCGACGTTCTTGTCAACAATGCCGGCGTTCAGTGTGTGGGCCCTCTTCCCGAGGTTCCTCTCTCTGCGATTCAGAGCACCTACGAAACCAACGTCTTTGGTATTCCCTAACCCTAACTAACTTTGTGTCTTCGATTCCATTGTAGTTTCTGAAATTCTTACTGCGGAAGTCTGTGTTTGTTGGATTGATTTTAGTGGATATAGGATCTGGTGTTATTAACTGCTATTAAATTATACAACTCAATTTGGTTCAATTCAATTCTTAGTTTGGAATGCATTTAATAGTAATTGTTCAATACTTTGTTTCTAACTATTTTGTCTTTTGTTTTGGAAGTGTGAGGACTGAGGAAGAGAAGAGATATGTTAGTTTAGTATAGTTCAGGTATATTATTTTTTTAATGTCAATTAATTCCATCACAAAACTTTTGAGCCTTTGATGAAGGGAATTTAAATCTATCAGGATTTCAATTTTATAAGACTAATTAGTTCCAAATCAAGGAATCCAATTTCAGGTTTCCAATCTAAAGCTTAACCAACCAACCTAGTCAATTAGTTAGCTTATTTATCTGCTTTAGCAAGTGTCGGGTTTGAAGCTCGTGTTGTGCATGCAGTAACCATTGGCTAGCAGCAAAACCTTAAATGTAGCTCTAATCCGCGAAGGATTAATCCTTAGTCTGCTAGGCTAGAGGATACTGTGGGGAAAATAATATCTAAAGCTTAACCAAAGAGGAATGAAATGGTTCATTGTTTTGAATGGTTTTGGTGTTGGAGTTGAGGGAAGTGTTTGCTTGTTTGATCGTTGTTTATCTGTTAATACTTTTTAGTACCAAAAACCTGGGGGACCGATGCTGGGGGTGCTGGAAACGATTTGCAGATGAGCACAGTCTGTGTAGGACTTATCAAATTTCTATATTTCATTGGGGACATGCAGGTGCCTTGAGGATGATTCAGGCTGTTGTTCCTCATATGGCAAAGCGGAAACAGGGTAAGATTGTGAATGTTGGAAGCGTTACGGCTATGGCATCTGGACCTTGGTCTGGCGCATATACTTCGTCCAAAGCTGCCCTTCATTCTTTGACAGATACCTTAAGGTTTCATTCATTTTCCTCTTGTAGTGCTTGCTTTCTTGGTCTTTGTCACTAGCATCCCAACCCTCTTACAAGAATCCGACTAATCTAACTCAAAGGACTGCTTGATTGATTTAAAGTTCTTTCGGATGACTTCCTGAAACACTTTGTTCTACCAGGTGTTTTTAGCTTTAGTTAAAATACTAGTATTTTTACCCGTAATAACATTGCGAGAATATAAATTTTTTAAAATTACGGTCTACTTTGTTCTGATAGTATAGATTACATTATACATGACACGAAAGATTTATAAAATCAAACTACTTTTACAAAAAAAAGCCATAGATTGACAAAAGTCTCTGGCTAAGAAGATCAAGGTATCACCTTCTGTAGATAAAAAATTAAATAATAAGATTTTTAGTTATTATTTTTATATAAAAAAGTCTAATTTTTTATTAATAATTAATTTTAACATTCATTATCTAAAATTTAAAATAATTTAACGTGTATATTTTTACATTTAATTAGGTGTTAAGTTTATTGCACAAATAGAAATAATTAATTTTTATACTTGCTATTTAAAAATAATATTTTTTTTCTCTATGTATATAAAAATATAATTAAATATTAGCATAAAAAATTATACTGATAGTTATAAAATTAACTCAAAATTAAATTTTTTTAAAACAATTGAATCTTGATTTTAACTTTTAATTATAACATTAGTATTCTCTCCAAATTATATGTAATAAATATTTGAAAGAAAAGAAATGAAAATATAGATTAGAAAGATAAGCGGTAAAAATTTAAAACTAAATAAAAAACTAAAAGAAATATGTATATAATAATAATAATAATAATAATAATAATAATAATAATAATAATAATTTTTTATATGAATTATATTATTTTGTTAATTTTACTTTCTATAGAACAGAAAGATAGAAAAAATAGAGAATGAGAGAAAAGAGAGAGAAAAATAAAGATGAAGAATGAGAGTGAGAGTGAGAGTTTGTTAATTTTAGAAGAAAAATTTTTATTTTAATTGTAAAAAAATACCGGATAAGATATTTTGATTTGTCAAATTATTAATATAAAATATAAATTATATATAGAGTAAAAATGGTAGAGAGAAATAAAAAAATGGAGAGAAGTAGATGAGAGAATTTAGGAAGGGAGTTTATTAATTTTGAAAAAAAATACTTTCTCTCAATTTAAATAAGAGAGTGTCATGTGACACATTTAATTTTTAAATTAGATAGTAATAAATGATACATAATATAGGTATATTTCAATTTCAATTTTAATATTTTAATTTTAATTTTAATGCAATTAAAGAATGTCATGTTGTACATTTTGATTGTAAATTAGTAATTAGTCATTGATATTGATATTGATAATGATATATAAAATAGATAGAGTGGTTGAAGGAATAAGAGAAATAGAGAAAGGAAGAGGGAGGATGAGAGAACTCTTTAATTTTGGAGGGAAGGATTTGATTTTAATTGCAATGAGAGAGTGACATGTAGCACATTTTGGTTGTAAAATTAGTAAGGAGGGAGAAAGAATTCTTTAGTTTTGGAGGGAAAGATTTAATTTCAATTACAATGAGAGAGTGACACGTGACACATTTTGGTTGTAAAATTAGTAAGGAGAATTCTTTAATTTTGGAGGGAAATATTTGATTTTAATTGCAATGAGAAAGTGACATGTGGTATATTTTGGTTGTAAAATTAGATATATATAATAGATTAATTTCAATTACAATGAGAGAGTGATATGTGACACATTTTGGTTGTAAAATTAGTAAGGAAAATTCCTTAATTTTGGAGGGAAATACTTGATTCTAATTGCAATGAGAAAGTGACATGTGGCACATTTTGGCTGTAAAGTTAGATATATATAATAGATATAATAGATTTCCGCTTCTATGGGAAAGAATTTCAAATAGAAAGGTGTTATTCTCAGACTTGATTAATTCAACCTGTTGTCCAAATAAACTAGAGACACAAATGTATGGAAACAGATCCAATTTTTTTTGAAAAGAACAAAAATAAATATATATGTTGCTTTATATATTGTGTTCATGCCTTTCCTTGAGGCCCCCTTTATACCTTAGATTAGTGATATACTTCAAATTTTTAATAAAACTGGAAGTAGTACACCACAGTTAGATGCTCTTAAAACTAAGTGCAATGAAACTAAGGAAAAGTTAACATATAGTGGATTGGACTCTGCACTATGGGATTTAGTGCTCAACTCAGCCAATTTTTGCAATTTTCTATTTGGTTGATTTCCTTTATGCTCTGTCTTATTAGTTGAGTTTGTCATTTATGCATTGTCTTATTATTATACTTGCCTTTACATGCAGACAAATCGATGCGGTTTTTCTTATTTCCCATTGTATTGGTTTTCTGATAGATTGGAACTTAGCCATTTTGGAATTGATGTTGTCAATGTTGTCCCTGGAGCTATCAAGTCAAATATTGGAAATTCCGCCATAGCTAGCTACGACCACATGCCTGAGTGGGACTTATTCAAGCCTTTTGAAGCCGCAATTCGAGATAGAGCTTATTTTTCTCAGAAAACAAAGTCAACCCCCAATGATGAGTTTGCGAAACACACTGTGGCCGCTATCCTGAAGAAGAAGCCACCAGCGTGGTTCTCCTACGGCCATTACTCTACCGCAATGGCCATCATGTACCATTTGCCGCTGTGTGTTAGGGACTTTATTTTGAAGAAAGCGATGAAATGCTGAACTCAAAGTTTGATCTATAGTTCTATACATCTTCTACGTTTATATTAGATAACTTGTATTCAATCCCAAGTTTTTTAAATTGTAGAGAATAAATGAATAGTACTTCAATTTATATTTTCTTGAGTTGGTGTTTGGCTGATTTTAACTTTCTTTGAACATGGTTCAACTAAAGTTTAATTTTTCTCAGATTTAAACGTGATTTTAATACTAACTAGAGCTGTGCATTAGATAACAAATTTTCGACTCGAGTTTTAAAGGAACGATATACTTCTTTCTTTGTTTTTTGTACCAATAAAAGGATGATGTATCTATTTATTAGCAGTAGAATTATGAAGTGATGCTTTATAACTTGAAGCACAGTAGTATTCAAAATCAATAAATCAAACATAATTGTTTGTGATTTCTGTTTCATCCAACTTTTCTCTTTGCACTCTGCCATAGTTCCATCACAAATTAATGGAGAGATGTAGGTACGAATACAAGGTTGAAAAATAATGTATGACATAATAGGATTATGATATTTGAACATTCAAAAGATAGTGTGTTTATGAACATCTAATATAATTGGAAACAAATGTTTGTGTTACCGAAGAAAACCGGTCAAAATAAATTTTGAAATAAAGTATTTTTTTACTAATTAGACATTCGAAACGCTTTATTTTTAAAATATTCTTTAAATTTTTTTGTCAACAAAGTCCAACCAAATTAACCTAACCTAACAAAACCTACTTATATAACGTGTGCATGAAATCATGCCGTTCTTCTTCGTGTTTCTTCTTCTTCTTCGCGTTTCTCCTCCAACGTTCGTATCTCACGTTCTTCCTCCTTCTTCTTCTCCTTTTTCTTTGCGTTTTTCATTTTTCTTCGCATTTATTCTTCTTCGCGTGTTTCATCCTTGTCGTCATTTTTTTATTGCTGATATTGTTGCTGATATTGTAACATTATGTATTGTTTTCTTTTTTATTTGACTTTTTTTATTCTTATTAAGAGAGTAAAATAAGAAGAAGATGAACAAGAAAAGAAGAAAATGATAATGATAAAGGAAGAGGAAGAGGAGTTTTGAGTTATGCAAAATCTATCAAAAAATAACATGTTGAGTTTAGAATACAATTAATTTAATGATGATGACAAACATTAAGTAATTGGGTTAAACACCCAATTGAGTTTTAATTATTTTATTTGAGTAATGTAGGCCCAAATGATTTTATAGCAGCCCAAAGCAATGAAACTTAGCGGACTCAAGCATGTTGAATGAAGTGTTGATCCACAAACCTAGCCTAATCACTACTAAGCATCATTGAATCAAATCTCAGCCAAAGTTCACTTGTGCACTTCGGGTAAACGAGAGAGAGAGAGAGAGAGAGAGAGTTGTCAAATCACACTAATCAAGAGTATGTTAAATTAAGTCAGAGGTTAAAGGTAAATAATTTTCTTTTGCATGCAAGTTGATTTCTTCATTTCTTCCTTACTCTTTGCAACACCATTTTGGAAAAATTGAAGAAAATGGTGGCTGAACATCCCTGTTGTATATCAATGGCCAAAAATATTTTTTGGGGCCAAGCACAAATCTAATGGTTTGGATGTTGTTAAGCTCATTGAAAAAGTTGATGGTGCTACTGCTGTGTCTGCTACGGTGTTAAGACCAATTCCAAAATTCCTAATTTTTGGGGTTGATTGAAAAAAGAGAAGGAATGATTGCTGATAGTTCAAAGTCCAAGAAGTTGACTCTGAAGGAACTCAAGCTGTGACTCAAATGAAGATACAAAAAGAAAAATGATTCTCATCAGAGCTCAAGGAGAGAGAACCCGAGAGAAAAAGCAAAGAGTGAAACCTCACTACTGATTTTGAAGTCTTGGAAGTATTGCACCTACACTAAAGGGAGCATTCTACCAAGATGAAGGACAAAGTCTTGAGTTCTGTTGTTGGGTTCAGTTCATAGTGTTAAAGTTGTTATTCATCATCTCCTTCATGTTTTACAATGTTGTATTTTAGTTTTAACATATATATTTCTGTATTTTCTTTGAGAGGTAAAAGGCAAGAAAGAGAGGCATTGAAAAAAAAATCATAGAGTGAAAAAGAATAAGTAATACAATTGAGAGAAAAGCCAAGAGTGATTTCAGATTTCTTTCTGTTGTATTTTCTGTCTTGTGTCATATACTTGAGAGATATTTCTTGCTAAGTTGAGTAAGCACTTAGTGTGGTGCGTCTAGGTATTAGCATATCCAAGTCAAGTTTGAGTTGAAACTTGTGTGCCCAGATAGGATTGAGTTGAGTCCTAGGGAATTCGTGTATGTATTACTTGGATTATAGTGAAAATTCCACCAATATTGTGGTGGAGACTGGATGTAGGTTGCATTGTACAAGGCAACTAAACTAGGATATATGACTGTGTCATCTTCTTCTTCTTCCTCTCTGTTTTAGTTTTATTTTCTGGTTTTTTATGAGACAAAATGAAATTGTCTCCTGATTTATTCGCTTGCGCAGATCAATAGAAATCAGGTTTAAAGTTCTCTGATAAAAGGCTTAATAATTCAAAATTAAAGAAGGCTATAGATTTAAACCCCCCCTCTCCCTTCTCTAAACCTTCTAGAACTATTTTTTAATTGTGACACAATTTTTTAATAGAGTTATCGTTAAGTAATTTCGGTGTATTATAGATTTAATTTCAGTGTATTCTGGATCTAAATAAGGTACACTTTTGGTCTGAGCTTATTTTCGGAATGCACATCAATTAACTCTGAAATTAAACCCAGAATTCACATCAATTAATTCAGAAATGCACCAAAATTACTTAATGATTGCGAGACATAAATTCAGTTCGAAAATAAACACACAAACAAAGACTAATCTCCTTCTTCGTGTTCCTTCTTTTTGTTTGCGTGTTTTCTCTCTATCATTGTTTTTTTATTGTTGCTAATGTTGCTGCATTTTTTCTTTTTCTCCTTTTTTTCCTAATAATTTTACAGCATTGATTTTTCTTCTTTTTTTAATTTCATTTCTCTTAACAGAATGAAACAAGAAGAATTATAAGAAAATGAAATAAGAAGAATATGAAGAAGAAGAAGCAGTAGCAGAAGATGAGAGGAGAAAGAGGAAGAGTTTTGAATTATGCAGAACTTATCAAAATAAAAATATACCGAAATTTCTTAACAATAACACATAACTTTCTTAGTTTTTACACCGAAATTTTGCTACAAATGTACAAAAATATTTTCTTTAATGCTACATTTTTTCTTTTTTTTTTCTTTATTTCTTTCTTTTTTTAGTTGAATGAATGTAAGTTCATCCTCTTCCTAATAATTTTGTTGCATTATGTGTTTTTTCTTCTTCTTTGTTTGATATTTTTTTTTGTTTGTATTCTTGTTAAGAGAGTAAAACAAGAAGAAACTTAAGAAGGTAAAACAAGAAGGAAAAAAAGAAGAAGAAGCACAAGATGAGGAGGAAGAAGAGAAAGAGTTTTAAATTATGCAGAACTTATCAGAATACAAATATACCGAAATTTCTTAACAATAACACATAATTTTCTTAGTTTTTACACTGAAATTGTTACAAAAGCACAAAAATATCTTCTTTAATGTATTTTTTTCTTCTTTTTTTCCTTATTTCTTTCTTTTTTTCTGTTATACATATAAGAAGATGATGATGATGATGATAATAATGATGATGGAGGAGGAGCAAAAGCAGGAGGAGAAAAAAGAAGGAAGAGATCAAAAAAATTCAAATGAGAAAAGAAAGAGGAGAAGGAGATGGAGGTGGTGGTGGTGGTAGTGACAATGACGATAAAGGAAAGAGGAGCAGAAATTCCAATGAAAAAAAAAAGGAGGAAGAGGAGGAGGTGTTGTGGTGTGGTGGTAATAATGATAACGAAAGAGAAAAATAAAGAAGAAGAAATAGAAGAAGAAAACGCAACAAGAGGGGTGAAGAACGTGCGTGCGTGTATGCAAATGACTTTGTTGGACTTGGTTAAGTAAATTACTTAGTTGTAGAGATATATCCTTATTTTTATTCAAAAGGGTAAAGTATTATTTTGGTCTCTAATATTTAGACCAACTTCTAATTTAGTTCCTAACACTTCCAACATCTTATTTCATTCCTAAAAAATTTTAAATTTCTTATTTCAGTCTCAAAAAATTTTAAACGTGTACAATGTTATCGCACACTTTAACATGAACAATTAGCATATTAAACACCTAATAACATTTGATTTTGGTAAATAAGTAAAATTTATTCTCCAATAAAAAATTTTTTCTTTGATTATGGAACTTGATGATTGATTAATATGATTTGAAATCTTTTTTTTTTTTTTGCAAGGAGGTCAACAAATGCTATTAAAAAATTTTGGTTATATTTTTTTAATATACGGAAGAAGATATAAGTTAACAATAATGTTGTTAATGTCTATGTCAATCGTTCTATTAATTATTCGTATCAAATTTAATAATAGCATAACATTAAATTTATTTAAAATTTTTTAGAATAAAAATAAGATATTCGAAACATTAAAGATCAAATTAAAATTTGGCTTAAATATTAAAGATCAAGATAATACTTCATCTTTATTCAAAAAATAATTTCAATGAATATGTGAAATACTTAACATCATTAGTATTTGAATTCAAAAATAAGGGCAAATTTAATAATGTCTACGTTAGAAGATAATAGGATTTACTTGAATAAATAGGTGGACAACGATGTCAATATAGTGACAATATGTAAACTGATAATAGATAAATTAATAATAATTGTTTAACTAATTATGTTTTTAATGGATGATGTTAAATATTTTTTTCACATTTAATATTAGGACACTATTGAATCTATTTAAAATATTTAGACAAAAATAAAATATTTATATAAAAAATAAAATTTACTCTAAACATTCAATCATCGATCTAAATTCTAAGAATAATAAAGTGTGTTGATCAAGAGTAAGTTTAGGCGTCGAAAACTTTTTTTTTTTTGTTTTTTCATGATATTTAAAGATTTATTATTAGTCAATAAATTACTAACTTGTTGTATGTAATATGTACATATCGAAATTCGAATTCTCTAACATTTACTCAAGAATTATCTACTAAATAAATTTAAGTTGGGTGTTTTGTTTTTGTTCATTACAAATCTAAGTTGGTTAGTTGCCAAGAAATTTATGGATAATAAAGTGTCCATTGGTGGCCCTTGACCGATGGGTTGGAATTTTAGTCCATTCATGAAATCGGGTCAATAACCCTTTCCCCTCTCCATGAGCTACCAAAGTAGAGCCAATATCTACATCATTGGTGATTACCACCTCACATGCCAGTTACGTCATCCAAATTTTCTCTAGGGTGCATATTCTAAATCATATTTAATCAAAGCTCAAAAAATCAAATCAGTTATCCAACCATTTAGTCATTGATTTATATATAACCAGTTCAATCAAAATAACTGAATTATAATAAAATAATAATATATAAAATTATAAATAATACACATATAAAAATATAAATATTTTATAGTATAAATCTTAGAAATATACAAATTGAAAATATAATACCAGATAGATCTTCTATTGAATTATTATAGATCTTGTTAAAATACACTATTATTTCGATATTATACAAATATTTTTCTATGATACCATGAGGTTACTACGCCAAAGCCAAAGAATATATTCTTAGGAAATACTAGCATATTTATTTTTCACTTTGACGTGTTATGGATTTGGTTAAGACTTCAGAGTTTTCTAAAGACATTGGTTAACAGAGTTAAAAGACAGTGTTCTTTAAATAAATAAAAAATATAGAAATTTTAAAAAATTAACATATATTTACTATAAAGATTTTCTGCTTGTAGTATTCTTAGTTAGTGTTTCTGGATAGCAAAATACTAAAATATTTATAGTCATTTATTTTTTTTTAGTAGTAGTTAAAAGTTATATTAAAAACCAAGAATAAATGACTAGGAATACTTTTAAGGTATAGGCTAATTCTGTGATACACTTGATTATGCATGATGTACCATACACCAGTTGATCCAATGTGGAGTACAGTAGATTTAGATTTAGGTGTAATTCTTAGATTAAGATCTTTTAAAGTGAAAAAATTGGTAAACTAGTCAAATGAAGAGTTAATCACTCTTAAATTAAGATAGGACACATATTTCATAAAAATTACAAAATCAATGATGATTAACCCTTCACTTTATTATTTTACCAACTTTCTCACTTTAGAAAATCTAAATTCAAAAATTTGATTCTCTTAATTTTTTTCCACTTAAAAGGATAAAGTGTGATTTTTTACTATTAATTTTATAAATAGGACAAAGAAAAAACATAAAAAAAAAAACCATTAAAAAATTAGAAATTACATTTTTATTCCATCAATTAAAAAAAAAAGTAGAAAATCCGTTCCCCCAACTTCATAATTCTTATTCTAATATGTAATATCAAACCTCTTATTTTTTTTACCTTCAAACTGAGTTGAAACTTGAAAATTAACAAACACCTTATTTAAATGTACAATTAGCACTTATCTATTTATTTCCAAGTCAATATTTATTCACACTAAATGTTCTTATTTATTTATTGTTAATATACGTTTTTCACTTGCTATAGTATGTTGAAATCAACACTAGCTCATTATAATCTGTTCACTTAGATTAGGGTTAAGTGAATTTCGTTTAGTAATGTTATGAAACCGACATAAGATTCCTGCATTCACAATTTTTTTAAATTACTTTTTTACCCCCTTTTTTATTTCTCCTCTTTCTTCCCGTCACATAATTTCAACACCACCACTACCATCTCCAACTGCCATGGCTACCGCTGCCAGCTAGCTACCACTTCTGACCACTCTATATCCTAAAGACTAAATCCTAAATTCTATACTCTAAATTGGTTTTACGTTGTTTGATTTTCAAATATTTTTTTTACTTTTGAATGTTTTAATTGTTTTAATTATTTTTTATTATTTTGGAGGATTCTTTTTAATGTTCAATTCTAAGTGGTGAATATTAAGTGTTAACTACAACCTTGGTCGAAGATGTTGGCTCTTCATACTTCCTCTCTTAGAAATTCATGCGGGTCTGATTCCTCTCCATCCCATTTCCAGGGATATATGTAATCTTTGCTTCCATTTTCCAGCTCAATCTCGAGTCCCATGCGTTCTCCATGGTAACATAAATAAAATTCCAAATATCCAGAATTCGCTTGTTTCCAAAACGGTCATGTTAACTACGGTTTCGCCATTATAGGTCTTATATAGATTGCTGGGGATTAGTATAGTACACCATTCCCGGCGGCTGTAGTGGCCGGAAACTAGGAGGTGCAGGGGCTTGCAGTGGTACAGGTATTGATTGTTGTTGCATGATTGGCAGCGTCTGATGTGGTAAAGGCATCATCGCCGCTACATGAGCTGGGGGTGGCGGCTGCGGCAGCGGCACTGGCGAGATGCTGACATAATATGGAGAGTGGGCAGCTCCCGTTGACTGCACATATTGCTGCGTAGACGGATTACAAAGCATGGGATACTGACCTTGGGATGCAGAGGCTACATCCTGCAGGATTGGTTGGGTTACCAAAACTGATGGGTATGAATGGTTTTGTGCAGCAATCAACTGTTGTGTGGTTGACTCAGACGAAGTCAGGCCAGCACTTTTCGCCTCTTCGGCGGCAAATGTTGAGAGAACAGAAGTCATGATCAACTGAGATGATGATGATGATGTGAGCTTATCTGCAACCTCGGCAGCGATTGCTGCTGCTGACTTTTTTATTGCTGCTTCTGAATTTCCATTTGCAACAGCAGGTGAAGTTGTTGCAGTGGTCGCTTTTTGCGAAGAATCTTCATTATCAAGTCGTGCCCGCATGATCCTTGCCTCTTCTACTTTTGCTTGTGCAACCTAAATATAATTAGTCAAAAAGCAAGAATTGTAAGCATTATCATTAACCAAAACTTTATCCGAGTTCAGGTAATGCGAAGCAAAAATGCTATATGCACATGATACGCGTTATTTATCTATAAATACATGTTTTATCTAACTCATTTTCAATGTGCATTTTGTATTTTAATATGTATTTTATATGGGTGGCTAATTTTTTGTGTACACCTAGCATGGTTGAATTCGAAGCAAGCTCAAAATGCCATATAGAAATAACTTATAATGCCATATAGACTTGTGTAATGATCCTTCTGTCAAGTAATTCTCCATCCAAAAATGCTATTTTCTTTCTAAATAGAGTTTATTGCACTTAACTCCTTTATGGTTTGTGAACTTTCAGCAAAAATCATCTACAGTATCAGCAATTATTGTGACCCATCCTATATAATTTGCCATGAAGGAAACAAAAAAAAATCAGGTACCCATTGAGGAGAAAAGAATCATGAACAGTATATACCAGCATCTGAGTGCGAATATTCTCCAGGTCCGCTTCCTGGTACAAGTATCCACAAGCAACAGCAACAAGATGCAGTTAGGAACAAAACTGCATGAATCATAAAGAAAACTATCAAGTAGATTGAACAGCATCAAAATTTACCTGCTCATGCAAAGCTTCTTTTAAATGAGAAACAAGTACAACTCTATTTGCTTCAACTAATTTAAGGTTCTCTATGCACTGTTTCAAGGTATTCTCTTCCTTCTCTAACTCCTTTGACAAAGTTTTTCGCTTAGGATCCTTTGCTGAAACAATTTATAAAAATCAATAATAAAATCCCAACTTGCATGCTACAGGTGCTACTCTGTTCTGCTGTATGCTTACCAATAGAGCACGCAATGTCAACATCGTTTTCCATCTTTTTCATGTGTTGAATAGCAGACTTGGATTTACTCATCTCTGCATCTTCAATAGATTGTTCAGTGAGCACCGAATGAAATGCAGATACTATTTTTTCTGCTGGACCTCCTATGGACAATTTCTGGCTTCAATACAATATCACGACAATGAGATATTTAAGGAATATTGCAACCCAGTTTGAGGGACGTATCACCAATAGAATGATTTAAGTTTAAAATTGGAAGAGGCAGGAGTAGAGCTTAGTCTTACCAATTTGATGGAGCGAGAATCCCTTTTAACAATTTTTAAAGAACCAGAGCGTGATCTCTTTTTGCTGAATTGCAATGGTGTAGGTGCTTCTTCTGCAAGCATTAGATCTTTAAGGTTCTTTGCCCGAGATCCAAACACTCTCCTTTGCTCCCATATATCAACCTAAAGTTAGATTAGAACAAAGTTAATACGTCAAAATGTGTAAAGTGAAATCAATAACCTGATGGTATTGGTATGTAAACATAAAATCAGAAGTATATACCGTATCAGGGGTTTCAGCCCAAACATTAATAAGTATGCGTAGCAGAATTGCATATTCTAATCTTCCTAACCTATCATTTTCCTCATTTACTGATTGGCATGGTTGAATTCACTTGAAATACTTAGATCAAACACTGTCAAAAGGAGCTTACCAGTCTAGATGCCACTTTCTTTTCATGATCATCACCCTTCTCATCAACATATTTAAGGGCAGAGGGGAGAACCTTCCAAAACTCGGTCACGAATTCATTTCCTTTCCGCTTGCTATTCTGCAAGATGTCATTTGCAAGGTATAGAAGGGGAACTTTTTGAACCATCTCAGATTTGTCAAATTGTTTCTTCCATGTTTCAACAACCAGTTCTGCTTTGCTCCGGTGAAATATACACCAATGTGATAAAGCTATATAAAAGGTTAACGAAAACAAACTACGCTGAATTAACAAGTAAGCATGCTCAATAAAATCAACTGAAGCTAATTATGCAGTAAAACAAACTATTTTGGAGAGTAAAATCCAAATTCATATAGAAAAGATAATTAATTAAAGTCACACTCCACTTACATTCACGAACCACAAAAAGTTAGTCTCCGAAAAAGAAAATGAAACATAAATGACAGATTTACTGAAATTGAATATTTTGATGAACCAAAATTACTACTTGCCATTATGCCAGTGCAACAATAATTGGTCCGATATTTTATGACAAAGAATGTGTTTTTCCTATCTCTGTAATTGCTCATATCCTAATAGAATAGTAACAAGTCAACCAGAAATGTGCTCAAATATTTAGTTTCTAACGACTGTCCAAGTTACTCATTCAAACATGAAAAATTATCATTAGAATCTTGAAATATTTTGTTTTGAGAAAGACTCATCGTGTATTTGCCACAAACATTAGCTGAATGCCTGAATCCAACAACTAAGAGCTTTCAAATCGAAAGCAGTTCACAATAACCGAAACCAAAAATTTGACCGAGATACGGATACCCCCCTCCCCCCTCTTTCCCCCCAGTAGGCACCCAAATACAAATCAAATCCCTAGATAGCTCAAGATCATGAATTCGGAGTTGGGATTCGAATTTCATAAGCCTAGTTATGATAAGCTAACTAACAGAATTATAGAAATATCCATGCCATCCTGTTTTAGTTGCAACTGATTATAGTATACATTATCAAAACTTGGTTACGCGCCAATTCAGCTAAACACTACAGTAAATCACTATTTATGCAGAAACTGAGCAAACATTACTGGGTAAAGTAAAGTAAAGTAAAGTAAAGTGAAGTTGAAGTAAAAGCAACAAAAATTTAGAAAATAATAACAATATTAAAAAGAAAAAAAAGGATACTTTCGATGCACTGCTGGGTGCTGTTAAGCTTGGAGAGCTTGTCGGCAAGTATCTGGTCGCTGAAAACGCTATTCATTCTCTCCGATTATTTCTCCTCACCACCAATGCCACAAAATTTTAATTAATTAACGAAATTATATCATATAAGTAAAAACGAGTTGAATTGGGGTGGGCAACACTAGAGCCCTAACAGAATTGGGACCTAAACGAGCTCCAGTATCAATACTACTACTACTACTACTACCAATTCTTCATACATATATATTAAGAGAGAAAGACAAATTGAAAGCAAGCGGCATATGAAAATAATAAAAAGAAAAAAGAAAGTTCAACTGAAAATCAATCAAATAGAAGAAGAAGAAGAAGAAGAAGAAGAAGAATGATGCGTTGCTTTGGAGCTTTTAACTCGCCAGGTGTTTCATGGGTTAGGCCACCTGGCAGCCACAAACAGTTGGTGAAAAACCAAAAAACACAAAAGAAGAATAATAGTGTAAACAATTTGATTTATAAATATCATGAATTTATTTTTAAAAATAAATTACTGTTTTTATTCGCACGAAAATTTAAAATACTGACAATTTATTTATATTCATCAAATTTTAAAAAATTATTTAAAATTATCAAATTATCTTTTAATTTAACCTAAATCTGAATTCTAATTTTACTCTATACTACTATTATTTCAATTCCTAATTCCACCACCCCCAAATCTTTCGTCATGTTCAATTTTTTTTTTCCAACTACTACTCCCTAACCTTATTACCTCCCAAATCTTTTATCACCTTTAAATCGACCACCACCATTGCCGGAAATATAACTCATCAAAATCCTTTTATAGTTGTTGAAAGGTTTTTTTCCTCTCAATCAGGGCGAAACTTTTCATGGACAATGAGAACTATCGCCCCTAAATATTTAATATAAGTTTTGGACTTTGTTTTTTTATCTAATTGAAGTCTTATTACAAATTAAAAAAATACTAATATATTAGATTATAATAAATTTTGATAATTAACTTTTAACAATAATTTAATTTAATATTATTTTAAGTTTTATTATTTTTTTAAATTAATCTTTTTAGATACAAAATTAAAATATTCAATAAATATTAGTGTTATAATATTCAGAATTTCAATCTTTTAAGTTCTAAACTGAATTCTAAACAATTATAATTTTATGTATTATCTTTAAAAAATTAGATAATTTTTTATTAATTTATTTTAATATTATTTTATATTTTTTATTTTTTTAATTGATTTTTTTATCAATAAAAATTTCAAATTATCAATTAGCATATATTATAATTTTTAATATTTATTATTGTAATGACAATTTTTTTATACATTTAATATTTTATATATTCTAATTTTTCTACTAATATAATGATAAAAATCAAAGAATTATATCTTTTTTACAAGAAAGGTTAATGCTCAAGGAAAAAAATATATATAATCTATAATATCAATATTTGTTGATAATTTCACTATTCCAATAAATTATATAAAAAAAAGTGATTCAATGCAAGTATATAACCTTTAAAAGTTTAAATAATCATAACTAATTAATAAGTTTGATATTATTGTTTTATCTTATTTTTTTAGAATGAAATCCTAAAAATAATTATTTTTTTTTTTTGAAATAGAAGAAACACAACATAATAAGGTGGAGCAATTGAAAATGAAAATAGCAAACAACAGCTGATAAAAATAAAGTACAACACAATCCATAGTCATCTTCAGCACTGCCATCAATAACCAAAGGGTTCACCACAAATCCACTCATTGAAGATCGTGAAAGACCTGATCATAATTTTTATCATGCTTGATTTTTGAAGATTCTATCATTTCTTTTTAGCCAAATTGTCCATATAATAGCAAAAAATCCAATCAATTAACCACATCTTCCTCTCATCCTTTTTAGCTGAAATATTCGTCCAACCTTCAAAGTGTTGCTTGAGTGTACCTGGCATGGTCCATATCCTACCAAGAGCGAACAGACAAGCACACCACACCTGCCAAGTAACCTCACATCCAATAAACAAGTGAAAAGCAGTTTCCACAGACTTATAGCATAAGACACACATATTATCATTCTGATCAAACACACCTATTTTTCATAGTCTTTCTTTAGTATTTACCCTGCCAACCAACACAAACCAAGCCAACAATTCAACTCTTGGTGGGACGAAACTTCTCCAAATAGCACTAGTGAAACTATAGCTTATTATTTTCTCCAGAAGTACTTTTGCCTGTAAGACTTGCACAAATGAGTTAGTCGAATAAATACCGTTTTATCAAATTTTCATACTACTCTATCCTCTCTCTCAGTTGCTAGTTTAACAGATTGTAACATCTCATGAAGTTGGTTTATAAGTTCCAACTCTCATTGGAATAATTCTCTCCTCCATTGGAAACTCTATATCCTCTCTAACCCATTTCAAAATCTACAATCCCCTATAACAGGTCTTTTAAGGTTTGAGACTGAGAAAAGTCTTGAAAATACATCTTTCAAAGCACCACTAGGTACCCAACTATCCTCCCAAAACCGGATTGTTCTTCCATTCCCTAATTCCATAGACAAGCCTTTGTGAGTTATGAGAGAAGGGAATAGTGAAGCAAATAGCGCAATTCTTCAAGGCGTGTGTTACACATACTTTTCTTTAGACTTAATTCACCCCGCCAATATACAATGGTGTGCAAAATGGGTTATTGGCGAATTTTCTGTAGGATACAATGAAGAACACTTGACTTGTTTATGCACTCACACAGTCAAGCCTTACACTAAATGATAATTTACAGAATAATATTCTCTATTCTTTCTTTTGCGCATAAAGAAAGTGTTGAGATGGATTAGTTCCACAATAATGAAATGAGGGAAATTTATAGATACGGAGTACATGCAACATGTAGCTACGTACTTAACAGACACAACTTTTTAAATAGTTACTACCTTTTAATAGACATAACTTTTCAAATAGTTGCAACCTTTTAACATGTATAACTTTTGAATAAGTCACAACTCTATGAAGAGATGTAACTCTTCAAAATAGCTTTTCACATATTTTAAAAATATATCTCACAATCCCCCACCATTTTCAAAATTCTTTTTCAATCCTATCATTCTGGAAGTTTTATGCTCTCAGTAGAGGTATCTTGCGATTTGAACATTTACCTAGTAACAAGTGGTATTCACTCATCCGAATTTAAAATGGTAAACAAGTTTTGAACCATTTAACTCATATGAACAAGCGTGCACTGATGACACATAAAATTTTGGTATCATTTAGATGTTATATTAAATATGACATATTTAGTATACTACATGGCCTTGTGTCTTGTATCCTTTCATGAGTGCTTTAAGAGTAAAATCTTAACTCTAAGAACCGACCTCAGTTCACACTCATATAGGCAGACTCTATCAAAAGTATCCCATAATTAAATACTTCAACAATAATATACTTGCTATAGGTCTATTAAGAGCAAAGCTCATCTTATTCCTTTATACCATTATGGTTCCAAGTACTTTTTACCTTGGGATGAAAGAAATAATTATGAGTACTTGCAATTACTCTAATAGTGTACTTTACCGCATTGAACTCAAGACTTGATGTTACTCAAGTGTGAGTTAGGTTTCCACCATTGGTAATTATTTAAAATACGAATTTTAGTCCCATCCCTTTTGATGTTTTAAACACCAAATTCCTTGTCAATCCTTTCGTCAAAGGATCTACAAGATTTTGTTCTGACCTTATAAAATTTATAGATATAACTCCATTACCAATAAGGTTTTTAACATAGCTATGTCTTACTCCAATGTGCCTAGATTTTTCATTATAAACTTGGTTGTAAGCCTTTGATAATGTTGCTTGGCTATCACAATGTATAGAGATTGGTGCCATTGGTTTTGGCTAAACTGAAATTTCATATAATAAATCTCTAAGCCATTCAGCTTCCTTGCTTGCTGTTGCCAAAGCAACAAATTCTGCAGCTATGGTAGAGTCCGTTATGCAAGTTTGTTTCTTGGATCCCCAAGAAACAGCACCCCCACCAAGGGTAAAGATCCAACCACTTGTTGATGCATGATCCTCTGTATAGCTTATTCAACTGGCATCTGTATATCCTTCTAAAACAGAAGGTTCACCACTATACAACAAAGTATAGTGTATTGTTCCTTTCAAATATTTTAATATTCTTCGGACAGCATGCCAATGGTCTTTACTTGGATTGCTTGTATACCGACTTAAGCGACCTACAGCATATGCTATATCTGGTCTAGTACAGGTCATAACATACATTAAGTATCCAATTATTTTTGCATACTCAATTTATGAAACAGACGAATCTGTATTGGGTACTAATTTAATACTTGGATCAAAAGGAGTACTCACCGAATATCCTTCAAACTCATCAAACCTTTTTAATATTTTTCTATATAATGAAATTGAGATAATCCTAAATTATGACCATCTCTAACAATTTTAATTCCTAAAATTATATCTGCAACTCCCATATCTTTCATATCAAAATTACTAGACAAAAAATATTTAGTTTTTTCTACCTCTTCTAAATCAGTACCAAAAATAAGCACATCATCAACATATAAACAAATCATAACACCTTTATCATTTTTAACTTTACTATATACACATTTATCAGATTCATTTATTTTATATCCACTAGTACGAACAGTTTCATCAAATTTTTTATGCCATTACTTAGGGGTTTATTTCAGTCCATATAAAAACTTAATTAATTTGCACATTTTATTTTCTTGACTAGCAACTATAAATCCATCGGGTTGCTTTATATACACCTTTTCGTCTAGTTCACCATTTAAGAAAGCTGTTTTAACATCCATTTGATGAATGACAAAATTAAAAATTGAAGCAAGTGTTATAAACACTCTAATTGTAGCAATTCTTGCTACTGGTGCATATGCATCAAAGTAATCAATTCCTTCTTTTTGTGCAAACTCCTTAGCAACTAACCGTGCTTTGAACTTATCAACAGTTCCATCTACTTTCATTTTCTTTTTGAAAATCCATTTAGAACCAATGGCTTTTGACCCACGAGGAAGATCTACTAATTTTCAAGTGTTATTTCTCATTATTGAGTCCATCTCATCTTGTATTGCTTCTTTCCAAAAATCTGAATCTCGAGACCTTATAACCTCTTTATAGGTCTCAGGATCACCTTCCATATGAAGACATATAGGTGCAATGCTATCTATTGATTCTCTTGTTCCTTTCACAAGGAACATAAAGAAATCTGATCCATAAGTCTTTGCTTTTCTTATTCTTTTACTTTTTTTAAGTTCAATATTTTCAACGGACTTATTTTCTACATTTTCTTCTATTTCTAAGTAAATTTTACTTTCAGGTCTTGGAGTTGAATTAAATCTATCCTCTAAAAAAATTACATCTCTTGATTCAATAACTGTATTAGTAGAATATGATTCATTAGATTCAATAACTACAAACCTATAAGCTTTACTGTTCTCAGCATATCCTAAGAAAATACATTCTATGCCTCTTTCTCCTAATTTCTTTCTTTTAGGTTCAGAAACTTTTACTATTGTTCTACAGCCCCAAACTTTAAGATATTTAAGGTTAGGCTTTTTATTCTTCCAAAGTTCATATGGAGTTATTTTATTCCTTTTATTAGGAATTCTATTTAAAATATAACAGGAAGTTAAGATAGCCTCACCCCAATAACCTTTTGCTAGACCAGAATAAGATAGCATAGCATTAACCATTTCTTCCAGCACCCTATTTTTTCTTTCAGCAATACCATTCTGTTGTGGAGAGTATGGTGCAGTGGTTTGATGAATAATACCAGTGGACTCAAAATAACTAGGATTATAATATTCTCCTCCATGGTCAGACCTTAAGCACTTAATAAAGGTTTCATGTTGTAATTCAACTTCAGTTTTTAAAATCTTAAATTTATCCAAGACTTCATCTTTAGAATGCATCAAATATATGTAACAATATCTACTGAAATCATCAATAAAAGTTACAAAATATTTCTTTCCACCTATAGTAAGCCAACCATGCAAATCACATACATCAGAATGTATTAATTCTAATAACTTTGAATTTTTTTGTACTCTTTGAAAGAAAGTCTTGTTATCTTGGTTAACATACAAGTTGTACATACATCTGAATTTTTAATTGATTTTGGAATAAGATCATATTTTATCATATCATTTAATTATGAAAATTAACATGTCCTAAACGATTATGCCATAAATCAAAGGACTCGGCAATATAAACAGAAACATCATCATTATTATTATTATTATTATTATTATTATTATTATTATTATTATTAAACATATTCTCACATAGATATCCTTCACCCACAAACACTCCACCCTTAGACAGAATAAATTGATCTCCTTCAAATACAGACTTAAATCCATACTTGTTAAGTAGAGGGACAGAAACTAAATTTTTTCTGACTTCGGGTACATAATATACATCAGTAAGAGTTAGTACTCTTCCAAAAGTAAATTCAAGTTCCACCGTTCCTTTACCCATTACTTGAACAGTTGATACATTTTTCATGTACAGAATAGTCTCATTCTCTTCTTTGAATGTCTTAAAAAAATCTCTATTCTTGCATACATGTCGAGTTGCACCAGAATCTATCCACCATGATCCAATATCTTCAATCATGTTGATCTCAGAAATAACAGCAATAAGATTATCTTTTATTGTTGTGTCGTTCTTTTCTTTCTTCTTTCTTAAGAAACGACATTCTTTCTTAAAATGTCCTAGTTTTCCACAATGAAAATAATTTTCTTTTTTTTTATTCTTTCTGAAATCACCATTGTTACCTTGAGATTTATTAAAATCTCGGTATCTCTTCTTGTTTGGCTTGTTGGATTTTTCATCTTCCATTACGTGAAGATTAGCATGAGCACTTTGTTCTTTAGTATCGTCTTGTTTACGATACTCTTCTTCAAGACGAAGGTGATTACTTAATTGCTCAAGAGAAACATCATCATTTCTATGTTTCATAGTTCTTTTGAATTCTTTTCATGATGGAGGGAGTTTGTCAATAATTGAAGATACAATGATGGTATCATCCATGTGCATGTTATGTTGCTTAAAATTATTTAAAATACGCTCAATTTCATGCAGTTGTTCCATGACAGGTCTACCATCAACCATCTTATAATTATTAAAGCGAGTGACAAGAAATTTCTTACTTGTTGCATCCTCGGCCATATATTTTGCTTCTAATTTGTCCCATGATTCTTTTGCGCTCGCAACATTTTGGTAGACATCAAACAGTGCATCAGCCATTGAGTATGTGCCCGTGCATATATAGTCATCGTTGTCCCATTTTTGCCTGGCTCGTGTTTCTGCAATGGCCTCCCCTTCAACTTCTGGTGGTCTTGGTATAGTAAGAACATATGCCACTTTTAGTGTTGTGAGAAGGAAGTGCATCTTCTTTTGCCATCGTATGAAATTTCCACCATCAAATCTTTCTAACTTGACAAAATCCGACGTCATCTCCTTAATTGATGCAGTGACCATTTTTGTTTTATTGGTGAATAATTAAGCCTAAAGATTGTGATTTATGAGAGAAGGGAATAGTGAATCAAATAGCGCAATTCTTCAAGGCGTGTGTTACACACACTTTCCTTTAGGTTTAATTCGCCCCACCAATATACAATGGTGTGCAAAATGGGTTACTGGCGAATTTTCTGTAGGATACAATGAAGAACACTTGATTTGTTTATGCACTCACATAGTCAAGCCTTACACTAAATGATAATTTACAGAATAATATTCTCTATTCTTTCTTTTGCGCATAAAGAAAGTGTTGAGATGGATTAGTTCCGCAATAATGAAATGAGGAAAATTTATAGATACGGAGTACATGCAACATGCAGCTACGTACTCAATAGACACAACATTTTAAATAGTTACGACCTTTCAATAGACATAACTTTTCAAATAGTTGCAACCTTTTGACATGCATAACTTTTGAATAAGTCACAACTCTATGAAGAGATGTAACTCTTCAAAATAGCTTTTCACATATTTTGAAAATATATCTCACAGCCTTTATTCATCTTTTCTCTCACTTGTGGCTCTCTAATTTGTAGCTAACAAATATTCTTTCAAAGACCCCCTCTTGTAAGTATAGGCTGACTAGAAAACATCTTAGATGGATTCATGCTATTATAGGAGCATACCACTTTTTTTCATAAAGGACAATCCTCTTTCAAAAACTTCCACCACTACTTAAATAGTAGAGTTATATTTTAAATCATTGCATTACCAATAGTAGTTAGTTTTAATTTTGACAATATCACTTAAACAAAAAAGATAAAATTAAAAGATGTTATAATAAAAATATTTAAATAATTATTCTTTATCTGATATAAATTATCCAAAATAATTTCAATATGTTTGATTTAATATTCTTTTTATAACTAAAATAAAAATATAATATATTATTTTCTATTTTTCAAATTGCATATTAATTCCTTCAAATTTCTCTTCAAGTTCCGTCCCTGCTCCCAATTCTTTAGAATCTTCTCTTTTCTTTTTATCTAATTTAATCTCTCTAATTTGCATATTCTCTATCATCGTCATGATCAAGCAGGCTTAAGATACCTCCCAACATAAAATAAGAAAAACAAAAACATCTTACCCTCATGCATTTGGTGAAAATTTATCTTCTTCTTTGTTCCTTCTTTCCTTGCCCCTTTTTTAATTTTTTGAAATATATATTCTTATTTTTGTTGTTATTGTTGGTAATATTGATTAATTAATTAATTAATTAATTAAAATAAAAATAAAAATTGTGAAAAATTGTGAGTGTTCTCTTTTTTTTGCCTCTGACTTCAACTTTTTTGTATTTATATTTGTTTAATTAAGCAATGGAATTGTGAAAGTTCAATTATGTTTAGTTAAATTATAGCAATGGTAGGTTTAAAAAGAAAAAGAGAAAAGTTGGTAGTAATGGTAGCGGCAACAATGATAGTTGGAGACAAAAACAATGATAAAGAAGAATTTGGGTAGTAGTGATTTAAAAATTAGAATGACAATAATTTAGAGAAGAATTAAAATTTGAAACTAAGTTAAATTAGAGGATAATTTAATAATTTTAAATAATTTTTTAAGATTTAAATAGTTTTATCAACTAAAATTTACTTTTATGGATATAAATTATAAAATTAATTTTATTTTTTTATAAATAAATTTGTCAGCATCTTTAAGTTTTGTTGATAAAAATGATAATTTGTTTTATTTTCGTTTTTTAATTATTACTTTAAATTCTCTCAATTTTTTATAAATAGAAAAATATTAATTTACTCTTTCAATGTTAGAGAACCAAGAGAACAGGAAATATAATTGGAAAATAAATGATTGAAATATAAAATCTTAAACTTAAATCGATTTAATTCTCTCTAATTTATCATTCAAATATAAAAATTAGTTTCTAAATCAATCTAATTCTTAGTGTATATTATTTATTCATCTTGTGCTTTCAAATGAGAACACTAGTAGCTAAAAATTAATCTTGATAATCAGCAATATTTTTTAATCACAACATTCCTCTTCGTTTGCATGTTCAATTAGTCAAAAAAAAAAAATTTAAAGATTTTTTAAATAAATAAAAAATAATATTTTTAAAATAATTAAAACAAAATTAAATAACAAAAATTATTTTTTGGAGGACGAGGAAAAATTGGATAAATTTTTTGATTGTGCTTTTTTTTCCTTACATTTGTGACATTAGTTTTTGTTATGTACTTATATTAGTTTTTAGCGGCAAAAATATGTGTGGTTGGCAAACTATATTTAACAAAATTAGTTTAGTCTGATTTGATTAATTTAAAACTTTGTAAATTGTATTAATAATTAATTATTTAAAATTATTTAAAATGTAAAATTTAAAAATGATAATTTAAAATCAAACACAATTTAATTTATATGAGATCAACATATCAATTAAAATTTAAAATGTTATGAATTGAATTTATTAATTTAATCCAATATTGTGGGAGAAGTAGCTAACTAATGTTTACTTCATGAGTGATTTGGCTAATCAGTGCAACTATGTATCTTTTAAATATTATTATTTATTCAATTTTTAGAGGAGAGATAAAATAAAAAATAAGTAATTTTCTCTGATTTTTTTAACAACTGATATATAAAAGTGGATATTTAAATTAATTAAACAATAATAAATTTTTAAAAAAGCTGAATAAAGGCTAAAAGTTAAAGACAACTAGCATTTCTCATTATAGCTCTAGTTGTAAAGGAGGATTTGGTTGTTTTGATCTGGAGACGCAAGGGTTGAAATGGCATCAATTGTGACTTGCTCTGTTTGTAGTAAACCTTCATAGAAATAACTATTGTGTTTTCTCCAAATGTTCTAAAATATTCTGAAGAGAATGTTTATCCAACCTTCTGGGTTTTGAGTTCTAAAGTTAAAAGTGAGAGTAGAATTGCACCGAAATTCAAAAAGCCATAAAAAAATTGGTGGATAATCAATGAATTTTAACCAAATTTGAGAAGAATCAGGGTAGTCTTTGATAATAAGGATTTCAATGGCAATCTTTCAACAATCACAAATGAGGTTAGTACTAGACCACCTGAAAGTACGAGATGTCGTTAGGATTCTACAGTTGAATGTCTTGATCCATTGACTCACTCCATTTCCATATTATACACTAAGGTGTTGTGGTAGCCAACAATGACTTCTGATTCAATGTTATACGCTTATGATGGTAAAAGTTCCATCATTATTGACCATTCATGCCACTTTATTGTTAAATACATAGTTAATGATGCAAAATAATATGACTAAAATTTGTAGCCGAGAATAGACGAAACTAAATTATCAATTTGGATAATAATAAAAATAATATGATTAAGTGATAATAATTAAAATTTCTCAAAATATATATAAAAAGTTTATAGTACTCTCTTATATGTTATGGAAAGTATATTCGTGCAAAAGAATTACATGTATGAGAAATTGTACTATTTTTTTCTCTTCATTTTTATTTACTAATTTTTTAACAAAATTAACTTAACATATAAAACAATGCATTACCTATATATAGTTTTCTTGTGGCAGTGTATTTGGTCTACATGATCATCAAATATTTTGTGGATAAGTTGATATTTTATAACTTACTCCCAGTGAGGTAATTGAAAAAAAAAATTTCACTTTTATAGTTGTGTATACTAACATATTCTTTTCACCTTGATCTTATTAAGTTGCAGTAATATTATTCTTTGATTATAATTTGATTATATTTTCATAAATTTTTTGGTACACTTAAATTTAAAATTTACGCTTTTCTTGATAGTTTTGGCAAGCTTTGATTTTTACTTTGAACATTCAAAGCTTTGTTATGTCGCTAGCCACAATTTTTAATTAAATAAAAAACTAAAAGAATAGTTTTAACAAGAAAAAGGTTACAAAGGAAAAAAATAATTTGCATTTGGTGTGTTTCAGACATAAAAAAAAAAAAGAAAAGAAAATGAAAAAGCAAAACGCAGGTAGTGATTTTCACTAACATCATATAGCAGTGTAAAATTTTTATATACCTCAATTTCATTGTGTTACTAGTGCGCGAAATAAGAACTCGCACAACTGAACCAGTAAGTGCACTGGATCGTCTAAGTAATACTTGAGGTAAGTCAGAGTCGATCCCACGGAGATTGTTGTTTTGAATCAAGCTATGGACACCTTGTAGATCTTAGTCAGACGATTAGAAAAGAGTTATGTTATGAAAAACGCATAAAGACTAAATAAAGATAGATTTACTCAATAGTTGTGAATTCAATGATAAGAAGACGGTTAAGGCTTCAGAGATGCTTCATTCTTTTGGATCAACTTTTTTTACTGTCTTCTCCAACTGTGAGTGGTTCTTTTCATGGCAGGTTGTAAGTGATCAACACCAGTTTAATGCCCGCTAATCTTCCTCCTTCAGGCCGAACGCCAGGTTTAGTATGCGGCCAATCTGAATGATGGTGAAGCTCCTGCAATTCATCCCCTTGATGATCCTATTGAAAACGCCACAGACAAGGTTGAATCTTCCGGATCAGAGAATGTTGCGCCTTTGGTTCTAGCCTCTACCACAAAGACCCTAATCTCCCCATACCTCGGCTGAACTGGTGTCTCGAGAAGTCCCCAACGAAGTCGTGGATTAGTCGTCTAAGAGATGTATAATCAAGCTGGTGGTTTAGTGATCTCTGGTTAAGGACTCACACTGAACCCATGTAGAATGTGGATGAGTGTCACGGATCATCTCATTCATAAGGTTGAAGAATGAAGATACATCTTAAAATAGAGTCACACACGAATTGAATAGAACAGTAGTACTTTTATTAATCCATGAAAATCAGCAGACTTCCTAACCTTAACCTAGGAGGTTTAGTGACTCATGCTGATAGAAAAAATACAATGGAAACATAAAAGTGGGCAAGAGTCTGGTAGAAGATCCTAAACAAGGGTGATCTTCTCCTATATATATATTAATATGATAACTAAGGATTATAGAAATAAGATAAACTAAGTTGATAGTGCGAAAATCCACTTCTGAGATCCACTTGGTGAGTGTTTGGGTTGAGCTTGAGTGTCTTCCACGTGCTAGTGTCCCTTAGGGGTGTTGAACGCTGGCTGTGGACCCCCTTTTGGGGGGTTGAACTCCAGTTGCTCCCCTGTGGGCGTTGGACGCCAGGAATAGGACTGGTGGCTGGCGTTGAATACCAGTTTTGGGCCTTCATTTTCAAAACAAAGTATGAAACTATTATATATCTATGGAAAGCCCTAGATGTTAGCTTTCCATAGCCATTGAGAGCGCGCCATTTGAACTTTTGTAGCTCCAGAAAAGTTCAAGTGTACGGAGGTCAGATCTTGACAGCATCTGCAGTCCTTTCTCTGCTTCTAAATCAGACTTCTGCTCAAGCTCCTCAATTTTAGCTAGAAAATACCTAAAATCACCATAAAACGCACAAACTCAAAGTAGAATCCAAAAATGTGAATTTAGCACTAAAACCTATGAAAATTTAATAAAACTTAAACAAAACATAACAAAAACTATATGAAAACAATGCCAAAAAACGTATAAAATATCCGCTCATCAGAACACCAAACTTAAACTGTTGCTTGTCCCCAAGCAACCAAAAATAGGGTAGGATAAAAAGAAGAGAAGAATACAATAAATCTCAGAGTTTTCAATGAAGCTCAGTTTCAATTAGATGAGCGGGACTAGTAGCTTTTTGTTTCTCAAAAGTTTTGGCATCTTACTATTCGTTGAAGTTTAGAATAGTTGGCATCTTTAGGAACTTAGAATCCAGTTGATATTATTGACTTTCTTAATTTAGTTCTTTTTTATTCTTGAACACAGCTTCTTTAGAGTCTTGGTCATGGCCTTAAACACTTTGTTTTCCAGTATTACCATCGGATACATAAATGCCACAGACACTTGACTGGGTGAACCCAATTGAATTGTGATTCAGCTTTGGTAGAATTCCCAGCTAGAGGTGTCCAGAGTTCTTAAACACACTCTTTTTTGCTTTGGATCACGACTTTAACTGCTCAGTCTCAAGCTTTTCACTTGACACCTTCACACCACAAGCATATAGTCAGGGAACCAGCTCAATTGAACTGTTTAGGCTAAGATTTTTCTTTCTTTTAGGCCCTCCTAACCATTGATGCTCAAAGCCTTAGATCCTTGCTCTTGCCTTTTGGTTTTAAGAGCTATTGGCTTTTTCTGTTTTTTTTTCTGCTTGCTTTTTTTTATTATTTCACATATACCTCTATTTTGTTTTTTTCATTGCTTTTTGCTGCTTTTTCTTGCTTCAAGAATCAATTTTTGGATTTTTCAGATTACCAATAATACTTCACTTTCATCATCATTCTTTCAAGAACCAACATTCTTTAACTCCAACATCAAACATGCACTGTTCATTCATGCATTCAGAAAACAAAAGCAATGCCACCACATCAAATAATTGAAGCATTCTTAATATGTAACTCGAAATTCATGCATCTTATTTTTCTTTTTCAATTAAAATTTTCTTTTAAGCAAGGTGAGAGATGCATGTAACATTTCAAGGCTTAAGACATAAAATAAGGATGGTCATGCAATTAGAAACAGACAGTGAGATAAAATACATGAAAAACAGATAAATGAAAAATAACATAGACAATAGGGGTGTAAAATTACGAATCCACCTCAATGATAGCGGCTACTACTCCTTCTGGAGGATCCAATGGAGTGTTTGATTTCTTCTATGTCACGCCCCTACTTCTATTATTCTTCCCTCATAACTCTTTGTTCTTCATTCATGACTATTTGATCTTCTCTTATTTCATGGAGGATGTTGGAATGATCTTGTTGTTCCATCCTCAACTGATCCATGCTAGTGCTTAGTTTTTCAAGAGAAGTGTGCAAATGATCCCAATAGCCTTGGAGAGAAAAATGCACCCTTTGAGGCATCTCAGGAATTTTTTGTTGAGGCAGCTCTACATGCTCTTGTTGAGGTGCACGTGTGGGCTCTCTAGTTTGCTCAATCCTTTTCTTGGTGATGGGATTTGGTGATGAATCTCTCCATCTCCAAAGATTCGGAGGTAAAAGCTATAGCTTTCCCTTTCCTCTTTCTAGAGGGTTCTCCGACTTTGGGTGCCATAAGTATGAATGGGAAGAAAAAAAGTAACGCTTTTCCAACACCAAACTTAAAAGCTTTGCTTGTCCTCGAGCAAAATAGGAAAAAAAGAGTAGAAGAAGAAGAGAATAGAGGAGATGGAGAAGGGTAGTGGATTCATCCAAGTAGGGCTTTAGTGTATGAATGGTATGTGTATGAAGAGTAGGAAGAAGGGGTATTTATAGGAGTAGAAAAGGTTGGGGTTTGAATGAATGGGTGAGAATTGGGGGGGGGGGGAATTTTTGAATTTGAAGTGGGTGGGGGTTGGTGGGAGTTATGATAGTTTTGAAAAGTGATATGGATGTGATTGCGTTAGGGTTTATAGGGAAGGATATGTGGAAAAGAGTGAAAGTAAGAGAGAGAAGAAGGTGGGTTAGGTGAAGATTCTGTGGGACCCACTGATTCTGAAGGGCTGGAGAATTCGAGTTTCCTGCCCCCTTGTGGGCGTTGAACGCCCAGCTACTACTCCTGGCTGGCGTTCAACGCCAGCTATGTACCTCTAAGTGGGCGTTGAACGCCCATTGGGGTGTTCCTGCCTGGCGTTCAATGCCAGCACTGTGCTCCCTGGCTGGCGTTCAACGCTAGCAAGGTCTCTACTCTAGGGTTTTCTGTTTCTAGCTCTGACTATTTCTGTTTCTGTTCTAACTACTGCACATGATCACAAACTTAAACAAATATGAACATTAAACTGAAATAACTTAAATAAACTTAAGGAAAAATAAGAAAACATTAATTATTGATGGGTTGCCTCCCAACAAGCGCTTCTTTAACGTCATTAGCTTGACGGTTAGCTCCTTACGGAGATGGGTAGGGGCTCAGAATTTCGCCCTTTACAGTGAACTTCTTGCCTGTGCTCGCATGGATAAGTTTCACATGTTTAAGAGACAGGATTCTATTCACAATGTGTGGAATGACAGGATTGTCAACGAAGATAACTTTCATGCCAAGTGAGAGGCCTTCAGTGGGAATCTTCTTGTCCCTTCAGCCTTTAGGTACTTTCTTCTTAGTACCTTTGTTTTCAGTGCTTGATAATAGCTGCCCAACACCAAACTTAGAATTGGTGTCTAGGGGCTCTGTATAACTCTGCACTAAGAGAGAAGGTTAAAGCACTTCATGTTTATGAATAGTGCTTCCCTCAACTGAGGTAGAATGAGGTTTATGAACCTTGAACACAAGACAGTCCTCATCTAATTGCAGGACTAGTTCTCCTTTGTCTACATCAATCACAGCCTTGGCTGTAGCTAGGAAGGGTCTTCCAAGGATGATGGATTCATCCTCTTCCTCCCCAGTATCCAGGATTATGAAATCAGCAGGGATGTAAAGGTCTTCAACCTTCACTAAGACATCCTTTACTAGTCCATAAGCCTTTTTCATGGACTTTTTTGTCATCTTTAGAAAGATTCTTGTAGCTTATACCTCAAAGATTCACAGCCTCTCCATTACAGAGAGAGGCATGAAGTTTATGCTTGACCCTAGGTCACATAGAGCCTTATCAAAGGTCATGGTACCTATGGTACAAGAGACTAAGAAGCGTCTAGGATCCGGCTTCTTCTTAGGTAACTTATGCTAAACCAAGGCATTGAGTTCCTTAGTTAGCACTGGAGGTTCTTCCTCCAATGGCTCTATGCCAAACAACTAGGCATTCAACTTTATCAGAATTCCTAGGTACCGAGCAACTTGCTCTTTTCTAGTTTTTTCTTCCTCATCAGAGGAGAAGTACTCTGCAGATTCTATGATCTTCAACCAAGCATTCAAGGGAACTTCAATGGGCTCTTCATGAATCTTTGGTTCCATCAGTTCTAGGGAAGTTCTCAGTGGGCTGAGAGTTGCCAACTATCCCTATTGTGGCATTAACTGCCAAGACTTTTGTTTCTTTGGGTGTTGAATGCCCATCATGCATCCCTTTACTGGCGATCAACACCAGTGGTTGTGCCTTTTTGGGCATTGAACGCCCAGTAAGGACCTCTTTACTGGCGTTCAACGCCATTGATGGTGCCTTTGTGGGCGTTCAACGCCAAATCCTCTCCTTCAGATTCGGCCTCAATGTCCATTATGATGGCCTTGCACTCTTCTCTTGGATTTACTTCAGTGTTACTAGAAAGAGTGTTAAGAGGAGTCTCAGGGATTCTTTTGTTCAGTTGACCAACTTGTACCTCCAGATTTCTAATAGAGGACCTTTTTTCAATTATGAAACTATGAGTGGTCTTAGAGAGGTTGGAGACTATTGTGACTAAGTCAGAAAGGCTCTGTCTAGGAGTCTCCATATGTTCATGAGAAGATGGGAATGGTGGTCTGTTGTTGAACCTATTTTGATTTCTTTCACTTTGATTATTGATGAAGCCTTGCTGAGGCTTCTGTGAATCCTTCCATGAAAGGTTAGGATGATTCCTCCATGATGGATTGTAGGTATTTCCATAGGATTTTTCTATGTAATTCACCTCTTCCATTGTAGGTTGATCTGAATCATAAGCTTCTCCTCCATAGGAGGCTTCTTGAGTGCTGCCAGTTGCAGCTTGTAATCCAGTCAAATGCTGAGAGATCATATTGACCTGCTGGGTTAAGATCTTGTTCTAGGCCAATATGACATTCAAAGTATCAACTTTTAGAACTCATTTCTTCTGAGCTACCCCCTTGTTCACAGGGTTTCTCTCAGAAGTGTACATGAATTGGTTGTTTGCAACCATTTCAATGAGTTCCTGTGCTTTTTTAGTCGTTTTCCTCAAGTGGAGTGATCAACCTGCAGAATGGTCCAAGAACATCTTGGAAAGCTCAGATAGGCCATCATAGAAGATTCCTAGGATAGACCACTCTGAGAGCATGTCAGGAGGGCACCTTCTGATGAGTTGCTTGTATCTTTCCCAAGCTTCATAAAGGGATTCACCCTCTTTTTGTCTAAAGGTTTGAACTTCTACCCTGACCTTACTCATCTTTTGAGGTGAAAATAACTTGGCCAAGAAAGTATTGACCAACTTTTTCCAAGAGTCTAGGCTTTCCTTTGGTTGAGAATCCAACCATATCCTAGCCCTGTCCCTAACAGCAAAGGGGAAAAGCATAAGTCTATAGACCTCAGGATCCACTCCATTAGTCTTAACAGTATCATAGATTAGCAAGAATTCAGATAAGAATTGATGTGGATCTTCCAGTGGAAGTTCATGGAACTTGCAATTCTGTTGCATTAGAGAGACTAACTGAGGCTTTAGCTCAAAGTTATTTGCTCTAATGGCAGGTATAGAGATACTTCTGCCATAGAAGTCAGAAGTTGGTGCAGTGAAGTCACCAAGAACCTTCCTTACATCTCATTCATTATTCGGTTCATCTGCCATGTCTGTACTTTCAGTTTCTTGTTCGAAATGTTCTGTGAGATCTCTCCCAGAGTGTTGTGTTTTAACTTGTTGCAAATGCTTCCTTAGAGTCCTCTCAGGTTTAGGATCAAGATCAAAGAGAGGTTCTTTATCCTTGTTTCTGCTCATAAACAAGAAAAAGAAAACGAGAAAGAAGAAGAATGGGAGCCCTATGTCAAATAATAGAGAACTCCCTGTGAGATGTGAAGAAGAAAAAAGAATGAAGATAGAGAGAAGAGAATAAGAATTCAAATAAAAGGGGGGTAGAGAATTCGAAAATTAGAAGTAAAAAGAGAAACTAGAATTAAAATATTTTTATTTTTATTTATCAATTAAATTCGAAAATAAGAGCTTAATTAAATAAAAAGATTTGAAAATTAGAAGGTAGTTTTCGAAAAAGGACAGAGAGAAGAATTAGTTAGGAAGTTTTGAAAAAGAAGGAAGAGAAAACAAGTAACTAATTAAGAAAGATTTGAAAATAAGATAAGATTTGAAAAAGATTTGAATTTGAAATTTAAATTTTGAATTTTAAAATTTGAATTTTGAAAATTGAAATTGAATTAAGATAAGATAAGATTTTGAAAATTGAATCTTAAATTTTGAATTTTGAATTTGAAAATAAGACAAGATAAAGATTTAAAAAAGATTTGGTTTTTGAAAAGATTTGATTTTGAAATTCAAAATTAAAACAAGATAAGATAATGAATTGAAATTTAATGAAAGATAACAAGAGATAAGATAAATATTTAAAAAAGTTTTGAATTTTAAATTTTGAAAGAAAGATAAGATAAGATAGAATCACAATTAAAAGAAAAGATTTGAAAAAACGATTTTAAAAAGATAAAATTTGAAAATTGAAAATTGAAACTAAGATAAAATAAGATAAAGATTTTGAAATTAAAATTTGAAATCTTTTTTGGAATTTTTGAAAATATTAATTAAGGATAGAAAATATATTTTTTATTTTTTTAATTAATGAAGAAAGAGAAAAACAACCAAAAGACACCAAACTTAAAATTTTTAGATTTAAAACTCTAAATTTTCGAAAACTTAAAAGGAAAAACATCAAAGGCCACCAAAATTTAAGACTTTTAAGATCAAAACAAGAAAAGAAATATGAACAATTTGAATACCAAGAAAGAATACAAAGAACAAATTTGAAAATTCAAAGCAATTAAAGAATAACTACGTGACACCAAGCTTAAAAACTTTGAAAATCAAAGACATAAATTTCGAAAATTTTAAAGGAAAATACTCAAATACACCAAACTTAAAAACTTTGAAATCAGAGACTCTAATTTTAAAAAAGAAAAGAAAAAACTTAAGGACTCAAAGATTACTCAAAAAGACACCAAACTTAAAGATTGACACAAGACTCAAACAAAAGACGCTATTTTTAAAAATTTTTTGAAAAGAAGGCAAAAGAGTTCGAAACTTTAACAAGAACAAGAACAAATGCTCAAAAAAAAGATAAAGATCAAAAAGAAAAGTAGAGATTTTTTTTTTGAAAAATTTTTATTTTTTCGAAAAAGAAAGTAAAAGACTCAAACAAAACAGTAAAAAAAAGTACCTAATCTAAGCAACAAGATAATCCGTTAGTTTGTCAAATCCGAACAATCCCCGGAAATGGCGCTAAAAACTTGGTGCGCGAAATAAGAACTCGCACAACTGAACCAGCAAGTGCACTGGGTCGTCCAAGTAATACCTGAGGTGAGTCAGGGTCGATTCCACGGAGATTGTTGTTTTGAATCAAGCTATGGACACCTTATAGATCTTAGTCAGGCGATTAGAAAAGAGTTATATTGTGAAAAACACATAAAGACTAAATAAAGATAGATTTACTCAGTAGTTGTGAATTCAATGATAAGAAAATGGTTGAGACTTCGGAGATGCTTCATTCTTCTGGATCAACCTTTCTTACTATCTTCTCCAACTGTGGTTCTTTCCATGGCAGGCTGTAAGTGATCAACGCCGGTTTAATGGTCACCAATCTTCCTCCTTCAGGCCGAACGCCAGGTTTAGTGTGGGCCCAATCTGAATGAGGGTGAACCTCCTACAGTTCATTCTCTTGATGATCCTACTCAAAATGCCACAAACAATGTCAAATTTTTCGGATCAGAGAATAATGCACCTTTGGTTCTAGCCTCTACCACAAAGACCCTAATATCCCCATACCCCGGCTGAACTGGTGTCTCGAGAAGTCCCCAACGAAGTCGTGGATTAGCCGTCTAAGAGATGTATAATCAAGCTGGTGGTTTGGTGATCTCTGGTTAAAGACTCACACTGAACGCATGTAGAATGAGGATGAGTGTCACAGATCATCTGCAGTCCTTTCTGTGCTTCTGAATCAGACTTCTACTCAAGCTCCTCAATTTCAGCCAGAAAATACCTGAAATCACCATAAAACACACAACCTCAAAGTAGAATCCAAAAATTTGAATTTATTAGCACTAAAACCTATGAAAACTTAATAAAACTTAAACAAAACATAACAAAAACTATATGAAAACAATACTAAAAAGCATATAAAATATCCTCTCATCAGTTACATATTGATTTTTAATAAAAAAATGAGCCGCGTTTTGCATGTTGCAAAATTTTTGAAACAAAATAGAAAGCTAAAATTGCAACGTGCGTTTTGCAGGTTTTATATTAAAAAAAGATAAAATAATCAAATCGTGATATGCATTTTGTAGGTTTTAAATTAAAAAAAGGGAAATGTTTGGTAACCAAAGAAAGTTAGCCAAAAACAGCCATAACTTGTCTTATTTAGCATTTATTAATTATTGCGACAATTAATGAATGTTAAATAAGGCAAGTTCTGTCTGTATTTTTTGTCTCCCTAGCATTACCCTTAAAAAAAATAACAAGTTAAATTATTATCTACATTTTGCTCTGACATCAAAACAGTATAATTACTTCATGCACGTCCATTTCAACGTGTAACTCCACTTTTCTTTTCATAAAAAAAAAATCAGCCCTATTTTCTATCGAAGAGCCCAACAAAATGAATGGTCGCTCTTGATGATATCAGCTTGGGTCACTCCATTCAAGCCACACTTGCACATTGCACCAAACAATCTTCCACTCACCTTAGGATAATAGCCGACATGCTCAACAACTTGAAAACATCTAACATGACGACGCGGTTGTAACCTTCCGTGCACCTCTTTTTCCGCATATCTACATCACTCGTCTTCCACTATATTTGAACCGCCTCTTTATTTTACATTAAATTTGAATGCCTTCAAATAAAGGTACTTCAAAATTTCAAAAAAAACCTAAAAACATTTTCAATATTGATATATCTTGTCATATTTAGGAAAATTATCAAGTGTTCCTTCGACAAAAAAACGAAACACCATGTTCATGATATGATCAGGTTACCTAAATTTCTTTTGTTGTGTATTGAGTCATGAAATAGCGAAAATGTCCCTTATTATGTGAGTGTTTTGACGTAAAAACTCTCTGAAATAAACAATTTATAAGTTCCTGGCTTAATAGCAAAGAATTCAGGTGTAAGCTAGCGGGATTCTTGTAGCATTCATCATAATGGTTTGTGACTTTGTGTATAAAATGTCCTCCAAGTACATACTCATATCCATCTTTCATATCAATTTCTTCTCTCAAACTTGAAATTTTTTTGTATTTAAACCCAATAACATTAATAATTTTCATCATGCACTAAACTCCAATTAATTCTTTAAATTGGGATGGAGACGCAGAAGAGGTAGGAGAAGGAATAACCAATTACCAAAAGAGATGGAAATAATATTCGGTACCGATTATGTAGAATCATCATTCATCATTAAAAAATAAAAAAATATTTTGATAAATTTTACATTTATTAGTATTATACATAATTAATTTTAAAAAATAAATTAATAAACATGTTATCCTACTAATCTATTATATATACTCAAGATTGGAAAATGTTTTATATATTTTATTTTTTAAAAATTATGTTTTATTATATATAATTTATAAATATAAAAGGTATTTATAAAATTTGAATTTAAAATTTTCAATTAAAATATAAAATATTTATCATGTTAATTAACCCAATAATTATTATTATATATATTTAGTTATAAAAAAGTATATTAACAGACACATTATATTAATATTTATTAAGTTAATTGTAACACCTGTTATCCTTATCAAAGTTTAAATTTTAATTTTAAATAATTAACAACTTCAAAAATAGGTTAGAAAAAAAATGAGGAATTCGAATTTCAAAAGAAAAAAAAAACCTAATCATAAATAGAATCATATTAATCAAATAGCTTTAGTTTAAACTTGAAAATTTAAAATTATCTAACCTTAGAAAAACTAGAGCTATTTGGATATTAGGGAAAAAACTAAAAAAATGGATTTAAAGCACATAAGCTTAATTATTTTATTAGTTTTTGTAGTTTTTTATTTTTTAATAAAAGTTTATAGTTTTGAAATTTGTAATTAAATTTTTATATTAAATAAAAATATATAATTAAATTTTTAGTAATTATTATTTTTTAAAAATATTAAGGTCACATGGCTGCAAAGAAAAAGAAGAAAGAATCGAATTGAGAAAAGAGAATAGTCAGAGGAGACCAAACTTAAAAAACTTCCCAACTCAATTGAAAGTAGCCCCACAGTTTCGCTGAAAATCAAGCCTCTGCACATCTATCTATTAGTATACATAGTCAATGGAGACAAATCATGAACATCAAAATTTTTCAACTACACAGCCGGTCTCGCACTCACCATGAGGTCTTTCTTTTCATCTTCACTCAAGCACAACTTTCAAGATCTTAACCATTCACATTATTTATATTATATCTGAATGATAGAGACTAACGGAATATCAAGTTCTGCTCAAGTACAGCGAGATACTAGAACCACTTTCTAACTTTTATAGAGTTATTATATCAACAGAGAAAGAATTTTAAAGTGAGATAATTAATAAAATAAAATAATATTTTAATCACTCTTAAATTTATAATTTTAATATATGTGAATTGTAATGACCTAATTTCTGATATATCATTATCATACTAGAAGGCGAGCGCTACTAACTTGCCTTCCTACTTTATAACTAATAATATATTATATAAATCTGTTACCTTGTTAATTTTTTTTACGGGTAATTTTTTTTAAAACATTTGCAAAGGATATAGCAATCATTCGTAACAAGCATTAACAGAAATATAAACATAACTAGACAGCAGATAATCGAACTTATAATATACATCATATACAATGTCGTATAGGAATCCAGTTAGTACGCACCCTGTCATAACCTCTACTAGTAAATATGTACATATATAGACATATGACACCCTAGGACCTAACTCATAGAAAAAACCTCTAAACTGACGTTCAGACTAGCCTAGAAACTCTAGACACATCTAATCTCTCGGTTGTACTAACAAAAGTGAGAGACTACTCGAAGCCGATGCTAAGCTGAAGTGCCATAAAAAAGACTGCCACCATACGTCTATTACCACAGTCATATATCACAATTAGGTAGGTCTCCGTGGGACCCACCTGCCAGTTGGTTGCTCCCAAATGACAACTGTCTCTCTTTAGGATCCTCCTCCAGATCGTCCTCCTCCTCCTCCTTCTCTGGTGCTACCAAAATATTCTCAGTCCCACTAGATGAGCTGCTACTATTGCTCTCGTCTACATGAACAGGACCGTTGGCGTATATCAGTGCAAGTACCTCTCCTAGAGGTCCAAACTGGTCCTCTAACTAGGCAGCTAGAGAAGGTGGAATAAGCGGCTCCATCAGTAAATCCCACTCAAGAGGTATTGCCAGTACATATGCATCAGCAGGATCAAACTCTGGTACGTATGCATCCACTAGATCAGGCTCAGGTGCCGCCTGATTCACTGGCTGTGCAGGAAAAGGATATTCGGCACCGTCAAAAAAAGGATGTCCCGGTATGTCTGGGTGTTACCAAGATAACGAAAACCTCGTATGGTGCATTAGAATCAAAATCCGGGCTATCTAAGGAGTGTTGAAAAGGATGATCTCGTATAACGTAAAGACGGATACAAGGGTCCATAGCTATAATATAGTAACTTCCAAATATCGAATCCTTGTATTTGTAGGGATACTCAAGCTCATAGAAAAGAGCTCTCGTTTCCATTTGAAGGGAAAAAAATGGGTAAGAATTGGGAAGTTCTTAGTAAGGTCAAGGTAGTTAGTTAAGTTCATTATTTTTCTTTGTTATTACCATACAACAGAGCATCATAAAAAATACAAACAAATAACAAACAAAGAAAATACAGAAAATATAATATAAATAGAGAAAGCATATGTTCAAACAGAAAGCATAACAGAGAAAAATGTGCACACAAGTATGATAGTACAAGTTTACAAACTCGGCCCGACGTTACCAGAATCAAGTCCGGATATGGCCTTACAGGTGCAGAATTATAGCTGAGATTGTGCTGATGATACCTCCATAAGCAGCCTCTTTGTCTTATGGGTGCAACATTATAGTTGAGTATCCCTGGAAAACGTTTTCGATGGGCGCATCACCATATATCTATCTACCTGGGACAGTAGATACTCAACTTTTAACTTCTTATCCATCATTAGTAACTTGTTTCCTTTTATTATCTTCCATTTTTTATTATCTCCTTAGCCTGTTCTTGCTCTTATGAAGAGATGAGTTTTAAATCGTTTTTCTAAAATTTTTAAGAAAATTACCATTTTACTCCTAGTCTTTACGTGAAATTATTATTTTGTCCCTCAATTATTATATTATATTAATATTTTAATATTATTTAATATTTTGTCATTAAAACTTATTTAATAATATTTTATCCTTAAACTTTTAGAAATTACAGTTTGGCCCAAAACTTTTATCTATTTATATTTTAAACCCCAAATATTTTTATAATTAAATTTTGTCCCAATATTTTTATATAATTATCAAAATATTCTTGTACTTTTTTATAATGACCAAAATATCCCTATATTTTTTATGAAATTTTTATTTTATTCTTGAACTTTTTTTTTAATACCCAAAATACTCCTAAACTTTAAAATTATCTTTTTACTGTTAATCTTTTAGTTATTTATCATTGTATCCTTGGTGTCACACAGTCATGCCATCTATGCATGCATGGAACCGCAGCCATGAATTATGTTTCATCATGATTTTAAGCTTGATTCCCACGTATTTTTCAATCTTTTCGGTTACTACTTTTTTATTTCTTTTAACTCCAACTTCCAACCATCAATATCACATGAAATTCCTCATGATTAAAGCTTAAACACACTTCATTTAAGCTCATAATCAATTCAGTTTTCATGCTTCATTATAAAACCGAATTACCAAGCTCTTAAAATACTAAAATTACACAACAAATCAAGCATATAACCATCCAATTTTAAATATTAAACATCAATTAATCAACCACACAGCAGCAACACAATTAATCATTAATTTAGCCAAACCTTACCTCTTGATTCAGCTCTTAAAAATGATTTTTTCTAGGTGTTATTTAGCTCACTTTTCACCTAGTTTTCAATCAAAATAAACTTTTAAATCAACAGATATGTGAAGGCTGAACCTTCATTATGGGATAGAGAGAGATTTTCTTACCTTTCTCTTGCTGAAAATAAAAATTTCTTGATCCACAAGGTGCCTAGATAAGAGATCCCAAGGAAAAACATAAAAAACAAGTTACACCATGGTTAACCATAGCCGAATCATACAAGGAGGAAGTACAAGGAAAGTACTACACCATCATAAACAACACCCTATACAAAAGAGGAATTTCAATACCATTGTTAAAATGTGTGCCGACCTCTAACACAAGGAAAGTTTTAGAGGAAGTACACAGTGGCATTTGTGACAATCATCTTGGGGCACAAGCTCTAACCAAAAAGGTACTCCGGGCGGAATTTTACTGGCCAACTCTACAAAAAGAAGCTACAGAATTTGTAAAGACATGTCCCCCATGCCAGAAACATGCCAACTTTCACATCGTCCCGCCAGAAGAGCTCATCAGCGTAACTTTGCCTTGGCCATTTGCAAAATAGGGACTCGATCTTCTCGGACCCTTTCCCCAGGGATCAGGACAAGTCAAATCCCTCATAGTCGGAGTAGACTATTTCACAAAATGGATTGAGGCAGAGCCCCTAGCCAACGCCACTGCTCAAAGAAATCAAAAATTCCTATATAGAAACATTGTCACAAGGTTCAGGGTCCCATACTCCATCACCACAGACAATGGTACCCAATTCACAGATGCAGGCTTCAGAAAATTAGCAGCCGATTTGAACATAAAGCACCAGTTCACCTCCGTCGAAACATCCCCAAGCCAATGGACAAGCTAAAGCTGCCAACAAAGTCATATTGGCTGGATTAAAATGGAGATTACAGGATGTAAAAGGAGCTTGGGCTGAGGAACTCCCACAAGTCCTATGGGTATATCGGACAACGCCACATTCCACCACAAAGGAATCACCCTTCTGACTAGCATATGGAGTGGAGGCAATGGTCCCGGTAGAAATTAAGGAATGGTCGCCTATAGTAGTACACTACAATGAAGAAGCCAACTCCCAACTGCAAAGGGAAGAACTCGACCTACTCCCAGAAGTCCAGGAAAGAGCTCGGATCAGGAAAGAAGTATTAAAACGTCGAATGGCTTCGAGATATAATCAAAAGGTAATGCCGCGAGGTTTCGCAGAAAACGACCTCACTCTAATCCGAAATGATATCGGAAGAACTCGACCTGGAGAAGGAAAGCTGGCAGCAAACTGGAAAGAACCCTACCGAGTCATAGAAGTACTTGGGAAGGGCTACTATAGACTGTCCGAACTCGATGGACGAGAGCTTCCCAGATCGTGGCACGCCTGCAACCTAAGAAGGTACTATAGTTAGGAATGATAAAGGATCTTGGGATAAGGTACACTCTTTTTCCTGAGAAGGTTTTTTAATGAGGTACCAAGCTAGGCCCTACAAACTATCCGACTTACAGGGATGAAAAACTGCCACATGCATATATTTGCACTTTCTTTTAAATAAAATATATTTTAGATATTCTACAAATTCTCAAGACGCATTAATCTGAAGCATTCATCGTCCGATTATAAAGCAACAGATCGGCAGAAAAGTGAAAAACAAATTCACTGCACGATCATGATAAAGACCAATAGAGATGAAAACGGGATTCATCTAAAGGTCGATCAAACAAAGATAGAAACCACCTTCTACAAATTGGCAAGATGAACACAGAATAATGCAAGAAGTTATCGAAAGTGATCCGGAAAAAGAACCTGACGAGGTCTTATGGATTGCTAAATAATAACTTAAAGATTGGCCGACGTTAAGAAGTCAGACCAAGTCAACCCAAGTTATCAGCAAATCCCTGGAAAGAGGTCTGGCCAACCCTATAAAAGAGGAATTGCTATAACTTAGAAGAGATCGACATGACGAAGTCGGTCTCCTACGAAAAACAAGTTATAAAAGTAATCCCTGAAAGAGACCTGACAAAGGTCCAAGAAAGAGGATTACAAAATAACTTAGAAGAGATCGACATAAAGAAGTCGGTCTCCTACGAAAAACAAGTTATAAAAGTAATCCCTGAAAGAGACCTGACAAAGGTCCAAGAAAGAGGATTACAAAATAACTTAGAAGAGATCGACATAAAGAAGTCGGTCTCCTACAACAAACAAGTTATAAAAGTAATCCGTGAAAGAGACCTGACAAAGGTCCAAAAAAGAGGATTACAAAAATAACTTAGAAAAGGACGACGCAAAGAAGTCGGTCTCCTACAACAGACAAGTTATAAAAGTAGTCCCTGAAAGAGACCTGACAAAGGTGCAAAAAAGAGGACTACAAAAATAACTAGAAAGAGGACCAACGTAAAGAAATCGGTTACGGATGGCCAGAAATAAATACAAGTAAGAGCTAGAAAACCGAAACACGAGTTGGATCCACACATCCGCAAAGGATCCAAGCTACAAGCAATAAGTACAAAGCAATCCAAAGAGGCCGATGATGAGTGGATAATTTATACGCTTTTTGGCACTGTTTTTAGTATATTTTTAGTATATTTTAGTTAGTTTTTATTGTATTTTTATTAGTTTTTATTTAAAATTTACTTTTCTGGACTTTACTATGATTTTGTGTGTTTTTCTGTGATTTTAGGTATTTTCTGGTTGAAATTGAGGTCACCTGAGCAAAAATCTGATTCAGAGGCTGAAAAAGGACTACAGATGCTGTTGGATTCTGACCTCTCTGCACTTGAAGTGGATTTTCTGGAGCTACAAAATCCCAATTGGCGCGCTCTCAATTTCGTTGGAAAGTAGACATCCTGGACTTTCCAGAAATATATAATAGTTCATACTTTACCCAAGGTTTGATGGCCCAAACCGGCGTTCCAAGTCAGCTTAAGAATTCTGGCGTTTAACACCAGAACTGGCATAAAAGCTGGAGTTAAACGCCCAAACTGGCACAAAAGCTGGCGTTTAACTCCAAGAAAAGTCTCTACACATGAAAGCTTCAATGCTTAGCCCAAACACACACCAAGTGGGCCCCGGAAGTGGATTTTTACACTAAACACCCTAGCTTACTCATTTTCTGTAACCCTAGGTCACTAGTTTACTATAAAAACTACTTTTAGTGATTCATCTTGTACCTCATGACATTCTACACGTTTCATATTGTATCTTCTACAGCATGAGTCTCTAAACCCCATTGTTGGTGGTGAGAAGCTCTGCTGTTCTTCATGAATTAATGCAATTACTACTATTTTCCATTCTATCACGCTTGCTTCTATTCTAAGATATTCATTCGCACTTCAACCTGATGAATGTGATGATCTGTGACAATCATCATCATTCTCACCTATGAACACGTACCTGACAACCACCTCCGTTCTACATGCAATCAAGCTTGAATGTGTATCTCTTGGGTTTCTAATCTAAGATTGGAACCTTCGTGGTATAGGCTAGAATTACTGGCGGCCATTCCTGAGATCCGGAAAGTCTAAACCTTGTCTGTGGTATTCCGAGTAGGATCTGGGAAGGGATGACCGTGACGAGCTTCAAACTCACGAGTGTTGAGCGTGTGACAGACGCAAAAGGATCAATGGATCCTATTCCAACATGATCGAGAACCAACAGCTGATTAGCCATGCGGTGACAGCGCATTTGGAACATTTTCACTGAGAGGACGGGAAGTAGCCATTGACAATGGTGATGCTCAACATAAAGCTTGCCATGGAAGGAGCCTTGCGTGCATGAAGAAGAAGACAGCAGGAAAGCAGAGATTCAGAAGACAAAGCATCTCCAAAACCTCAACCTGTTCTTCATTACTGCATAACAAGTATTTATTCATGTTCTTTTACTTTTTACAATTAAATCTGAGAATTATTGATATCCTGACTAAGAGTTACAAGATAACCATAGCTTGCTTCAAGCCGACAATCTCCGTGGGATCGACCCTTACTCACGTAAGGTATTACTTGGACGGCCCAGTGCACTTGCTAGTTAGTTATGCGGAATTGCAAAAGTGTGATTGTAATTTCGTGCACCAAGTTTTTGGCGTCGTTGCCGGGGATTGTTCGAGTTTGGACAACTGACGGTTTATCTTGTTGCTTAGATTAGGAATAATTTATTTTTGTTTGTTTAGAGTCACTAAATTTGAGTCTTTTATTTGAGTTTAGTTTCATATTTTAAGTTTGGTGTCAATTGCATGCTTTTATTTTCTTTTAATTTTTTGAATTTGCATGTTCTTATTTCTTTCTTGATCTTTAAAAATTCTAAGTTTGGTGTCTTCTTTGTGTTTTCCTTTAAATTTTCGAAAATTTGTGTTTGATTTTCTAAAAATTTTAAGTTTGGTGTTTTTGTGTTTTTATTTACTTAAAAATTTTTCAAAAATCTGTTCTTGGTGTTCATCTTGATCTTCAAAGTGTTCTTGGTGTTCATCTTGACATTCAAAGTTTTCTTGTTTGTTCTCTTTGTTTTGATCTAAAATTTCTAAGTTTAGTGTCATTTTGCTGTTTTTCTCTTTCCTCATTAAAATTCAAAAATCAAAAAATATCTTTTCCTTATTTTACTCATAAATTTCAAAATTTTGCATTAAATTAGTCAAAGATTTTCAAAATCATATCTTTTTTTTAGTCAAGTCAAAATTCTAATTTCAAAAATTGATCTTTTCAAATCTTTTTCAAAAATCAAATCTTTTTAATTTCTTCAATCATATCTTTTTAATCATATCTTTTTTTTTTTTATTAAATTGCAATCATATCTTCTCAATCATATCTTTTTCAAAATAATTTTCAATCATATCTTTTTGATTGCTAATTCCAAAATCTTTCTAATTAATTAATTAATTTAGTTTTCAATTTGCTTTTAATTCATTTTCCTCTAATTTTTGAAAACTATATCCAAAATTTTTCAAATCTTTTTAATTAATTAGCCATTTTAGCATTCAAATTATTTATTTATCTTTTTACTTTTTCTTAAATTTTCGAAACTTTTATTTTATTTTTCATTTATTTTGTTTTATTTTTTCGGTTACTTTTAATTAAATAAAATAAAAAAATTTCATATCAATTCCCTTTTCTCCATCATGGACATAAGTGGAAGTGGACAGTCTAGAAGGACTCTGGGGTCATTTGCTAACCCCATTACAGCTGCATATGGGAGTAGCATCTGTATACCTCCCATCAAAGCAAGTAGTTTTGAGCTAAATCCTCAGCTCATTATCATGGTGCAGCAAAATTGCCAGTATTCCGGTCTTCCAAAGGAAGAACCTACTGAGTTTCTGGTACAGTTCTTACAAATTGCTGATACAGTACGTGATAAAGAAGTAGATCAGGATGTCTACAGATTATTACTGTTTTCATTTGCTGTAAAAGATCAAGCTAAGAGGTGGTTAAATAACCAACCCACAGCAAGCATAAAAACATGGAGATAGTTATCAGACAAATTCCTAAATCAATTTTACCCTCCAAAAAGGATGACACAGCTAAGGCTGGACATCCAAGGCTTTAGACAAGAGGATAATGAATCCCTTTATAATGCTTGGGAGAGGTACAGAGGGATGCTAAGGAAATGCCCCTCTGAAATATTTTCAGAGTGGGTACAGTTAGACATCTTCTACTATGGGCTTACAGAAAGAGCTCAAATGTCTCTAGACTACTCAGCTGGTAGATCTATACACATGAGAAAGACAATTGAAGAGGTTCAAGAACTTATAGATACGGTTGCTAGAAATCAACACTTGTACTCTAGTAGTGAGTCCTCCATAAAGGAAGAAGCTAGGGCAGTAACTACTGACCCTAATCCTCAAGAACAGATTATTGAGCTTAGTCAACAATTACTCCTTATGACAAAACAATTAGCATAATTTAAAGAGATGCTCCAAGACACTAAAAATGCTAACAAGAATATGGAAGCACAATTGAATCAGACAAGACAGCAGCTATTTAAACAAATAACGGAAGAATGCCAAGCTATCCAATTAAGGAGCAGAAAGACATTGAATAAATCAGCTCAAAGTAGCAAAAAGCCAAGAAAGGAACAACTGACAGAGGATGACCAACCCACTACCCAAAATCCCTCTGAGGACAACAAGAGCCCAGAGAGGAATAATTCTGGCGTTCAAACGCCAATGAGGGATCAGACACCTACAAGTGCTGATAGTAACCCCTCTAAGAAAGCTTCTCCAACCACCTCTGTAGGGAATAAACCTGCAGCAACTAAGGTTGAAGAATATAGAGCCAAGATGCCTTATCCTCAGAAACTCCGCCAAGCGGAGCAGGATAAACAATTTGCCTGCTTTGCATACTATCTCAGGACTCTTGAGATAAAGATCCCATTTGTAGAGGCACTTGAGCAAATACCCTCTTATGCTAAGTTCATGAAAGAGATCTTAAGACATAAAAAGGATTGGAGAGAAACTGAAAAAGTGTTTCTCACTGAAGAATGCAGTGCAGTCATTCTGAAAAGCTTACCAGAGAAGCTTCAAGATCCAGAGAGCTTTATGATACCATGCACATTAGAGGGTGCTTGTACCAAGACAGCTCTATGTGACCTTGGAGCAAGTATCAATCTAATACCTGCATCCACCATCAGAAAGCTTGGCTTGACTGAAGAGGTCAAACCAACCCGGATATGTCTTCAACTTGTTGATGGCTCCATTAAATACCCATCAGGCATAATTGAGGACATGATTGTCAAGGTTGGGCCATTTGCCTTTCTCACTGACTTTGTAGTGCTGGAAATGGAGGAGCATAAGAGTGCAACTCTGATTCTAGGAAGACTTTTCCTAGCAACTGGACGAACTCTCATTGATGTCCAAAAAGGAAAAGTGACCCTGAGAGTCAATGAGAATGAGTTCAAGTTAAATGTTGTCAAAGCTATGCAGCATCCAGACACGTCAAATGACTACATGAGCGTTGATATTATTGACTCCCTGGTGGAAGAGGTCAATATGACTGAAAGTCTTGAATCAGAGCTAGAGGACATCTTTAAAGATGTTCAGCCTAACCTGGAGGAATCAGAGGAAATAAAAGAACCTCTGAAAATCCCTCAGGAAGAGGAGAAACCTCCTAAACCCGAGCTCAAACCACTACCACCATCCCTGAAATATGTATTTCTGGGAGAGGGTGACACTTTTCCAGTGATCATAAGCTCTGCTTTAAATCTACAAGAAGAGAAAGCACTAATTCAAGTGCTAAGGACACACAAGACAGCTCTTGGGTGGTCCATAAGTGACCTTAAGGGCATTAGCTCTGCAAGATGCATGCACAAGATCCTATTGGAGGATGATGCTAAGCCAGTGGTTCAACAACAGAGGCGGCTAAATCCAGCCATGAAGGAAGTGGTACAGAAAGAGGTCACTAAGTTACTAGAGGCTAGGATTATTTATCCTATTTTTGATAGCCCCTGGGTGAGCCCTGTCCACGTTGTCTCCAAGAAGGGAGGCATGACAGTGGTTCATAATGAAAAGAATAAAATGGTTCCTACAAGAACAGTTACAGGGTGGCGTATGTGTATTGACTACAGAAGGCTCAATACAGCCACCCGAAAGGATCACTTTCCTTTACCATTCATAGACCAGATGCTAGAGAGACTAGCAGGTCATGAATATTATTGCTTTTTGGATGGCTATTCAGGTTACAACCAAATTGCAGTGGATCCTCAGGACCAAGAGAAAACAACATTCACATGTCCTTCTGGAGTATTTTCCTACAGAAGGATGCCTTTTGGTCTGTGCAATGCACCTGCAACCTTTCAGAGATGTATGCTCTCTATTTTCTCTGATATAGGTGGAAAAATTTCTGGAAGTCTTCATGGATGACTTTTCAGTATTTGGAGACTCATTCAGCTCCTATCTTGACCATTTAGCACTTGTTCTGAAAAGATGCCAAGAGACCAACCTAGTTTTAAATTGGGAAAAATGTCACTTCGTGGTGACTGAAGGAATTTTCCTTGGGCATAAAATTTCAAACAAGGGAATAGAGGTGGATCAAGCTAAAGTGGAAGTAATTGAAAAATTACCACACCCTGCCAATGTAAAGGCAATCAGAAGCTTTCTGGGACATGCAGAATTCTACAGGAGGTTTATAAAAGATTTTTCAAAAATTGAAAAACCTCTGAGCAATCTGCTAGCTGCTGACACGCCATTTGTATTTGACACAGAGTGTCTGCAAGCGTTTGAAACCCTGAAAGCTAAGCTGGTCACAGCACCAGTCATCCCTGCACCAAACTGGACATTACCATTCGAACTAATATGTGATGCTAGTGACCATGCCATTGGTGCAGTGTTGGGACAGAGGCATAACAAGCTTCTGCACGTTATTTACTATGCTAGCCATGTTTTAAATGATGCACAGAAGAATTACACAACCACAGAAAAAGAGTTACTTGTAGTGGTTTATGCCATTGACAAGTTTAGATCCTATTTAGTAGGTTTAAAAGTGATTGTGTATACTGACCATGCTGCTCTTAAATACCTACTCACAAAGCAGGATTCAAAACCCAGGCTCATAAGATGGGTGTTGCTTCTGCAAGAGTTTGATATAGAAATAAGAGACAGAAAAGGGATAGAGAACCAGGTAGCCGATCACCTGTCCCGGATAGAACCAGTAGCAGGGGCGTCCCTCCCTCCTACTGAGATCTCTGAAACCTTTCCAGATGAGCAACTCTTCGCCATTCAGTAAGCACCATGGTTTGCAGACAGGAAAGGGAAGAAGCATGAAAGGCTTCTCTCAATACAGAGTCAAATAACACCCCCACATTCAAACTCTAAGTTTGGTGTTGGGAGGCCACAACCAAACTCTAAGTTTGGTGTTAAGAGGCATTCATCATGCTCTGGGTATCTGTGAGGCTCCATGAGAGCCCACTGTCAAGCTACTGACATTAAAGAAGCGCTTGTTGGGAGACAACCCAATTTTACTTATCTATGTTAAATTTCTATTTTCCATTGTTATTTTATAATTTCTGTAGGTTGATGGTCATGTGAAGTCACAAAAATAATTGAAAAAGCAAAAACAAACTGAAAAATAGAATGAAAAACAGCATACCCTGGAGGAGAAGCCTACTGGCGTTTAAACGCCAGTAAAGGCAGCAGAATGGGCGTTAAACGCCCAGTCTGGCACCATTTTGGGTGTTTAACGCCAGAAATGGGCACCAGACTGGCGTTTAACGCCAGAAAAGGGCAAGAAGCTGGCGTTAAACGCCAGAAATGGGCAGCAACCTGGCATTTAACACCAGGATTGGCAGCAGAGGGCGTTTTGCAAGCCTAATTGGTGCAGGGATGAGAAATCCTTGACACCTCAGGATCTGTGGACCCCACAGGATCCCCGCCAACCTCAACTCACTCTATCATTTTTTCACACTTTTTCATAATACTCTTCCCCAAATAACCTCCACCAATCACCTTCATTACTCCTCCAAAATCATCATACAACCCACCTACACCCACCCACTAAATTCAAACCATCACTCCTTCCTTTTTCACATCATAACCACCTAAAACCCCCCTTGGCCGAATAATTCACACACCTCCATCTCTTCTTCTTCTCCTCCTTTCTTCATTCTTTTGCTCGAGGACGAGCAAACCTTTTAAGTTTGGTGTGAAAAAGCTCAGCTTTTTTGTTTTTCCATAACCATTTATGACACCTAAGGCTGGAGAAACCTCTAGAAAGAGGAAAGAAAAGGTAATTTCTTCCACCTTCGAGTCATGAGAGATGGAGAGATTCATCTCAAAGGTCAATCAAGACCACTTCTATGAAGTTGTAGCCAAGACTCCTCATTGAAGAGGACAAGCCCATCACTAAGAAAAGGATGGAGCAAACAAGAGAGCCCACTCATGGACCTCAACAAGAGCATGAGGAAAATCCTCATCATGAAATCCCTAAGATGCCTCAAGGGATGCATTTTCCTCCATAAAACTATTGGGAGCAAATTAACACCTCCCTAGGAAAATTAAGTTCCAATATGGGACAACTAAGGGTGGAGCACCAAGAGCATTCCATCCTCCTTCATGAAATTAGAGAAGATCAAAGAGTCATGAGAGAGGAGCAACAAAGGCAAGGAAGAGACATTGAGGAGCTCAAGCACTCTATAAGATCTTCAAGAGGAAGAACTAGCCGCCATCACTAAGGTGGACCCGTTCTTTAATCTCCTTGTTCTTTATTTTCTGTTTTTCGAATTTTTATGCTTTATGTTTATCTATATTTGTGTCTTTATTACATGATCACTAGTGTCTAAGTGTCTATGCCTTAAAGCTATGAATATGAATCCATCACCTTTCTTAAATGAAAAATATTTTTAATTGCAAAAAAAAAAAAGAAGTACATGAATTTTGAATTTTAAAACAGATTAATTATTTTGATGTGGTGGCAATACTTTTTATTTTTCTGAATGAATGCTTGAACAGTGCATATTTTTGAAATTGTTGTTTATGAATGTTAAAATTGTTGGCTCTTGAAAGAATGATGGAAAAGGAGAAATGTTATTGATGATCTGAAAAATCATAAAAATGATTATTGAAGCAAGAAAAAGCAGTGAATAAAAAAAAAGAGAAGAGAGAAAGAGAAAGAAAAAGAACAAGCAAGCAGAAAAAGCCAATAGCCCTTTAAACCAAAAGGCAAGGGTAAAATAAAAAGGATCTAAGGCTTTGAGCATCAGTGGATAAGAGGGCCTAAAGGAATAAAATCCTGGCCTAAGCGGCTAAACCAAGCTGTCCCTAACCATGTGCTTGTGGCGTGAAGGTGTCAAGTAAAAACTTGAGACTGAGCGGTTAAAGTCGTGGTCCAAAGGAAAAAGAGTGTGCTTAAGAGCTCTGGACACCTCTAATTGGGGACTCTAGCAAAGCTAAGTCACAATCTGAAAAGGTTCACCCAGTTATGTGTCTGTGGCATTTATGTATCCGGTGGTAATACTGGAAAATAAAATACTTAGGGTCACGGCCAAGACTCATAAAGTAGCTGTGTTCAAGAATCAACATACTTAACTAGGAAAATCAATAACACTATCTGGATTCTGAGTTCCTATAGAAGTCAATCATTCTGAACTTCAAAGGATAAAGTGAGATGCCAAAACTGTTCAGAGGCAAAAAGCTAAAAGCCCCGCTCATCTAATTAATACTGATCTTCATAGATGTTTTTGGAATTCATTGTATATTCTCTTCTTTTTATCCTATTTGATTTTCAGTTGCTTGGGGACAAGCAACAATTTAAGTTTGGTGTTGTGATGAGCGGATAATTTATACACTTTTTGGCACTGTTTTTAGTATATTTTAGTTAGTTTTTATTGTATTTTTATTAGTTTTTATTTAAAATTCACTTTTCTGGAATTTACTATGATTTTGTGTGTTTTTTTGTGATTTTAGGTATTTTCTGGCTGAAATTGAGGGACCTGAGCAAAAATCTGATTCAGAGGCTGAAAAAGGACTGCAAATGTTGTTGGATTCTAACCTCTCTGCACTCGAAGTAGATTTTCTGGAGCTACAGAATCCCAATTGGCGCGCTCTCAACTGCGTTGGAAAGTAGACATCTTGGGCTTTCCAGCAATATATAATAGTCCATACTTTACTCAAGGTTTGATGGCCCAAACCGGCATTCCAGGTCAGCTTAAGAATTCTGGCGTTTAACGCCAGAACTGGCATAAAAGCTGGAGTTAAACGCCCAAACTGGCACAAAAGCTGGCGTTTAACTCCAAGAAAAGTCTCTACACATGAAAGCTTCAATGCTCAGCCCAAACACACACCAAGTGGGTCCCGGAAGTGGATTTTTACACTAAACACCCTAGCTTACTCATTTTTTGTAACCCTAGGTCACTAGTTTACTATAAAAACTACTTTTAGTGATTCATCTTGTACCTCATGACATTCTACACGTTTCATATTGTATCTTCTACGGCATGAGTCTCTAAACCCCATTGTTGGGGGTGAGGAGCTCTGCTGTTCTTCATGAATTAATGCAATTACTACTGTTTTCCATTCTATCACGCTTGCTTCTATTCTAAGATATTCATTCGCACTTCAACCTGATGAGTGTGATGATCTGTGACAATCATCATCATTCTCACCTATGAACGTGTGCTTGACAACCACCTCCATTCTACATGCAATCAAGCTTGAATGTGTATCTCTTGGGTTTCTAATCTAAGATTGGAACCTTCGTGGTATAGGCTAGAATTACTGGCGGCCATTCCTGAGATCCGGAAAGTCTAAACCTTGTCTGTGGTATTCCGAGTAGGATATGGGAAGGGATGATCCTGACGAGCTTCAAACTCGCGAGTGTTGGGCGTGTGACAGACGCAAAAGGATCAATGGATCCTATTCCAATATGATTGAGAACCAACAGCTGATTAGCCGTGCGATGACAACGCATTTGGAACATTTTCACTGAGAGGACGGGAAGTAGCCATTGACAACCGTGATGCCCAACATAAAGCTTGCCATGGAAGGAGCCTTTCATGCATGAAGAAGAAGACAGCAGGAAAGAAGAGATTCAGATGACAAAGCATCTCCAAAACCTCAACATGTTCTTCATTACTGCATAACAAGTATTTATTCATGTTCTTTTTTACTTTTTACAATTAAATCTGAGAATTATTGATATCCTGACTAAGAGTTACAAGATAACCATAGCTTGCTTCAAGCCGACAATCTCAGTGGGATCGACCTTTACTCACGTAAGGTATTACTTGGACGACCCAGTGCACTTGCTGGTTAGTTGTGCGGAGTTGCAAAAGTGTGATTGTAATTTCGTTCACCAGCCGAGTAGCAAGGCTTCGGCATTCTCAAAACCCATAAAGGTGCCAAAAACAAGTGCAAACAAGCATGATATAAAATGCAATATTATAAACAAGCTTCAAGATCAGGCCTAAAGCTTGAAAGCTACTTGTTGTTTTTTCAAAATAAAAAGTTGCTAAACAAGCAACCAAAAGGTGTATCAACAGTCAGCAAAATATTCAAATTACAGAAATAAAGAGTTCAAAAAGCCCACAAATCGGGCTATCTACACAAACATCCAAGAAAAATTAGTTAAGATCGGGAGCCTTCTCGGTAGCATCAGTCTGGGGTGAAGGAGGGCGAGTTTGGAGAGGCACTGCATCCACCGTACTGCCGTCCCTATTCAGAATTTGACAATCAGGATCTAATTCTGGACGAGCAATCCCAGCAGGAGGAACTATAGAGGTCGACACTTTAGCAGCAGGCGCAGAGGGAGGTTCGACATCATCATCATCTTGGTCGTCGGGAATAATCTTACCATCCCTCACAATATTGTCCAAGCTAAAAAGAGTAAGATCAATCTCAAGAGCGAGAACTTGAACCTGCTCCTTCAAATTATCATAAGCAGCGTTTACACTACCGACAAGGTGACCTTGGAGCTCGGAATAGTCAACTCGGGCTGATTCCAACTCTTCCCTCAGACGTATCACCTCCCGATAAGACGTGACATAACTATCTTTATGCCTCAACGCAGTGTCCTCGGCCAATCTCACAGAAGCCGCTAGAGCAAGAGAACTAGCCTTTTCGTTCTCCAGATCCTTCTCCAGTTTGGCTACTTTCACCTCAAGCTCCTCTTTCAAGCCCTTCATCCGGTCGAATTCCTGTTTTTCCTCCTCCATGAAGGCTTTGGTGGCATGGAGAGGAAGATTTTGAGCAGTTCAATACAAGGCAGCTCCCATATGTGCCATTTTTACACTACTCCGAGTTATAAAGTCTAAATGATAAAGAAGTGATACATCATCCATAGGAAGGACACCATATGGACCGATCTGCTGATCTACAAACTCGACCGCGTCAAAATCAGGGGCATCAAGGTTGAAAGGCTCAATTGTTTTTTGTTTCTTGTTGGGAAGAGCACCAGAAGTAGCAGCGGAAGACTGCGGAGGCTTGGCCAGGCGAACCCTAGGAGTGGGAATTACCCTCCTCGGGCTAGGAGAACTCGGCACAGGCGGCTTCACCGGAACTTGGGAAGATCCCTCTCCCGCCACCTTGGCCGAGATATTTTGAGCAGCTGCAGCCTTCTTTGCCTTCTTGTAGGCCTTCATAGAATCGTTATTTTTCGACATCTTTAAAAATACAGAATCGACCACAGCAATGGGTTACAATCACAAAAAGAAGAAGTAAAACTAAAAAGCAAGTATATAAACAAGTCGGACAGTACCTAAAACAGTTCGGACCAAAGACGGGTCACTCAAAAACCTTTTTGTATCAAGATGGGGTGGTTTCCCCCATAAATCTTCAAGAACAACTACAAAAGCTCGTTCAACCTCGTCAAGCATCTCCCAGGTATAGCGAGACACTCTCACAATCTTTTGCCATTCTAAAAGAAAGGCAGGCTCATCATTTTCATCAAGAAAAAAGGGGCGGGCCCCTCAACAGCACGGACTCGGAAGAAATAATTCTTAAAATCTTTAAAAGACTCATCATACATGGCAAAAACTTTATGCCCTTGGGCCGACCTAAAAGAAACCCAGGAAGCTTTCTTTTTGGAAGACCCTTCGGACTTGGCAGAAACAAAAAGATAGAGGAAAAGAGTCTGAGAAGGTGTTATGCCTAACTCTTGGCAAAGCAGCTGAAAAATCTTGATAAAACCCCAGGAATTCGGATGAAGTTGGGATGGGGCAATATTACAAGACCACAACAAATCGGTTCGAAAGCAGTAAAAGGAAAGGTAATGTCCAACTGGCTGAAGAAATATTCATAGGCATAGAAAAAGGGACGCTCCCCTTCGACCGAAGTAGGAAAACAAACCCTCTCATCAGAATCGGGCGCTACAAGCTCATAATCCCTCTCCCGGGCACTACTACCACAAATCCTATGACGTTTTCTCAGCTCTACACAAAAATCAGCATCCACTACAGAGACACACATCAAGACAAGGGAGTCCAGCCAATCAGACATCCCCTCGGGAACTTTAGAAGACATCTCTACAATGTTATTGCGAGAAGACATGAGGCCAACTAATCCTACAATAAGAAAAGAAGATGGGATTACCAAAAAACATCTTGGACGAGGGGCAAAATAACTCGACTAGTATACAGAAAAACAAACAAAAAAGGAAAACCCCAAGACTCAAACCAAAGTCCTAGGGCATCCTTTGGAGGCAGTAACAAAGCAAGGTTTCAGGAAAAATCCACAGCTTACGTCCCGACATCTCTCAAACAAGAAAAGATTTCAAATAATAAACATTTCGGAAAGGAAAGCCAGAACATAAAAAGTCACTATCTTTTTACAGTCTATCAGCAAAAAGCATCATGCCAAGCGGAAATCGTCAAAAGCGCAACCTTTTCTCAGAATCAAACAAAAACCAAAACAAATATCACAGCAAACAGGAAAAGCTGTCAACAGGGCAAAAAACCAAGGAGCAATCTTCGTTTAAGTGAGTAAAGATGCAGTTTTTCTGGGTATCGGATAGAAGCGACAGTAGAACAAGCAAAGCCCTAGAAGCATCAAACAACAGGAAAGGCGAAAAGGTTCATGCAAAGGGCGAAGAAACTCTCAAAACACACAGCAAGCAGGCGCGACAAGAAAGATCCAAACTTTCTCTAAGCAAAATCAAAACTTCACCACAAAACTAAAGACAAAGCAACAAAGACGAAAAGAAATTGCAAATGGAACCAACCTGGAAAATAGCAGAGCCTCAGAAGGGTTGAAGATGGAAAGACGGAATCGCCGGATCGCTGAATGACACCACAAAGGCAAAATGTAGGCAAAAAGCAGAAAGTGAGAGAACGAAGGGAGAAGTTACAAAAAAAGATTAAGAAAAGAAACCATTTTCTGGGTACAGAAATTCAAAATAAAGCCAAAGAAAATGGGGCAATTAATACCAATTAATGAAGGTATTAAACCCTCGCACGTAACCAAGAACAAAGCGCTAATACACAAGCGCGCGCTTTCAGAAGAAAACGTTCCACATTCAAAAAATTCTACAAAAAGAAAGAAGTCGACAAATGCTCGAGTTCGGCTCCACCAGAGAAGGATCGAAGTCTAAGACTCGACTCCAAAAAAGAAAGACCGAGCTCGAGCAGGGGCACTGTTCACATCCTCGGTCGAGCTATCCGACCCGAGATGTTCAGTAATAAAGCGACCGACCTCTTCAGGTCAGGCTATCTGACCTCTTCTCAAAGAGGTCGGCCAAATCGACAGGAAAGCCCAATAAAGGGCCCAAATAGATGTACACGACCCAAATCCAAAGGTAATCCAAGCCTATAGAGATAAAGGCGGTTCCCTTGAGGATAAGCTGACCTCAACTCAAAGATAAAGATAAGATAAGATAACCAACTTATCTTATCTAGAAAGGTCACTCTACAACCACTATAAATACACCGGAGCACCTAGGTATAACTCATACTCTGATTCTACAATAAACCTGCTTAATACCTGTGCTAACTTAAGCATCGGAGTCTCTTGCAGGTACCCCCCACCCTCCGGTGACCAAGGATCAGAAGTGCAGCCAGTCCAACAAGTCGGACAAAACAGCTCTGGCCGCCACCAGCCAGCCGGACACGTCATCTCCGACTAGTACAGAAGATCTCATCCGAGATCGACCTACAGTTTCAGGTAACCCTCGGAATAGTTAACCATAGCCGAATCATACAAGGAGGAAGTACAGCAATCAAACCTTGGCTTACCTTGTGAAAACTGATATGGATATGAATAGGAAGAAAAGAGGAATACTTTAATCGGTTTGGATTTTTGATGAAATTTTTGGAGCTAAAAAAAATGAACTTGAAGCTTGAACATTAATGGAAGTTTTTGTGATTTTTCTCTCAAGAGTTCGGCCAAGGAAGAAGAGAATGAAGCTGCTGGAGGCTTCTCTTGATGAGGTCGTGGCATTAAGGTGCTTAGTCACCTAGTTTAAGTGCTAAAATATCTTCTAAGAGATAATTACTAAAGTTAGATGTATTATAACACAAGTAATTATACTCTTAGAGGTAAATATATGAGCTACTAGTATAAATGATACTAGTAACTTGATTATCTCAAAGATAAAATATTTATGATAAAACACTAGTGTTCACACCCTGGGTTGATCTATCCAATCCGGGATGTTCAGTAATAAAGCGACCGACCTCCTCAGGTCAGGCTATCCGATCTCTTCTCAAAGAGGTCGGTTAAATCAACAGGAAAGTCCAGTAAGGGGCCCAAATAGAGGAACACGACCCAAATCCAAAGGCAGTCCAAGCCTATAGAGATAAGGGCAGTTCCCTTGAAGATAAGCTGACCTCAACTCAAAGATAAGATAACTAACTTATCTTATCTAAAAAGGTCACTCTACACTATCATAAATACACTGGAGCACCCAGGTATAACTCATACTCTGATTCTACTAAAAACCTGCTTAATACCCTTGCTAACTTAAGCATCAAAGTCCCTTGCAGGTACCCCCCACCCTCTGGTGACGAAGGATCAGCAGTGCAGCCAGTCCAACAAGTCAGACACGACAGCTCCGGCCGCCACCCACCAGCTGGACACGTTAGCACCGACCAGCACAGACGATCTCGTCCGAGATCGACCTACAGTTTCAGGTAACCCTCTGAACATTGGCGCCGTTGCCGGGGAACTTGGAAGTCATCCCATCACCATGGCGGACGATCATGACAATGACCACGATTCGGATCTAGAGGATAGAACACCGCAACAAATGCAGACACTACGCTAAAAGATACTCCGGAATCCAACGGGGATAAAAACTCATCAAATCCGGGAGTGATGGAAGCGCTTCAAGATCATTTAAAGCAACTTGAAAAAGAAACCCAGCACCAACGAGAAATTGGGAAGGATCTACAAAGAGAGGTAAGGTGACGTCGAGACTTAGAAGATAAACTTCTAAAACTCGAAGCTGATCTCAAAGCAAAAGCTACTCGGACCACCCCTGAGGACAACTCATGCAAAGATCAAGATCCATTCACTAGGGAAATCATGAAGACCAAAATTTCTAAGGACTTTAAACTTCCAGATATGACTTTGTACGATGGCACTACAGATCCCAACCACCACCTCAGCAACTTCAGAAGTAGGATGTACCTCACCGACACCTCAGATGCAGTTTGCGGCAAAGCTTTTCCAACAACTCTCACGAAGACAACAATCAGATGGTTCGATAACCTACCTCCGAAGTCCATCTCAAGCTTTGATGACCTAGCCAAAAAATTTCTAGCCAGATTCTCCATCCAAAAAGACAAGGCTAAGTACGCCCCCAGTCTACTAGGAATCTAGCAAGGAGATCGGAAAAGTCTTCGCAACTACATGGAAAGATTCAACAAAACATGCCTAAACATACAAAGCTTGCCAACAGAGGTCGCCATCATGGGCCTCATCAATGGCCTACGAGAGGGACCTTTTAGCCAATCTATATCAAAGAAATACCCCACATCTCTGGACAAAGTGCAAGAACGAGCGGAGAAATACATTAACATGGAAGAAAATTCTCGACTAGGAGAAACCTCAAAATCCGGATTCACCTACCGGGATAAAGATAAAGAGTCCAAAAAGAAGGAAGATCGACAAGAAAAAAAAATTAAAAAATATCATAATTACACCCCCTTCGGGTGTCTCTTGTGGATGTGTACAAGGAAGTCTGCCACACAGAAAAAATACCCCAGCTCGACCACTCAAAGGCAAAAGAGGAGGAGGAAACCGAAACGAGTATTGTGAATACCATCGTGTCCGTGGACATTCCACCAACGAATGCTTCGATATAAAAAATGTCATAGAAAAGTTAGTAAGAAAAGGAAAACTAGATCGGTATTTGGCCACCCGAGACGATGAGCAAAGAAAAAGGAGGAGGGACGAGGAGGTCGGACGAACCGAGCGATCACCTCGTACGCCAGAAAGACATGTTCATATGATACACAAAGGATTTGTAGGAGGAGGAATCTCCAAGTCATCCCGCAAAAGATATCTCAAAGAAGTATATCATGTCGAAGGAAAGGAGGAAGCGCCCGACATCCCTGCAATCACGTTCACCAAAGAAGACGTATCCGGTATCATCTCAGGACACGACGATCCCATGGTCATCACCATCATACTGGAAAATGCCAATCTCCACCGCACATTAATAGACCAAGGGAGCTCCGCCGACATCTTATTCAAAATTGCCTTCGATAAGCTCGGCTTAGAAGAAAAAGAGCTTAGAGCATACCCGAACAGCCTGTTCGGACTGGGAGATACCCCAGTACAACCACTTTGATACATCTCACTACACACAACGTTTGGAAAAGGAAACCAATCCAGAACTCTCAAAATAGACTACATCGTGGTCAACGTGAGTTCAGCCTATAATACCTTAATAGGTCGAACAACATTGAATCAACTCGGCGCAATAGTCTCAACTCCACATCTATGCATGAAATTCCCAACTACAGAAGGGATAGCTACAGTAAAAGCAGATCAAAAGATGGCGCGCCACTGTTATAACGAAAGTCTAAATCTCAGAGACGGAAGAGAAGAATTCCATACAATTGAGCTTGGTGGAGTTCAGAGACGAGAAGAACTCCGTCCACAACCCGAAGGTGAAGTAGAGAAAGTTCAGATCGGAGACACCTCGGACAAAACAACCAATATTGGCACGACTCTAAAAGAAGACATAGAAGAAACACTCGTACAATTTTTACGAGATAATGTCGACCTCTTTGCGTGGAAGGCTGCAGACATGCCAGGCATAGACCCCGAGTTAATGTGTCATAAGCTAGCAGTCTGCCCTGGATCTCGGCCAGTACAACAGAGGCGTAGAAAGCTCGGACCCGAAAGATCCCAAGCTGTGGAAGAGCAGGTACAAGCTCTACTGGAGACAGGATTCATAAGAGAAGTCAAGTACCCACTGTGATTAGCTAATGTCGCCTTGGTGAAAAAATCAAACGGGAAGTGGCGAATGTGCACCGACTATACAGATCTCAACAAAGCCTGCCCAAAAGACCCTTATCCACTCCCAAGCATCGACGCTCTGGTAGATGCCTCCTTCGGATATAAATACCTCTCGTTTATGGATGCATATTCCGGATACAATCAAATTCCCATGTATCCACCAGATCAAGAAAAGACCTCGTTTTTAACACCAAAAGCAAATTACTGCTACAATGTGATGCCTTTTGGTCTCAAGAACGCGGGAGCTACTTATCAAAGGCTAATGAATAAAGTCTTTTCAGATCATATCAGAAAAATCATGGAAGTCTACGTAGACGACATATTGATAAAGACACAAAGCAAAGAGACATTATTGTCCGACCTGGCCCAAGTGTTCGACACTATAAGGAAGCATGGCATGTGACTCAATCCTGCAAAATGAACTTTTGCAGTATAAGCAAGCAAATTCTTAGGTTTTATGCTCACACAAAGAGGAATTGAGGAAAATCCGGATAAATGCCAGGCCATACTCAACATGAAGAGCCCAACTTGTGTCAAAGAGGTACAACAACTCAACGGGAGATTGGCAGCCTTATCCAGATTTCTAGCGGAATCAGCGATAAGATCTCTCCCCTTCTATGCTACTCTAAGGAAAGGAAAGAAGTTTGAATGGACAATGGAGTGCGAGCAAGTCTTCCAAGATTTCAAAAGATTTTTAGGACGGCCACCTATCCTATCTCGGCCACGAGAAGGAGAACCACTCATATTATACCTCGCGGTAGGAAGTCGAGTAGTAGCCTCAGCACTCGTTCGAGAAGAGAATAGTGGGCAACAACCCGTATACTTTATCAGTAAAGCATTACAAGGATCCGAGCTGAACTACCAAAAAATAGAAAAGTTTGCCTATGCTCTCATATAGGGGTGGCAAACGGGCCTTAATCCGCCGGGCCGCCCCACGTTACCCGCCAAAAAAGGCGTGTTGGGCTGGAAATTTGGGACCGCCGAAAGACAAAACCCCGTCTAACCCAAACCGTTTAAATCGTGGGCTTTGGCGGGGCGGGGCAGGCTTCCCCGGCGGGCTGATGCTTTTTTTTTTTTGGCTGAAGTGCTGAACCCATGAACCCAGACCCAGAACCCATGAACCCACCCACCCCTACCCGGCCCGACCCAATCCCCATTCCCCATATCCCCAGTGAAACGGCCGAAACCCTAATGGCCTAATGAATCCCCAAGAGCCAAGACCTAATCCCTAATTCCAGATTTGCAACTTCCTCACTCGTCAGTTCCTCGTCAATACTCAGTCATCTCCAGTCTCCTCGACGGCTCTCAGCCTCTCACTCGGTTCCTCAGTTCCTCAGTTCCTGCGTTCCTTACCGTCAATTCCTCAGTTCCTTATCGTCACTCTCAGTCTCTCACTCGGTCATCCTCATCTCCTCACTGTCACCCTTAGTCTCTCACTTCCATCGTCCATCGACCTCAGCTCGAACTTCAGAGTTCCGTCCTCACCACTGACGGTCACTGAGTCGGAGTCAGTTTCCTCACCGTCGATCTTCGGTCGTCGTGGCCTACTGGGTTATAGCCGCCGCTGCTACTCCATTTGGCCATCGTCACTGCTACCTGCTAGTCTCGGTCCTGGGCTCCTGGGTCTTGTCCTCTGACTCTGCTGGTCTCGCTCTCCGTCACGGTTGCTCCTCGCCTCCTTTGTGGCTCTGTCCTAGTCCTCGTCTCCTCTGGTAAGTTTTCTGGCTTAGGGTTTGAGATTCATCGATTTAGGTTTGTTTGTTGTGTTTTGTGCTGTTTGATATAGGTAAATTAGGGTTGATATTTGGTTGAGTTTTGATTATGGTTGATATTTGGTTAAATCTGATTATGGTTGAGTTTTGATGATGGTTGATAATGGTTGATATTTGCCTATTTGGTTAAATCTGATGCAGTCATGCAGATTCATAAATTGTTTCTTATTTTTTGTGTTGTTTGATAATGGTTGAGTTTTGAATATGGTTGATAATGGTTGATATTTGGTTAAATACTTGAATCTGATGCGGATTCAGAAATTGTTTCCTGTTTTTTGTGTTGTTTCATAATGGTTGAGTTTTGATTATGGTTGATATTTGGCTGAATACTTGAATCTGATGCGGATTCAAAAATTGTTTCTTGTTTTTTGTGTTGTTTCATAATGGTTAAGTTTTGATTATGGTTGATAATGGTTGATATTTGGCTGAATACTTGAATCTGATGCGGATTCAGAAATTGTTTGCTATTTTTTGTATGGTTTGCTAATGGTTGAAAAACCTAGTTCATATAAACAATTTACATTTACTTTTATTTCAGGAAATATGAATTCTGAAACTGTGAGTAACCTTATTACTACTGGAGTTGGTTCTGAGGCTGCTCCGGTCGAGGTTGATGAACCTAGTTCGAAAAGGCTGAGACCAGCAACCTCTGATGTTTGGAAATTTTTCAAAAAGCTCGGTCCAGATAAGGATGGAGTAGAACGTGCTGAGTGTAAAGGATGCAAGAAAGTGTTTAAAGTTGGAGGTAAGTGATATGACACTTCTACTATAAAACGGCATCTTGATAGTTGTACTCAAATTAAGCATGAAGATATTGGTCAGGCTATAGCAGAATTGCAACTTAAAATGGGTTCACTTAATATTGATTCAGGAGTGGCTAGAGATATGTTTGCTGGGTATGTAGTTGCTGGGGATAAGCCTTTTAATATGGTTGATGATAGGAGATTTAGAAATTGGGTGAAATATATTAGTCCAACTTTGAAACTTCCTTCTAGGAATACGGTTAAGGCTGACATAGTGAAAGTCCACAAGAGAGAAGCTGCGAAACTTAAAAAAATTTTAGTTTCCATTCCAAATAGAATTTGCTTAACATCTGATCTTTGGACTTCCAGTACCAATGAGGGGTTTATATGTTTGACTGCACATTTTGTTGATGAGAACTGGAAATTACAGAGTAAAATTCTCAATTTTTGTCATATGCCTCCTCCTCACATAGGATTTGAATTGTCTTCTAAAATCTTTACGCTTTTGACTGAGTGAAAAGTTGATAAAAAGATTTTTTCCATTACTTTGGATAATGCTTCTTCTAATGATACTTGTGTTGAACACTTGAAAAGTACTTTGGATGTGCATGGTTCATTGTTGTATGGTGGTGAATTCTTTCATGTTCGTTGCTCTGCTCATATTTTAAATCTTATTGTCCAAGATGGAATGAAAATATGTGGTGATGCAGTGTATAAGATTAGAGAGGGTATTAAGTTTCTGAGAAAATCTGAAAGTCGAATGGTTAAGTTTAAAGAATATTTTGAAGATATTGAGGGACTTGAGTATACGACTGCATTATGTTTAGATGTTCCTACTAGGTGGAATTCACTTTATGCAATGCTTGCAAGTGCTATTCCTTATAAGAAAGCTTTTGAAATGTATAAAGTAAAAGAAGCTGGGTTTAGGGAGTATTGTCCTTCATCAGATGAGTGGAGAAGAACTGAAAAGATATGTGATTTCTTGTTACTATTTTACGAAACTACCAAGTTAATGTCTGGAACTTCTTACCCAACATCCAACTTGTATTTTTTACAAGTTTGGCAAATCCAGCTTATTTTAATGAATAGTTTGAAGAATGATGAAGTGCTTATAAGGAACATGGGAGAAAAAATGATGATTAAGTTCAAGAAATATTGGCAAGAATACAGTGTTGTTCTTGCATTTGGGGCAGTTCTTGATCCTAGATTTAAACTCAACACTTTGGTTCATTGCTATAATGAGATTGATCATATTAGTGCTAAAGACAAAGTGGAGCATGTGAAGAGTAAGTTATACAAGCTTTTTGAGGTTTATGACCAAAATTCCTCTACGACTGTAGAGAGTTCTTCCCAACTTTCAAGTAATTTTTCTCAAGCAACATCTTCTGCAATTGGAACTCAGCTTATTAAAATTGTTGGTGTAAGTATTTTTATCTACTTGATTATATGTATTTTTTATTTTTCATGCTTTTTGATATATTTATATTGTTTGTAATGCAAAGGATTTGATGTCCCATAATCAAGAAGCTGAAGTGAAAAGTGGAAAGAACCAACTGGATATTTATTTGAGTGAGGCAACATTATTTTGCAATGATGCAATCATTGATGTTTTGCAATGGTGGAAAGACAACCATCATCGTTTTCCAACACTATCACTAATGGCACGAGATTTGTTGAGCATTCCTATTACTTCTATGGCTTCAGAATCTGCATTTAGCATGGGTTCTCATGTTTTGAATAAGTATAGAAGTCGTTTGTTGTCAGATAATGTTGAAGCAGTGATTTGCACCAGAAATTGGATACGTGGATATGATGATTTTGGTATATTATATTTATGACATACATACTTGAGTGATTTTGAACATTATTATGTACTATTTTGCTAATATATTTATTTACTTTTTTCTAGAGGAAGATAAAGATCAGGAAGATATTGCAAAAGGAGAAGGCTATTCTTTAGGAGTTGGTTCCAATGATGTTATTGACTTATATGAAGATGAAGATGAAAATTAAGTGTATTGAATTAAGTTTAATTTGCTTTGAAGACTATTCATAATTATGTTTTTGGACTTTGGATTATATATTTATTTTGTCTATGGGACTATTTATAACTATGACTTGAGTATTTTGGATAATTGGATTATGTTTATTTACTTTGAAGACTATTTATATTTAATATTTGTATTTATATTGATTTAAATAGAAGATATTAGATATGTTCTTATAAAAAAAATAATTAATTAGGCGGGCTTAGCCCGATTTATATTAATTTAAATAGAAGATATTAGATATGTTCTTATAAAAAAAATAATTAATTAGCCCGCCATTAGGCGGGGCGGGCTAGGATTTTGGGACTGCCTGAATAGGTGGGGCGGGGCGGGCCAGCCCGCCAGAGAGCGGGCTTCCGGCGGGACGGGACGGGGCGGGACGGGCTTCCCCACCTGACACCCCTACTCTCATACTAACATCTCGACGACTTCGCCCGTACTTCCAAGCTCACACCATTAAGGTTCGGACCAACCAGCCCATAAAAGGGATATTGCAAAAAACAGATCTAGCAGGCAGAATTTTACAATGGGTAGTCAAGTTATTCGAGTTCGACCTCCAATATGAAGCTCGGACAACCATCAAATCACAGTACTTAGCCGACTTCATTGCAGAATTTATAGATACCCTGGAAACCCCCACAGAATGAAATCTCTACATGGATGGTTCCTCGAGTAAGACTGGAAGCGGCGCAGGTGTGATAATAGAAAGTAATCAAGGAACCCAAATCGAACTCTCTCTCAAATTCGGGTTCCCTGCCTCAAATAACCAGGCGGAATATGAGGCACTACTAGCTGGTTTAAAGCTGGCTAAAGAGGTCAGAGCTCAAAGAATCATTATCTTCAGCGACTCACAAGTGATCACTTCACAAATAACGGGGAGCTACCAAGCCAAGGACCCCAATATGAAAAAGTACCTGGGTAAAACTAGAGAACAGCTTGGACAATTTCGGGAATATGAGATCCGCCACATACCCCGCGAACAGAATGCCCGAGCTGACGCACTCTCAAAACTAGCCAGCACCAAACCAGGAGGCAACAATAGAAGCTTCATCCAAGAAATACTACAGAACCCGTCAATCTCGGAAGAGGAAAAAATCCTAGCCATAACAGGTCTAGATCAAGGGTGGATGACTCCTATAATTAACTACCTCAAAACATCAACACTTCCCACATATGAGAAGGAGGCAAAAAGGTTAAAACGGGAGGCACAATACTACACTATCATAAACAATACTCTATACAAAAGAGGAATTTTAATACCATTGCTAAAATGTGTACCGACTTCCAACACGAAGGAAGTCCTAGAAGAAATACACAGTGGCATCTGTGGCAATCATCTCGGAGCACAAGCACTCACAAAAAAGTACTTCGGGCAGGATTTTATTAGCCAACTCTACAAAAGGAGGCCACAGAGTTTGTAAAGACATGTCCACCATGTCAAAAACATGCCAACTTTCACATCGCCCTGCCAGTGGAGCTCATCAGCGTAACCTCACCTTGGCCATTCACGAAATGGGGACTCGACCTTCTCGGACCCTTTCTCCAGGGATCGGAACAAGTTAAATTCCTCATATTAGGGGTAGACTATTTCACAAAGTGGATCGAGGCAAAATCCCTAGCTAACGCCACTGCTCAAAGAAGTCGAAAATTCCTATATAGAAACATTGTCACAAGGTTCGGGGTTCCATACTCCATCACCACAGACAATGGCACCCAATTCACAGATGCAGGCTTCAGAAAATTAGTAGCCGACTTGAACATAAAGCACCAGTTCATCTCCGTCGAACATCCCCAAGCCAATGGACAAGCCGAAGCTGCTAACAAATTCATATTGGCCAGGCTAAAACGAAGATTACAAGAGGTAAAGGGAGCTTGGGCCGAAGAACTTCCACAAGTCCTATGGGCATATCGAACAACGCCACATTCCACCACAAAGGAATCACCCTTCCGATTAGCATACGGAACGGAGGCAATGATCCCGGTAGAGATCGAGGAAGGGTCACCTAGAGTGGTCCATTACAACGAAGAAGCCAACTCCCAACTTCAAAGGGAAGAGCTCGACCTACTTCCTGAAATCCAAGAAAGAGCTCAGATCGGGGAAGAAGCACTAAAACGTCGAATGGCTTCCAGATATAATCAAAAGGTAGTGCCAAGAGGTTTCGCTGAGAATGATCTCATCCTAATCCGAAATGATATTGGAACAACTCGATCCGGAGAAGGAAAGCTGGCAGCAAACTGGAAAGGACCCTACCGAGTCATCGAAGTACTTGGGAAGGGCTACTACAGACTATCCGAACTCGACGGGCGAGAACTTCCTAGGTCGTGGCACGCCTACAACCTAAGAAGGTACTATAGCTAGAGAAGGTAAAAGATCTCATCATAGGATGCACTCTTTTTCCTGAAAAGGTTTTTTAATGAGGCACCAAGTTGAGATCTAGAAATTGTCCGACTCAAAAGGATAAAAACTCTATATGTACATATTTTCATTTTCTTTTAAATAAAATATATTCGACGTTCTACAAAGTTTTCAAGACGCATTAATCTGAAACATTCATTGTCCGATTATAAAGCGACAGATTGGCAGAAAGTGAAAAACAAATTCACTGCACAATCACGATAAAGACCAACAAAGATGAAAACCAAATTCATCTAAAGGTCGACTAAACGAGGATTTAACCCACCTTCTACAAATCGGCAAAGGTGAAAACAGAATAATGCAAGAAGTTATCGAAAGTGATCCAGAGAAAGGACCTGACGAGGTCCTGATGGATTGCTAAATAATAACTTAAAAGACTGGCCGATGTTAAGAAGTCGGACCAAGTCAAACCAAGTTATAAGTAAACCCTGGAAAGAGGTCTGGCCATCCCTATAAAAGAGGATTACTTTAACTTAGAAGGGCTCGACATGACGAAGTCGGCCCAAAACATAAAGTTATAGAAGTAATCCCTAAAAGAGACCTGAATAAGGTCCAAGAAAGAGGATTACAAAAGTAACTTAGAAGGGCCCGACATGACGAAGTCGGCCCAAAACATAAAGTTATAGAAGTAATCCCTGAAAGAGACTTGAACAAAGTCCAAGAAAGAGGATTACAAAATAACTTGATCCGACATGACGAAGTCGGCTCAAAACATAAAGTTATAGAAGTAATCCCTGAAAGAGACTTGAACAAAGTCCAAGAAAGAGGATTACAAAATAGCTTGATCCGACATGACGAAGTCGGCCCAAAACATAAAGTTATAGAAGTAATCCCTGAAAGAGACTTGAACAAAGTCCAAGAAAGAGGATTACAAAATAACTTGATCCGACATGACGAAGTCGGCCCAAAACATAAAAGTTATAAACGTAATCCCTGAAAGAGACCTGAACAAGGTCCAAGAAAGAGGATTACAAAATAACTTGATCTGACATGACGAAGTCGGCCCAAAACATAAAAGTTATAAACATAATCCTTGAAAGAGACCTGAACAAGGTCCAAAAAAGAGGATTACAAAAGTAACTTAGAAGGGCCCGACATGACGAAGTCGACCCACATAAAGTGCGAAGGCCACAAAAAATAATACTTGGCAGAGACCTCACAAAAGGTCCAAACAAAACAGGATTTTTGTTTGTTGCCTCAAAGGAATCAAAGCCACAAGCACAAAAGCCACTCAAAGAGATCGAGCGACAAGGCTCTAGTACTACCAAAAGCCTAGAAAAAGTGCCTAGACGAGATAAAGATCGACATGATACTAAATGCGCGAAGTTGTGATAAAAACAAATTCAAAGGGGCTACCCAAATCAGCCCTAAGAACTTGGAAGTTATTTTTTGTTTTTCAGCCTAAAGTTGCTAAACAAGCAACTAAACAAGTGTCAACAGTCAGCAAAATGAAATTTACAAAATAAAGAGTTTAAAAGCCCACAAGTCGGGCTATCTACACAATCAAGATAAAAAAGTTCAGTTAAACATCAGAAGCCTTCCCGGTAGCATCAGCACGGGGAGAAGGAGGGTGAGTCTGAATGGGCACAGCATCCACGGTCCCATCATCCCGATTCAGGATTTGACAGTCCGGATCGGATACGGGATGACCGACCTCAACTGAAGGAACTGTAGAAGTTGGCACTTTGGCAGCAGGCGCAGGGAGAGGTTTGACATCATCATCATCTGGGTCATCAGGGACAATCTTACCATCCCTCACAACATTGTCCAGGCTGAAGAGAGAAAGGTCGACCTCGGGAGCCAGAATTCGAACCTGGTCCTTCAGGTTCTCATAAGCAGCATTCACGCTGCCGACAAGATGACCCTGGAGCTCGGAGTAATCAGCTCGGGCAAACTCCAACTCCTCCCTCAGACGCATTACCTCCCGATAGGATGTAACATAGCTGTCTTTATGCCTCAATGCCGTGTCCTCGGCCAACCTCACAGAAGCCGCCAAGGCAAGGGAGCTAGCCTTCTCGCTCTCCAGCCCTTTCTCCAGTTTGGTCACTTTCACTTCGAGCTCCTCCTTCAAGCCCTTCATCCGATCAAACTCCTGTTTAGCCTCCTCCATGAAGGCTTTGGTGGCATGAAGAGGAAGATTTTGGGCAGTTCGGTACAAGGCAGCCCCCATGTGCGCCATCTTCACACTACTCCAAGTTATAAAGTCCAAATGGCGAAGGAGTGATACATCATCCATATGGAGGGCACCGTAAGGACCGATCTGCTGATCTACGAACTCGACCGCGTCAAAATCAGGGGCATCAAGGTTGAAAGGCTCAATTATTTTTTGCTTTTTGTTGGGAGGAGCACCAGAAGTGACAACAGAGGTTTGGGGAGGATCAACCAAACGAACCCGGGGAGTCGGGATTACTTTCCTCGCCCCAGGTGAGCTCGGAACGGCCGGCTTCGACTGAGCCTGGGATGATCCCTCCCCGGCCGCCTTGGCCGAGACGTTTTGGGCTGCGGTAGCTTTCCTCACCCTTTTGAAGGCCTTCATAGATTCATTATTCTTAATCATCTCTGCAAGCAAAACACAACAGTAAGGAATCAAGTCAAAAATCGAAAAAGAGTTTGCGAACAATATAGGAGCAGACAATAGAGAAAAATAAAAAACATAACTACCCAGCTCAGTTTGGAGGAGAGAGGAATTGGTTAAAAATTTCTTTGTGTCGAGATGGGGAGGCTGACCCTAGTGTTCTTCCAAGACAGTCACAAAAGCTTGCTCAGCCTCATCCAGCATTTCCCATGTATATCTAGATACTCTCACATCCTTTTGCCATTCCAAAGGAAAGGCGAGCTCGTCATTTTCATCCAGAAAAAAAGGGCCAAGCTCTTTCAACAGCTCGGACCTTGAAAAAGTAATTTTTAAAATCACGGAAAGATTCATCAAACATGGAGAAGACCTTCTTTCCCTGGGAAGCTCGGAAAGAAACCCAAGCGGCTTTCTTCTTTACTACCCCAGGCTTCGTCAAAACAAAGAGATAGAAGAAAAGAGATTGTGAAGCAGGAATACCAAATCCATGACACAACATTTGAAAAAATTTTTATGAAACCCCAGGAATTGGGGTGGAGTTGGGAAGGAGCAACATTACATGACCATAACAGGTTGGTCTCAAAATCAGTGAAAGGAAGAGTAATACTCATTTGACTAAAAAAGAAGTCGTAGGCATAGAAAAAAGGGCGCTCTCCGGCAATCCGAGTAGAGAAACAGACCCTTTCCTCAGAACTCAGAGATACAAATTCATAGTTCTTTTCATCACCACCACTACCACAGATCTTATGAAATTGTCTAAGTTGCTGACAGAACTCAGAGTCAACCAAAGAAACACACAACAAAACCATAGAACCCACCCAATCAGCCATGCCCTCAGGGACTTGGAAAGACGTCTCAACAATATTTTTGCAAGAAGACATGAGGCCAACTAATCCTACAACAAGAAAAGAAGATCGGATTACTAAAAAATATCTCGGACGAAGGACAAAACAACTTGGCTAATATGATTCAGACGACACAAACAACAAAAGGAAAACCTCAGAACCCGCACAGAAGGTCCAGGGGCGTCCTTTGGAGGCAGTCAGGGAACAAGGATTCAGGAAAAACCTACAAAGCTAACGAGAAAAACTCTTTAAAGTGAAAAAGAAAGCAGCATGTATCCCAGAAACCAACAAATCAGACAAAGCCAAAAAAGCTATATTCCAAATTCACAGTCTCAGCTTATCAACAAACACAATGGCAAAGCATATCAAAGAAAAAGTCATCAAAGACGCCACCTTTTCCAAGAAAATAAAAATCCCCCAGAAAAAGCAAAATGACATAATTCATCAGTAGAAGCTATCAGCATGACAAAAGGAACAATCTTTCAAAGAAAACAAGCAGTGTGAGCCCTAGGAATGCAAAAGGACCATTTCAAAAGCAAAAAGAAAACTCTTAAGCAGTAAACAAACAGGCACACAGTAATGCGAAAAGATTCAGACTTCAAGAGAAAATCGAAACCCTATCAAAAATTGAAGGCAAAAATGACGAAAGAGGCACAAAGAAAGAAAAACCAACTTGAACGAATGAAGAAGCTTCGAGGGAGGTTGAAGATAGAAAGACGGAATCGCCGGCAAAATCGCTGAATGACGCCACAACGCAAGAAAGGCAAAATGTAGGTGAAAAACAGAAAGCGAGAGAACGAAGGGAGAAGTTACAAAGAAAAATGAAGGAGAGAAACCGTTTCTGATTGCAAAAATTCAAAATAAAAGCCAAGGGAAACGGGGTAATGAATACCAATTAATGAAGGTATTAAACCCTCGCACGTTCCCGAGAACAAAGCGCTGATATAAAAGCGCGCGCTTTTAGAGAAAAACGTTCCACATTTGAAAAAGGTTCTACAAAGAAAGGAATCGACAAAATGCTCGAGTTCGGCTTCATTAGAGAAAGATCGAAGTCAAGGGCTCGACCTCAAAGCAGAAGATCGAGCTCAAGCAGGGGCACTGTTCACACCTTGGGTCGAGCTATCCGATCCGGGATGTTCAGTAATAAAGTGACCGACCTCCTCAGGTCAGGCTATCCGACCTCTTCTCAAAGAGGTCGGTCAAATCGACAGGAAAGCCCAGTAAGGGGCCCAAATAGAGGAACACGACCCAAATCCAAAGGCAGTCCAAGCCTATAGAGATAAGGGCGGTTCCCTTGAAGATAAGCTGACCTCAACTCAAAGATAAGATAAGATAAGATAACTAACTTATCTTATCTAAAAAGGTCACTCTACACCATTATAAATACACTAGAGCACCCAGGTATAACTCATACTCTGATTCTACTAAAAATCTGCTTAATACCCTTGCTAACTTAAGCATCAGAGTCCCTTGCAGGTACCCCCCACCCTCCGGTGACGAAGGATCAGCAGTGCAGCCAATCCAACAAGTCGGACACGACAGCTCCGTCCGCCACCCACCAGCCGGACACGTCAGCACTGACCAGCACAGACGATCTCGTCCGAGATCGACCTACAGTTTCAGATAACCCTCGGAACAACTAGCATAACTAAATTCATTGGAGAGTGTCGGCACTAGTCCGTGCCGGTAGATTTTAAATCCGATTATAATATTATTAAATTTATCTCTGTTTTAACTAAAGCAGGTAAAATAATAATATAATAATAATAATATTGTGTTATTATTTTTTTTCTCGAGATTCGGGTCCAGCTCGTCGAACTGAGTCTAACTACCGAAATTAGAATTTAAAAATTCCAAGTCAGAGTGGCTCGAAAACTGAGTTTTTTGCGACTTAGTCAACATGCTTATTTGGCTCAATAGAGATGTGTGTTTCATGATCATGCAGTAATGACGCAATAAAAGTATTTACTTAGCCAATGATAATGCTAATGCAATAGAGGTGCCTCATTGAATTTTTGAAAAAATTTCTTTTTTTCAAAAAAAAAGTTCCGTTTTTCAAAAACTAGACCACATGAATCTCACTTTTTAATTTAAATATAATTAAAGTATAATTTTATTATTTTATTAATTTTTCACTTTACAAGAATTTGATGCAGCATCAATATATTTCTTAACTCCTTAGGGAGGTAACAATTGCGGCTTAACAAATTGTAGGAGTGTTCATGATTCAAACTTATCAGAAATTTCGGTCCAAACCTAATTGATTTAGGTCAAATTTAGCTTGTTTTATTGTAGCTAGAGTTAGATCAAATATCTAAAAAATTGTTTTGATTAAACCATTCAACCAGGTTAAGGCTTTAACTCAAGTCATCCAATCCGATACAGTTGGCCTAAAAATAAAAAAATATACGTTATAACGTTTTTATTATTTTTTTATTAATAAATTCATGTAATAATCTTTCATACAAAAAAGAGACTAATTTTTACATGTTTTTTAAATGTGACTAACACATCAATGCTACAAGGAACAACTTGGTGAATGTTTTTGAAACCAATGAGTTATATCTCAAATGGTCTAGTCTCTCCATATTCATTTAAGAGGTTGTAGATTCGAATCTCCTATCTTTGATAAAAAAAAAAAAAGAAACACTACAAGAAACAAGTGGCTATAAATTAATTGATGAATGATAATTACACTTATATGAAATTTAGCATTGTAGTTATTTATGATTTAAATATTTTGTTGTTATTAGTTATTTCTAAGAGTTTAAATTGTTTTAATATCCCTTTGAATTATTAGTGGTAACGAACTTATTTTGAAATTAGTGATGATTATTTTTAATTTTATCTTTTAGTTATTACTTACTAAATATTTTTTATGTGAATGTTATAATTTGGGTATAAGTTTTATCTAGATTCAATTTTCACCTACTAAATTTAGTGCTATTGTGACTCGAAAATAATAAGATTTTATTAAGTTTAGAATTGGATAAAAATTTTAAAAATAAACCTGGTCAATATTTAAAATTAAATTCAGATAAAAATAAACTCGATTTCACTCATTTCATATACACTCTTAGTTTATTTCTGTAGTCATGTGAAATAGTTGATAAGTTTTTAGTTGTAAACAGTATTTTTTAAATTGATAGGTCAATAATTAATTTACTGTGGATCTAAATTCTATTTAAGAGTTAATGTTAGGTAATAAATTATTACATACATAAAAAAAATATAAACTTCCGACATTTATTTACCTAGAGGAGTGAGCTCACACTCTTAGCCAATCCAATTTAGTTAAATAGTTGATAAATTAGTGCCATGGTGGAAGGTATTTTCGGTACTACCAGCCCAAATTCTTCTTTTTTGGGTAATATAGTGTAGGCCCAAAAGCTTCATTACTCCACTTCGAGGGTTCCCTCATGAAACGAAAGAGAGGGACGCAAAATAGAAATTATAGAAAATAAAAAATAAAAAACGAAGGAAAAAAAAGAGTAAGAAAAGAAGAAGAAGAAGCAGCAGCAGCAGGAGTCCTACTTGTAAAGAATTTAGATAACCTTTACTTACTATCCAGTATCCAGTTTCTCTGTGCTCAATTCAAATCCCATTTCGATAACCCCAACATTTTCAGCGCAGATATTACTGAAATTTAATTATACTACTTATTATATACATAATCTTTATTATATCTATTATTTTCTTCTTCCTTGTTTTATTTCCTGCGTATTTTAGCCAGTATTATTATTATTGTTGTTGTTTCACTGCTTTCAGGGGAACGGGAAAAAAAATGAAACGAGTGCAAGAAGAGTAAATAAGACGGTGTGCGCATTCGTTAGTTTTCTTGGCTCTTCGCATTCGATGCTCCTCTGTTTCTTCTTCTCTCGTGCCTTCTATTCTCTTTTCAAATTAGGGTTTCCGTAAAACCAAAAACGCTTACCCTCTTTCCTTCGATTCTCCCCTGAAAATAAGCCATCATTGTGAGTAATTCTTTAACCCTTCTTTAATTTTCTTTTCACTTGGTAAATTAAAAAAAAAAAAATATTTTCTATTTGTTATGCTATTATCGCTTTTTTTTTTAATTATTATTTTTTCATCTGAGATTGCATGTGTACTTCTTAAACTTGTAGAGTTTCGCACCGTGGGTTGTTTGGTTTGGTTCTGTTGGTTTTTTCGCTCTTGATAAATATTTCAGGGTTTTGTCTTATTGTTTCATGAACAAAACCTTGCTGATTTTTGGGAGTAATCCTGTCCCTTGAATTTGTTCTGATAGGTGCCATTGTTGTATATATGCTTTTTCAGGGTTTTGTATTGATATTCTTTGGTTTTCTTTGTTCCCATATTGATTGTTGGGAATAGGTTGAGGCAGGGATTTGTGGTCAGATATAATGTCGTCGTCGAAGTACCCCATACTTGACAACCGGCCGATTCATCAGTGGAAGGTTACAGAACTGAAAGAGGAGCTGAAGAGGAGGAGATTAACCACCAAGGGTTTGAAGGACGAGTTGGTGAGGCGATTGGATGAAGCTCTTCGTGCTGAGATGGAGGCTGATGAGTCTGCCTCGAAGGATGATGCAAACGGTTTTGAGGTCCATGCGGGTGGTGGCAGTGAAGATTCACAAACGGTTACTGCGGATGTTGAAGTGGTTCAAACAATTGAAGAGGAAAGTGTCCAAACCATGGAAAAGGGGAATAATGAAAATGTTGAGCCAACTCAAGAAGTTGAAACTGTGGAGAAGGGGAATACTGTTGTAGTTGAGCCAATTGACACAGAGAGCACAGAGAAAGTTCAGGAGGATGTGGATGACGAGAGCAAGAAGAATGACAAGCAGGGTGGTGTTGCCAACCCAGTTGATATTAGTAGTGTGTCAGCTGTGGATGAAGATATCGAACAAGCTGGTTTGCCAGCCGGTGTAGATCCTGAAAATGTGAAAGATGAGCAAAGTGCTCATGGCTCTACTGTGGAGACATCCGATAAAATCACGGAGACTGTATCAACTGAAGTAGTGGTCAGTGATCAGCATACTCATAGTGAAGTAAAGAGTAACAAGGATTTGGCAATCAAGGTGGAGAATGAGGAATCAAAGGCGCAGCTGGACAATGAGGTCCCAAAGCCCCAGGTGGAGTGTGACACAAAGCCCCAACTGGAGTGTGACACAAAGCCCCCGTCTGAGGATCTCATGCCCAACACTTCTGTTCCAGAAAACCAGGTATCTGAGGTCAACCCTAGTTTAGGGTTTCAAGTAAAATCTGATTCTATTTCTAGTGATTCTGTGTCAATTAATCAAAAGAATGAATTAAAGGATACTATAATTACTGATAATGTCAAATTAGAACAAGATATTGTTAGGCCGGAGATGGTGGAAGAACCATCATCCAGAAAAGATGTACCTGTATCACATTCAATGGATGTTGGAGGGCTGCTTGAGAAAAAGGCATCTGTTGAAGAAAATAGCAATAATGTTACGACTCCAGACTTGAACAAGATCAATAGCAATGATGATGTGGGGTATCCAGAAAAGTTAAACCTAGATAGAAGTTCTGGTGATGATTCCATGGAAGAGGATTTACCTGAGAGTAAGCATGTTGATTCTAAGTTTGATGTTGATGAAAGAGATAATGTGGAGAATATTGAGGTGTCCATTGTGAAGGAGGAAAGTAAAACTATAGTCGTGAAGAATGATCTATCTGCAGGGAAAAGTGATACTCATCAGGACATTGACATTAGTCCTGTTGCCTTGGCTGAGAAACGAAAATTTAACGGTAAGCATTATATTTGTTATCTTTATCCCCTTAAAAAGCTTTGTAATTTGGATTTTACTGGCACAAGACCTTGCGTGATACATGTTCCTTTTCTGGCATGCTGTTGTTACTTAATAGTTCTTAGTGATAGACAATCTTTTTTGTGTTCACTAATCTTCCTGAACTTTTCTGGAACCTTGTGTTGCAGAGCAAGTTTCAGTTGGGAGCAATGAGCCTGCAAAAAGGCAACGCAGGTGGAACACCGAAACAGTTAAAGGGCCAGATCTGAAAAGCACTGTTCCCAGAGCTGCAACTACACCAAAGGACGAGCCAGTTGCGCTGAAACGCAACTTCTCTAGGTCTGATTCAACTGTAACTGATGATGCACCTAAAGAACGCATTGGTAAGTTGATGTGCTCTAGATTGGGGTAGTCTCTGTAAAGCTTATATTCTTATCTGTGGTAATGCATTGGATAGTAACTTCAAATGGACTAACAAATTCCTAGCACTTTTGAATTTTGATTGTGACACTTTGACACGGCACATTTTGGGCACATCTCTATTGAATACATTCTCTTAAGATTATTATTTGATGATAACTGATAAGTAATCACTTGTTTGAGTTTTCATGCTTGTCATGTTTGTTTCCATTCCATCTTACTGTTGTTTCTTTATCTTTGGCAGTTCCACCATCACAAAAGCCCCCAACTAATTCCCTCCGAATTGATCGTTTCCTCCGTCCTTTTACCCTAAAAGCAGTGCAAGGGCTTCTTGGTAAAAGTGGGAGTATCACTAGTTTCTGGATGGACCAAATAAAGACCCATTGCTATGTTACTGTAAGACTTGATTCTTGTCTCTGCCTGCGTGCTACTATCAAAGTCATGTATCATGCTGTACTGTTGCTGTTATAATACAATTCTGAGTGGCCATTCATTGATTTCTTGTTTATGTAGTACTCATCAGTTGAAGAAGCTATTGAGACCAGAAATGCTGTGTATAATTTGCAATGGCCTCCAAATGGTGGGCGGCTCTTAGTTGCCGAGTTTGTTGATCCTCAGGAGGTGAAAATGAAGTTAGAACCTCCTCCTCCTCCTCCTCCTGCCGCCGCCCCTGTCAGCAGTGGTCCAGCAGTTCTTCCTACACCACCATCCTCACAACCAGAGCCTTCCCCCCGTATGCGCAGGGAGCAACCTCCAGCTCCAGCTACTCTCCCACCTCCACCCCCATTGTCGAAGCTCCCACCAGCGGCAAGAGAACGGCTTCCGTCCCCACCGCCCCTTCCAGAGAAGGTTGACCCACCTATTCTCACTTTGGATGATCTCTTCCGCAAAACCACAGCAACTCCTCGCATCTACTATTTACCTTTGTCTGAAGAGCAAGTATCTGCTAGACTTGCAGCTCGCAGTAAAAGCACTCGGATGTAGGTAAATAGCATGCTATATGTCACCCTGGCAGCTTTTGCTGATTTTCGTGTTCTTGCCATCAAGCTAGTTAGTGTTGAGTTATGGAAATGTTATCGTATTCCTAATGCATCTTGTGAACTAAATTTGATTAGTTTTAGAAGTGTCATAAACTAAGAGCTACTTGAGTGGACGAATTTCCCCCGCTGTTGAACAAGTTAAAGTGAACCTTTGCCCAAACATCCTGAACTTAAGACGAAAGTTGACGTTAGATGTGTTTCTGTGCTGACATTTGAACTGAATTGTGGGATAATACTTTAGCATTTCATTGATCATGCTGTTTTATCTCTACCAGGCGTGATTCGTTTGTTTTGAAAAATGTTGTGGTGTACATGTTGGGGATATCTTCGAAAAATTCGTTGCTAATGCTATGATAAACATCGAAAGTACGCATGAGATTCATAGTTAGTTTTAATGTTCTCAAGTTCTTCGCATGGTAGTATACACTTACTAATTAATTCTATGGACATTGTGTGTGCAAATCATTTTTGAAGGTAATTTTTTTAACAAAACCAACTAAATAAATGCCTACGGTTGCATTTTATGCTCATTGTCGCTCTCCATTGCACCAAAGAATAACCATATAAGACTAGCGTCATTGCAAAAATTCCTATGCATTCACCGGCATCCCAAGATAGAAATAGCCAAACTTGCAAGATCTATTTACCCTTTATATATTGATTACCTTAGCAATTTATTCAACTTTGTTAGAAGAAAAATGATTTTTTTTTCCTTTAATAAAATATAAAAAAATACGTTAATTTCCAAAATAAATTAAAAGGACATTATTTTCTAAAATCTACTTTTTTAAATTATATCTATTTAAATTTTAAATAAAAAAATTTATAATTTAAAATTTTAAGTTATTTGAATAGGGTTGGATTAATTGAAAAGAATAAAAATATACTAATACCATCTAAATTGTATCATGATATAAGCAAGTTTGCTGATGTGATAGACAAATTTTGTAGATGTGATAGACAAACTTCGTATGCATTGTAGAAGTTTGTCAGTTTGGAATGGCAATGAGTTTCTATGGGGTAGGATTCCTCCTCCATTTCCCATCCCTATTTAGTAAAATTTTTTTCATTTTCATCCCATTTCCGTCATGAGTCCCGTTTATTTCTCCTCACGGGGAAATAGATATCTGCGAGTATCTATAGATATTAAGTTTTAATTTAAAAAAAAAATAAAATTAACATAACCATAATAAAATTCAATACAATTCAACCAAATATATCAAATCAAACACAATTTAAATACAAATTTAACATAATAACATACACATAAAATTTTTAACATATAAATTAAAATAAAATAAATTAGAGTTACTTACATAACTTACATATATAAAAACATTTAAGTAAATTCTTTTTCACGGGGTTTCATAGGTCCCCGTGGGGTGAGTACTTCAATTCCTGTCCCTGTCTCCATTTATTCGCGGTGCGAGATTCCATCTCTGTGAGAATTTTACGGATTTCTTTTAGAATTCTCGACACAGATATTACTTGTGGGTACGATTTCTTTTGCCATCCCTAATTAGGATATAGGTGAACTTTATGTAAACACAAAACAAAAATATGGATCATGAAAAATAATATCCTTTTAATTTGTTTTGGGAATTAATTTTTTTTATATTTTATGAAAAAAATCCAAAAAAAAGTGATAAAAAAGCAATCATTAAAATTGTATATTTAAGGAAGTTTTAGGGGGTTGTACATAACACAGTACAAAAGACAAAGTACATGTGTTTGCGCTAACATAAATGAGAAATGAATAATGCTGTTAACGTACGCAGCAAAAAATCTATAGTTTTAAATTGGGGTGAAAAAATGAAAATACATCTTGTGATCTTAGGTTTTACTCTTAATGTGGTTAATTAGTTTGAACTTAACCTGTTCTTAAGGTGGTTAATTAATACTTGATATTACAGCATTTCATGCTTATAGTATTTAATATGCTAGTAGTGTCCTCAACTTTTATAATCCTAACAAGCGGTATCAGAATAGCTTGATTTCAGGATAAAATTCATTCTGAATATGTTTTGTGGTTGTAGCACTGTCTGATCTTCTATATCAAAAAAGAGTTATTATTTGTTATTAGAGAGTTATTTTTTATTCCGGATCTAAGATGTCGATATCAAAATTTAAAGTGAAAAGTTTAAAGGTTCAAATGATTTTAACTTTTGGAAACTGAAGGTGAAATTTTACTAAACCATTATAGTATAGTAGATGCATTGTAAGGGGAAGAAAAATTGCCAAACTGAATGCTGGATATTTGTGCATATCAAGTGCTTGTGAAATTGTCTTTAAGAATGTTTTTGGATTTTTAAATTACATGTTGTAGCTAGTCACCATGTGATTTAATTTTATTATTTATAATTTGACAATTGCTTATAGTTGATGCATTTGTTGCTAGATGATACTTGTTTATTTTGGTTTTTCTTTACATCACTAAGTTCATGCATTAAAATTGAGAAATTGTGAAATTAGATTGTAAGCTCACCTAGTGACATTTTTTTGAATTTTTCAGACCTTTTGAATCATGCTTGCTATGTGATGATTTAAACAATTAAACTTCTATCTCTTTTTTACCAAGTAACATAGCATCTATGTTTCTCCACTTTATGTCAATTAGGTGATGTGATTAAATTTTATTTGTGTTATTAATTGATGTGTGAGTTCGATATTTTATTTGGTTCATTGAGTTCACTTGCACATCAATTAATTTTCATTTATCGTCCATTTCACAATTATTTGATTATTGCTTGAGTGCTTTTATGCTTCTTTATTATTTGTTTGTTCATCTCAACTTACAAGTTTCTTTAAAATATTTCAAACACACTAAAATGAGTGAATTACATCTTAGCTTTCTTTTGAATAATTGTGACATAAAGCTTTCAAATACTAGTGTGAGTTCTAAATTGCAAGCAAATTGAGAATTCACATACTTACTCTCATCTATGTCACAACATCATTAATTCACTCATTTTAGTGCTTTCAACCTCATTCTTCAGAATTTGAACTTCCTCGGTTGCTGCACATAGAGTATTGTTTGCTTATACTTGCTCTCCTTGCTGGATTGTCTTGAGCTCTGCTATCTTGCTTTAAATCCTTTTCCGTTGTGACTTATTTTTTCCGCACACCTTTCCTTTCAGGATGAGTCACCATTAGGCCCCAAGTGATCGCAACGGCAAAACTACTGAAAAGCGCATTAAGGCATCTATAGATGTTATAGAAAAAGGGTGACCGGCCAATGATCCTGTTCGGTTCTAAGACCGATTTGCAGAGTTATATTATGGTGGCCTCTATTCCAAGAGAAAGCTCCACTATGAGGGTCGGTTAGCGATGGATGATGAAATTTGCCAATATGTCAACGGGCCAGTGAGGAAATGTGGCCGGGACTTTCTGACTCAATGGCCGGTAGAGAGCATTTGCCCGGCCTTAGTTAGGAAGCTCTATGCCAACTACTATGAAGAGGGCATGGAGACATTTTTCCTTCGGTGTCGGGAAATCCCCGTGAAGCCGGACGACATCAGAAACTCCTTCAGATTCTGCAGGCTTTACGGGAAAAGGATGATTACACTAAGTTAACATCCCCAGGCTTACCGACAGATAAGGTTTCGTGGGATACGATCCTCCAGAGGCTCTGTGAGCCCAACTCTACTTGGACATACAACCACAAAGGGGCTCGAGTTAGACTAGAAGGGAACCAGCTGACCAAGGAAGCCACCACATGGCTATACCTCATCTTCACATACGTCCACCCAAACTCCCATTTCACAGATATTACAACAGACCCTGCAATTCGGTTGTATTGCATTTTGGACGAAAGGCGGGTGGACCTCCACCGGCTAATACATAACAAGATGAAGGAGTTCTTCAAATCTTCAGTGCTTCCATTTCCAAATCTTGTTATGAGATTAGCTACATCCTACGGCATTTGACCGGAGGAGGACGAGTTGACGGTTGACACTTTGGAGGAGGCCAAGCTCATTTTGAGGGGATTGAAGTTCAAGGGTGAAGCTACTGAATCATCACGACTTCGGTGCTGTCGATCCACCACTGAGAGTTCTTTTTCGAACCCGATGGCAGCTATCTGTCAAAGGCTCACAAACATGGCGATATGAGTGATTTATAAAGATGACCAAGAGACAAGATCTGGGTCTAGAGGAGCCAGATACACCTGAGGAGGAGGATGAGCAGCCTGCCGACCATGAGAGTGGAGAGGAGCCAGTTGCTTCTACAGAGGTGGAGGAGGAAGAAAGGACTCCTTCCACTCCATAGCACCGAGGGTAATGCTAAGACTAAGTGTGTGTGTGTGTGGGGGGGGGGGGGGGTCAATTAATTTTGAACACTTTTTTTTCCTTCTTTTAGTTCTTACTTTCATTTTTTTATTATTGGATGACTGTCATTTTTATCCTTTTGATTATTCGCACCTTATGTTAGTTTGTATATATCTTGAACTTTGGTTTAGTTTAGATGCACTTTCTCTTTTTCTTTGGTTTGTATATATATTGTCTTTAATTTTTGGTAGGTTTGGATGAACATAAAGAACAGTATTTAGGTTTCTTTCTCTTATGTAGGGATGGCAAAATTCCCTCAGACGCGGGGATCCCTGCGGGGACTGCCCCGAATGGGGATCCGATTCTGGAGAATTTTTTTCGCAGGATGGGAATGGGAGACAAAATTTCTCCGAAGCAGGCGCGGGGACCCGAGCGGGGATTTCCGCCCTGTCCCCGCTATTCCCCGAAATTTATGAATTCCTTAAATTATCCTTAATAGTTTATTTCTCATATATGTTTTTTAGTCATTTCTCACACACACATATATATAAAAACTCAAAACTCCTAATCTTTATTTGCATAACCCCTCTTCAATTCAGAGATCCCTAAGGCTGTCCATACTCCATCCAACCTCTCTGCAACCACCCCCTCGTCACCTTTCTCACCGCATCGTCACACTTCACCGTGCCATCACCCTTACCGCGTCGTAATTTCTATTTGCGGCGTTCCTTTTCGTAACTCTGCCGTCGTGTCCATTCTCCTCTCTGTTGCCGCGTCTCCCACCTCGTCCACTGCTTTTTCCTTTGGCTCGTCGTTGCGTCCCCCCATTGCGTTATTTCGAAAGAAGTCACCATCGTGTCATTTAGACTTTTTGTATAAAATCTTGCAGTTTTTGTATAAGATAGATTCTTGTAGCTCTATTCATATGGAAATTAATAATTAGTTAGAACTATTATGTAGATGAGGAATGGGGTCCCCGCGGGGAATGGGGCCCGTGGAGAATGGGGATGGGGAGCAATATTCCCCCACGGCGGGGAATGGGGACGGGGATGGGGAGCAAATCTGAGGGCGAGGATGGGGAGTAGGGAGGCATCCCTCACCCCCGCCCTGCCCCATTGACATCCCTACTCTTATGCATGTATGTTTGGAATCGTAGGGAATAGGAAAAGAACCTAAAGTTGTGAATTTTTCATCCAACCACATGAAAAAAAATTAGTTTTAGCTATTTACTTAGAATAATTAATTTTCAAGAAAATTGTTTTAAGGCATCCTATTGATTTGAGTTAAATCTTTTCATTGAACTTGCCTGAATAAAGATTTTGGAACATAGTTTAGGTAGATTAATTTCTATTGTAGTTGATTTTAGGTGGTTAAGTTAGGATAATTTAGTTAGATTGCCAGGTTCTGATCTCTGCTCAATGTGTTTGGAATTATTATCTAAGATTGTCGATTCTTATTGCTATAATTCTTTGAATTGGTTTGAATCATTAATTTTGTATTTTACTGTTAATTTAGCTGAAGATTTGATGCTAAATTTGTTTGAGCAATGCTTAATTGTTTTGATGATTCGCTGATTGCTATTGCTTTGGTAGAAAATTACTATTTTAATGCTTACTTTCCTGATTCATATTGCTGTTAGAACTGCTGGTTTTTGCCGATTAATTACAGCATTTTGCCATATACATTGCTAGTGATGTTTCATCATGTTATTTTGTGCTTTCTTGAATTTGTATTTCAAATGTTTTGGATTGTTAGAATGCTTTGAAAGTTAGAATATTTTAAAAAATTGTTAACAAAGTTAGAATGTGTTGAGTTTGAAAAACTTTAAATTATGGTGTTGATTAAACATTGTTAAAAATATTATTTACAAAATTGTTAATTTAATTTTTGGTTATTATTAATCTAATTATAAATTGATTATTTAACAATTTTGTTGAGGTATGCAGATTTGGTGTTGGACAACAAGAAAATCAAGCCCAATGTGATAATAATAATATCCAGCCTTGTGCAAAAATGCTATATGATATATAGTTGAATTATTATGGTATTTGCGCCAGGAAATTATTATGCAAGCCCAAAAATAATCCTTGTTACAAGACCAACAAAACTTGGTCCGAATTAAAAGAAAATGGAGCATGTGGTTTCTATTACCCATTTACTTTGGTGGGATCTAAATTCAAATTGAGTGCATGCCTTCCACGGTTACTTCCTTTCAATGGGATATGAAACTCAAATTTTAATCAACTTGGATTTACTACATGCCTTGGTAATATGAGAGAGAAAGCTTACATTGATTTGATTGCTATTATTGCTCTCACACGTTACTAGGCTTGGGAAAAGGGAAGTGGTTAATTAATTAATTTTAATTACCTTCTTTACTTCTTGTAAAAGCATTTCACTCTTTTCTCTCTTCTCTTTCTTTGCTTTCGGTCATATCATCAGGAAGGGAGGATATGCAAGTTATCAGAAGAGAGGTGCAAGAAACAGAAGCTATGGACAAGCAAGAGGCCAAGGTGATGATGGCTCTTGCAAAAGGAAGATCTACAGTATGGTGTGGCTGAGATCTTTGCCACTTATGGTAAGATGTGGTGAAAAAGTCTCAGAATCACCATGCCTAAAAATGGTCGAAGATCCAATTTGGTCAGAGAAAAAGATCCCTGGGGTATGGCTCGTCTCTACTTTTTTCATCCATCACAGAAGGTAGCTACTGTAGCTATGTGGAGGAGGAAGCAGAAGTGGAGCAGGAGGAGCTATCAAGGATCAAGTGTTCATCAAGAGTCAGAAATCCTTCTTGGGGACCATGTCAAGATGGAATGCTCAGATTGATGAAGCTTGAAGAAAAGGGATAAGAGAGAGGTAATTTCATGTTGGTTTTGCTTTTTGGTTCCCTCTCTCTTCTCTCTGTCCGAACTGGATTTGATGTTTGAAGAAGAAGAAGTTAGCTCGGTTGGACCGGTTTCAACTTTGGAAGCTTCCCCTTCTATAATAAGGGTGAACGACCAAGGCTTGCAGCATAGAGAGAAAGCACAGAGTTCTCATAGCTACCCAAGTTAACAGAAGATCTTCTCCTTCAATGTGTTTCATTTTGTATTTTCTTTAGTTTTGTTTGTCTTGAGTCTCATGGTGAAAAAGGCAAACAATGTGAGGTTTGTAAGAAAAAGCCAGTGAGCGGAAAGAGGTAGAGAGTACAAAATTAAAGAAAAAGCTATAGATGTCCTAGAGGTCCTTTGTACATCTGTGTTGTGTATCATGACTCTGTGGGAATCTCCTTGCAAGTTGGGTTAGCACTTAGCAGTTGAAAGCTTGGCAGGTGACCAAGTCAAGTTCAGGATTGGGGATAGATTCTGGACTTGTCTCGGATAGGAAAGGTAGTTCCTAGGGAGAATTGGTGTTTGTAATTTGTATGATTATAGTGAAATTCCATCATAGTTGTGATGGAGACTGAATGTAGGCTGCATTGCACTTAACAGCTAAACCAGGATACTTCTTGGTATGATTCTCTCTCTCTCTTCTACTCCATTTCTGATTCTGTTGCATAGGAGACAAAATTGAAAAATATCTCCTGACTGGTTACGAGACAAAATAAAAATGTCTCTTGACTAGTTACGAGACAAAAAGAAGACAAATCTCCTGAATTTATTTCAAAGGACAGCAAGTGTTACTCAGCGAAAATGGGCTAAGATTCAACCCCTCCTTCTCTTAGCCACTAATTACCATCAATTGGTATCAGAGCTTGGTCTCAAAGATATCAAGCTTTGTAGCTTGGAGAAAAGATTCTGATGGCAGAAAACAGTGGCTCAGACCTGGTGGCCTATACTCTGACAGAAGGGCAGTCAAGCAACAGACCTCCTCTCTTTAATGGAAAGACACTACAAAAAAAGAAGTTTAAAATGGCATTTATATTATGGCGGTTTCAAAAAACCGCCGTAATATTTGGATATTATGGCACTTTTGGTCGCTGCCAGTAATAAATTTGTATTTGATGGCGGTTTTAGTCATTATGGCGGTTTTGAACCGCCTTTATCACTTGTATATAAAAACACACATTGAACATTCCTAGTTACAGAAACACTTGGTTGAAAGTTGAAGCTCGTGTACGACGCTACTGCAGTGACCTCTCTCTCGTGTTCTCTTACGATCTCCTCCAACGAAGATCTTCTCCGGTGACATCTCCTCCAGCGACAGCTTTCCCAGCGGCGATCTCTTCCGATGACGTCCCCTCTAGCTTCCTCTCCTTGCCATCCCCTGCGTCTTCTCCGCCAAAATCTCAGCGCCTCCCTTTCGTTCTGGATCAGAAAGGTTGGCTTACCTCTTTTAAGTAGTTTTCGAGGATTCATCGCGAGTGGTTCCACTGTTTGCGCAGCAAAATCAATAGCAACAGCAAGAATAAGATGTGTGGTTGAATCTGGTTTATGTCTTTTTGTAAACTTGTAATTGCGGTTTTAGATTGCTATTGATGTGATTATGATTATGATTGAGCTACTGTTATTGCAATTGAAATAAGAGCCCTAGGTTTTTGGCAAGCATTTGCACCTAATTGTGACTAGACAATACGTGATTGAATGAGAATGCATTTGAATGTTAGTGTTTTGATTTCTCGTAATTTATATGCTGTATTTTTGCATTTCAGTTACAGTTGATTGAAGAACAGGGATTTTGGTAAGGGTGTTTAAACTTGAAACATGGAAATGGACCCCTGACTCATTAAGATTTTGGAATGATGAGTGCTATTTTCGTTTCTTTTAGTGCAACTCAAAGTTCAGAGTTGTTTTCAGTTGATATTTGTTGTGACTAGCTCTTACAATTTCTTGCAATTTCTTGTCCATAAGGTGTGTTATTGTCTGAGTCTAATATTTCTTTTGAGGAGCTTATGCTTTATGCATTTTTTGTGCTTGGGTCATCATTCATTCACTTTTGCTTTGTTGATATGATTGAGATGGATTGTTTCTAAGCCATAGAGGAAGTATCTAAAAGAACAGTAGCGTTAATTGACTGCTTTTGAAATGATTTCTCTAGTAATCTTTGTCATCAGTTGAGTTTGAACATGTTTCTTGCAATTTCTTGTCCATAAGGTGTTTGTGTTATTGTCTTTGAGTCTAATATTGTTGCAATGACTCTTGCATTGTGTTTCTCTGTGCTATTTTTGGTCCAATGAATTGGAGAATAGGAATTTTCAATCTTGCAGATTGTAGCTGTCCTTGCTGCTCAATGAAAGCTTTTGTTTATTATGGAATCGCGATTTTTCAGGAGATTGCTTTCTTCGATGTTACTCGAACGGGAGAAATCTTAAGTAGGTTGTCGGAAGATACACAGATCATAAAGAATGCCGCAACTACCAATGTTTCTGAGGCCATGAAGAACCTAGCAACAGCACTTATGGGTCTCAGCTTCATGTTTGCAACATCTTGGAAGTTAACATGTGAGTAGTTGAAGAGTGAAGGTTTATTTCATAAACTATAGACATACATTTATTCCATTGTTCGAATCCTAACTTCTCTCTCTTCCCTCAATATCTTATAGTGTTGCCTTTGACTGTTGTGCCTGTAATTTCTGTTGCTGTCTGTAAATTTAGGCATTTGCTGCGTGAACTATCTCACAAAATTCAAACTGCAGTTGCAGTAGCATCTTCAATTGCTGAGGTATTTCTCTTCCATCAAACCAACATTAGGAGATGATATTCATTTCCAATCTAATCTTAATTTTGCATGCTACTTAGAAATCATTTGGTGCCATAAGAATAGTAAGATCTTTTGCTCAAGAAGATTATGAAATTTCATGCTACTTTGAGAAAGTTAGTGAGACACACAGCCTTGGCCTTAAGCAAGCTGTGAGTTAGTCCTTTCTGGTTTGATCTATGTGCTACTTTGTACACTAAGTTATTTTGCCTATGCATTTTAACCTTATCCACTTGATGTTACAGAAAGTCGTTGGACTCTTTTCTGGAGGCCTTAATGCAGCGTCCACACTTTCTGTTATCGTAGCAGTGGGATCTTCTATATCTTCTATATCTTTTTTGTTAATCACAACCTGTCTAATAAGACTAAATGGCTACCGGAAACCTGGTTTGATTGCATTGTTTGATGTTGATGTCACTCTTATAGCCCCAAGGAAGGTATTTGTTCTTCTTGAGCCAATGGCATTAGTATTGTATAGATAAAAATATATATATTAATGGAACAATTTGATGTGGTCTGAGTCACATTTATTGTTTACAAGTAGTTTAAGGTTACTAATTTTACTTGCGCCCTCAGCGCTAAGCTTAGAGGTAAATTTGATTTTGGTCCACTCTTCTATTTTACTTGCGATTAAAATGGAAGCTTCACTTCTAATTAAGAAGCTATAGACTCTACACTATGACATATTATTATATCTTAATTTAACATTATAAATTTGTTTCTCTCTTATTCTGAATTAATATGAATATGATATGATTCTTTCGGCTTGGTGTATATCTAGAATAAAAATGTATAAAAGAAAAGTCGTGATGCTTTTCTTTTCGCTGAATGAATGATTTATTGAATTTAATATATAATAAGTACAAGCTAAGCTTGAATATATATGATTTGAAGTGGCATGAAAGTCACTCAAAGTAATGATATTCTGAAAGGGTGCAGCTGTATAAACAAGACCAAGTTGAAAAAGTATATTCATATCATATGCCATATATATTCAATTTCACTCTCACTCAATATTATTAGTTTAATTTTGCCTCTACTATATAAAATACAATACAAAGGACATGAGAGAATGAAAAAAAAAACTACTTAATGTACACCGTCAATTTTTTTTTTTACTTTTTTCTTATAATTTTGACATGAGTGATATTTCATTATTATCTGAATTTTAATTGGAAGGTGACACAATTTGCAATACACAAATGAAAGCTATAAAATTCAAGGTGTCTATGGAAAGCATTATTTTTCTCTTAATAATTGTTTCTCTTTTTCTTTGAAAAGATACCTCCAAAACCAATGAGTGGAATAAGTGGCTTGATCTTATTCTTCTTCTTCTCACTCCCAAATGAATGGTGCCTCTTCAATTTTTCAACTTCAAGTGTAAGCGGTTGTGGTGACGGTGAAATAATATGAGTTAATGAGGGTGTATTTGCAAAAGTCACATGCCTTTTCTTTTGCAATTCATCATCATCAAACTTTGTTACATTATTTTTATTTTTATTATTCTCCATGTCCTTGACATCTTCAATAATAACCGGTTCTTCTTCTTCTTGCATTATGGGATGATGCTTATTATTATTATTATTATTATTATTATTATTATTATTATTATTATTATTATTGCCCATGGATTCTTGCTTCAATTGTTGAAGCTCTTGCCTTGTGAGTTCAAGCTCTTCTTGCAATGAAGAAAGACAATGCGCCATTGACATGGTTTCTTCTTTAGCTTTTTGAAGGTTTTTCTTTGTCTCTTCAAGCTCAGCTTCAATGGCTTCATGCCTCAGGTTCAAAGGCTCATCAATAATAACCCTATTTTCCATTATTTTGTAATAATGCACTCTATGTGTTTGTTATTTTGCTTCTTAGAAATTGGAATCATTTAAATATATATTTTGTTGTCCAGTTGTTGCAGCTGAATCTTTAGCTCTGACCCTGCAAGCATCTTGCAATTTAAAAGATTCAAAAGAACTTTTTGAAAGGTTATTCCAATATTATTAATTTGTTATATCCTTGGATTGAACTTTCACTATATCTGGAATCATGTTATATTTCAACCTGCAGATGTCTAAATGCGCGGAAAGTCTTACTTCCTGATGACCATATTCAGGTTTGTTGTTCCCTGACAAGTAGTTTACTAGCTTCCACTTTTCATTCTATTTAACTTTCAAATTCCTCCAAATTTTTTGGCAATAAACTGATGCATACACAAAGATACTGTTTTATTGCATCTATGCTTGCAATGAATATGCTGGCTGAAGTAATTGGTTCTCTTTTGTCTGGGTAAAATTTGTGCAGGTGGATTTGACACCGCACATGTAGCTGCTGGGTGAGTGAGCGAGCCAGCATATATATATTTCTCTCTCCTCACCTTTCTTTCTTTTTGTATTAATTCATTTTTCTGCTTTGGACAGTGCTTATGATAGAGCGGCAATTAAGTTCCACGGAGTGGAGGCTGACATTAACTTCAACATAGAAGACTACGAAGAAGACTTGAAGCAGGTGATTCATCAATTAATTAATTCATTCATTTGATTTGCATCTCTATTCTCCAAGTTTGATACATTACGGTGGTGTGTTGTGTAAAATAATAAATAGATGACGAATTTGACAAAGGAAGAATTTGTGCACGTGCTTCGGCGACAAGAGGTAATTATAATTTTTTTTATAGTTTCTTTTAGAATACTATTTAAATATTTGTTTAATATCTAATTTGTTGAAAGCTTAAACTAAATGCTGCCCTGAAACAAAATTGATACTCTTGATTAGTGGTTTATATGTTGAGTGTTCAGATTTAGTTAATGCCCAAGACTGGTTTAAAGTGAGGATTTATTAACTTTTTTCGAAGTTTATTCTGTATTAAGTGTAAATAATTTCAATTTATATCATAATTTCATGATAGTTTGAGGGATTGTAGTTTACTCAGCTGCCAGCTCAGTCAGTTAGAATTAGAAGTAGTTAGAAGCTGTTTAGTTAGTTATACTAGATGAATAGTTAGACTTAGCTAAGTGTAACTCATACATGTATATTAGCATACCCTGGTAGTACAGTGACTGTTCATTAATTAGAAAGTTTGGCTTTGTCATCACTTTAGATTCATTACTGAACTTTCAGTTGTAGAAATCAGTCATATGCTTATTAGTATCCATCAGTTGTGGATCATTTGCTGCTTCTAAAGTTTTTGTCATTACTAACCTTTCTAGCTGATTTATTATGATTTTTTTTGGATGCTGAGAATGTGATCAAATTAATAACAAGTATTAGAATGCACTGTTACTGTTATAAACAAATTAAAGTTGGTTAAATTTTACTCATTAAACCTTTTAAAATTTGAGTTGTTTTGAGGCTGTGATTCTCAGCTATTTTGAGGTGTTGTGTATCTTGGTGAATATTATAAATCATGGCAAACAAAACTTTCAACTTCAGTGTTCTGATTCTTTTTTTTACAGTTGAATGATTCAAGATGGGATTCAGATTATGAGAAACTGTGGAAGCCTCCACCAAATCATGGCTTTCTACCCTGCACTAAGCTTACTCCTAATTATACAAGTAAGAATTCTAAATTTTTGTTGCAACTTTTCAAGTATAATTTTCTTTGGTAACTCCTTAACCATGTCTCAGTCTCTTTTCAGCTTCTCTTCCTCTTCCTACTTCTCCCTTGCTATTTTTCTCCTCACCTTCTCAACCTTCACTGGCAGATTCCCCTTAATCCAAAGGTCTTGTTAGTTCCACCTGCATGCCCTTGTTTTTCTTGTTATTTATATATATCCCTTTTATCCTACGCATTCTTACATGTTCCTATTAAAATAATGTTGCAGAGATCAGCAATATGAATGCGTTTTTTGAAGACGACGAAGAAGAAGAAGCGCAACAAGGTATAGAAGATGGGATGCAAATCAGGTATGCTTTACTCCATATTTCACATACAAGATTTGCATGTGGCCTTTAATCTCTAGAAATAAGTATAGAAGCCTGCATTGGCCCAATTTGTATTTGTTGATTGATATATATAGATTCTATTGAAAGCTGATCTATCCAGTGTTCCAACAGATGTGGAAGCTAAATCCAAATGGGACCATGGTAAAAAATTACTCCGGTCTGTGTGTAATAGCAGAATCTGCCAAAGGTAAAACTGTGAAATTATAAACATTTCTCAATTGGATAACACTTTTATAAGTCTTTACGGTGCTTCTTTGTTATTCTTAATCCAAATTGGTCATTCATGCAGATGGTATTAGTCCTGGTGGGATTTGCTCTTGGATTGCAAAAGGAAGAAGAGGTGAATAGCCAACCAACACTTTAGATGAATCTTAATAATCAATATATCATTCAAGCATTTAATAGAGTCTTAATTCCTTACTTTATATACGTGTTTAGGTGAACTGTATGTTGCTTTCTTCAATTTAAGTGAACAAAAGACAGTGATAAGTACAAAGACATCGTCTCTGGCTGAAGTATCTTTTTTTGATGAATTGAACCAATTGAGAACTTGATTTGCAGAGAGCATAGATGTTCTTTTGCTTAATGCTTCATTATTTAAGTAGTTCTTTTGCTTAATGCTTCATTATTTACAGGAAGGAGGCATAGATGTTTGGGAGCATGCATATTACTTACAGGTAAAATTTCGGGCTTGGTAGGTAACTGGTGATGGCATGATTGTTGTAATGACATTATTGAAAGCCTGTTTTTCTTTTCAGTGTGATGGTTATGATTTATGAAATGTTGTGTTAGCAGAATGTTGTGTGAGAAAATCTGCTTCCTTTCTTAATATATTCTTGATGATTTCATTGATTGAGATGTCTCTTCATTATAAGATGAAACTAAATGAGTAAATGACCCTTTTCTCATAGGAAGCTAGAGCTTTACTAGGAAGCCTTGAATATCAGAAGGGTAATTTTGTTTATTATATTTTCAAATTATATTTTTGTTGTAGGAATTGAATCAAGAGAGTGAGATTTCATCGCCAAAAGAGTTAGGAAGTAGGTATTCTGGAGCAAGCAATATAGCAGCATGAAATATGATGGAGATTTTATGTATTAAGAGTTACATGTTATGACATTTATAGTTGAAAAATTATGTTATGTTTGATACTTTGTATAAGAGTTATTACTTTTGATTTCTAATACTAAAAAATCATATATTATGTTTAATACTTTGTTTCTGAGTTATATAATATTTTGTTTATGGATTATGATTTCTAATAATAAATATTATTTGTTTAACACGATAAAAACGAGGGTAAAAATTGCATTTTTAAACGATAAAAAAGTGTCACTGTTAGGGTTAAAACGGCGGTTCAAAAATGACATTTTAATCAATCAAAAGCCACCTTGTAAGGGTAAAAACGGCGGTTCAAAAATGCCGTTTTAACCGACTAAAATGCCACTATTAGGGTAAAAACGGCGGTTCAAAAATGCCATTTTAACCGACTAAAATGCCATTCTGTGAGGGTAATAATGGCGGTTTAAACTGCCATTTTAACCAACTCTTAAACCGCCGTTTTAACCTAGAAATAACGGCGGTTTGAACCGCCATTTTAACCCAGTAAAAAACCGCCGTTTTAACCTGGAAATAATGGCGGTTTGAACCGCCGTTTTAACCCAGCAGAAAACCGCCGTTTTAACCTCAGGGAATTGTGGCGGTTTTCAAAAAACCGCCGTAATAACCAGAATGGCGCCCAGAATTACGTCGCTTTTCAAAACCGCCGTACTTGGTAATAATGGCGGTTTAAACCGCCGTAAATACCAAAAAAAACCGCCGTTTTTACCAAAATTTTTTGTAGTGAGAACTACACCTATTGGAAGGAAAGAATGAAGATTTTTGTTCAGTCAATAGATTACAGGCTCTGGAAAATAATCCTAGAAGGTCCCCAATTCCCAACCACCACAGGAGCAGATGGTGTGGTCTCTCTCAAGGGTGAAGCCAGCTGGACCAAAGAAGACAGAAAAAAGGTGGAGCTCAATGCCAAAGCTATCAACTTGCTTAACTGTGCAATTAGCTTCGAAGAATACCGACGAGTATCAAGATGCACAATAGCAAAGGAAATCTGGGACAAATTACAAGTCACTCATGAAGGCACAATCCTAGTGAAGAAGACCAGAATTGACATGCTAAACAGAGAGTATGAAATGTTCTCAATGAAGGAAGGAGAATCTATTGATGATCTGTTCAAAATATTCAACATCATCATCAATGGCTTGGATGCTATGGGGATCACGTATCCTAAATATGTGCTTGTGAGGAGAATTTTGAGAAGTCTCACAAAAGAGTGGGAAATTAAAGCGATAGTAATTTTTGAGAGTAGTGGTCTTGATTCCATGAAATATGATGATTTGAGAGAAAACTTACTTGCTTTTTGAAAACACTTATTTGAAAAAGGATACAAAAAAGAAAGGAATAGCTTCTAAATCTGTTACTAACCCTCTGGATGATGAATCCAGTGATAACTCCTCTGAAAATGATTTTATTTTGTTTGCTAAGAAATTCAGAAAAATGGTGAAACTAAAGGAGAAAAACAGAGGAAGAAGCTCAAGGAAGAAGGATTTCAGCAAGGTGATCTGCTACAACTGCAAAGAGGCTGGACACTTCAAATCTGATTGCTCAAAACTAAAGAAGGAGGAGAAGTCGAAAAAGGGAAAGAGGAAGGGACTCATGGCTTCTTGGGAAGACTTGGAAAACGATTCTGATGAAGATGAAGAAACAAAAACCAAGTCTCAAACTTGCCTCATGGCAGATCACGTAGAACAGGTAGTTTTACGTAACCCTGACACTGAAGACCTTCATCTCATGATAGATCACCTTTCTGAAAAAATTAGATGTTTCTTAAATGAAAACCAAAATCTTGAGTCTCAAATTGAAATTCTTAAAGCTGAAAATCATTTTCTTAAAGAAAAATTGAGAGAGGCTGAAACCGCTGTTAATCTTGTGGAAGAAAACAAGCGGTTGAAAGCTAAAATAAAAGGTTGTGAAACATAGCATTATGTGGTTGCATATCTAAATTGCTTTGAAGAAAATGAGAAGCTGCTCAAAGAGGTAAAAAGACTCAAAGAGGACTTAGCCACTTTTGCTCAAAGTTCAGAAAATTTAAACCAACTCTTGGCTAGTCAAAAACCTCTTTATGATAAAGTTAGATTGGATTTTCATAAAACTACAAAATCTGTTGGAAAATCTACTTTTACAAACATGTCATCATCCTCAAATGATGTAAGGTTTCAAAACCCAACAAACTTTGTGAAAACAGCTACTCACAGATTTTGTAGATTATGCAACCGGAATGGTCACTTTCCTATTCAGTGTTTTTTTGATAAAAGAATGATTGGAAACAAAGTTTGTATAATTGTTTGTGACTACAATGGCTTGGGACAAAGAAGATGGTTTGACGTGAAAGGATCCAAAAAAAAATTTGGATACCTAAGGTCAGTTGAGCTTATTTTGTAGGTTTGCCTAGCATCCAAGCAAAAGGACAATATGTGGTATATGGATAGTGGATGCTCTAGGCATATGACCGGAAAGGCAACCTTCTTCATTAAGCTTGATGAATATGATGGAGGGTTTGTCACTTTCGGTGATAATGAAAAAAGGAAAAATAGTGGCCATTGGAAAAGTTGGTAAAAATTTCTCTTCTTTCATAAATGATGTTTTACTTGTTGATGGTTTGAAACACAATTTACTAAGCATTAGCCAATTATGTGATCTTGGTTATGAAGTTATTTTTAGAAAATTGGATTGCTTAATTATTTGTGAAAAATTTGGTGAAATATTGTTTGAAGCCAAAAGATGTAATAATGTGTATGGATTGACTCTTGAGGATTTAAAAGATCAAAAAGTGACATGCTTTACATCTCTTAAATCTAAAAAATGGCTTTGGCATAAGAAATTGGGTCATGCAAGCATGTACCAAATTTCTAAGCTTGTTAAGAAAAATTTGGTAAGAGGAATTCCAAACATTAAATTTGATAAGGATATTACTTGTGATGCTTGTCAATTAGGCAAACAAGTAAAATCCTCTTTTAAACCAAAAGATGGAATTTCTACCAAAAGGCCATTAGAAATGTTGTATATTGATCTTTTTGGTCCAACTAGAACTCAAAGTTTAGGAGGTAAACATTATGGTTTGGTGGTGGTAGATGACTACTCTAGATTCGGTTGAGTTCTCTTCCTAGCTCGTAAGAATGATGCTTTCCATGCTTTTTCAACTCTTTGTAAAAGAATTCAAAATGAAAAGAATTTGAAAATTGCCCACTTGAGAAGTTGGTGCACGAAATTGTGATCTCCAGGCTCGAACAAATCCTGGTAATGGCTCCAAAGCTTGGTGCTCTGATCTTAATTCATAATTGTCACAACTTCGATACAACTAACCAGCAAGTGCACTGGGTCGTCCAAGTAATACCTTACGTGAGTAAGGGTCGAATCCCACGGAGATTGTTGGTATGAAGCAAGCTATGGTCACCTTGTAAATCTCAGTCAGGCAGATATAAAGTGATAACGGTGTTTTCGAATATTATATAATAAGATAGGGATAGAGGTACTTATGTAAATCATTGGTAGGAATTTCAGATAAGCGAATGGAGATGCTTTTCGTTCCTCTGAACCTCTGCTTTCCTGCTATCTTCATCCAATCAGTCTTACTCCTTTTCATGGCTGGCTGTATGCAAGGGCATCACCGTTGTCAGTGGCTACATCCCCTCCTCTCAGTGAATAATATGCTCACGCACCCTGTCACGGCACGGCTATTCATCTGTCGGTTCTCGATCATGCTGGAATAGGATTCACCCTCCTTTTGCGTCTGTCACTAACGCCCAACAATCGCGAGTTTGAAGCTCGTCACAGTCATTCAATCATTGAATCCTACTCAGAATACCACAGACAAGGTTTAGACTTTCCGGATTCTCTTGAATGCCGCCATCATTCTAGCTTACGCCACGAAGATTCTGGTTAGGAGATCTAAGAGATATTCATTCTAGCTTTATTTCATGTAGAACGGAGGTGTTTGTCAGGCACGTGTTCATAGGGGAGATGGTGATGAGCGTCACACATAATCATCACCTTCATCACGTTCTTGGGTGCGAATGGATATCTTAGAAGCGAAATAAGATGAATTGAATAGAAAACAGTAGTACTTTCATTAATCTTTGAGAAACAGCAGAGCTCCACACCTTAATCTATGGAGTGTAGAAACTCTACCGTATGAAAATACATAAGTGAAGGTCCAGGCATGGCCGAGATGGCCAGCCCCCTAAACGAGATCAATAGTCTCCTAAGATGAACAATGGAATAAAACTGAGACCAAAGATACCTAATACAATAGTAAGAGGTCCTATTTATAATAAACTAGCTACTAGGGTTTACATGAGTAAGTAATTGATGCATAAATCCACTTTCTGGGCCCACTTGGTGTGTGTTTGGGCTGAGCCTGAGTGTTGCACGTGCAGAGGCCATTTGTGGAGTTGAACGCCAGTTTCTGTGCCAGTTTGGGCGTTCAACTCTGGCTTTGGATCCTTATCTGGCGCTGGACGCCAGATTTGGGTAGAAGGCTGGCGTTGAACGCCAGTTTACATCATCAATTCTTGGCCAAAGTATGGACTATTATATATTGCTGGAAAGCCCTGGATGTCTACTTTCCAACTCAATTGGAAGCGCGCCATTTCGAGTTCTGTAGCTCCAGAAAATCCACTTTGAGTGCAGGGAGGTCAGAATCCAACAGCATCAGCAGTCCTTTTTCAACCTCTGAATCTGATTTCTGCTCAAGTCCCTCAATTTCAGCCAGAAAATACCTGAAATCACAGAAAAACACACAAACTCATAGTAAAGTCCAGAAATGTGAATTTAACATAAAAACTAATGAAAACATCCCTAAAAGTAACTAAATCCTACTAAAAACATACTAAAAACAGTGCCAAAAAGCGTATAAATTATCCGCTCATCACAACGCCAAACTTAAATTGTTGCTTGTCCCCAAGCAACTGAAAATTAAATAGGATAAAAATAAGAGAATATACTATAAATTCCAAACTATCAATGAAACAGAGCTCCAATCATATGAGCGGGACTTATAGCTTTTTGCCTCTTGAATAGTTTTGGCATCTCACTTTATCCATTGAGGTTCAGAATGATTGGCATCTATAGGAACTTCAGAGTTCAGATAGTGTTATTGATTCTCCTAGTTCAGTATGATGATTCTTGAACACAGCTTCTTTATGAGTCTTGGCCGTGGCCCTAAGCACTTTGTTTTCCAGTATTACTACTGGATACATAAATGCCACAGACACATAATTGGGTGAACCTTTTCAGATTGTGACTCAGCTTTGCTAAAGTCCCCAATTAGAGGTGTCCAGGGTTCTTAAGCACACTCTTCTTTTTCTTTGGACCTTGACTTTAACCGCTCAGTCTCAAGTTTTCACTTGACACCTACACGCCACAAGCACATGGTTAGGGACAGCTTGGTTTAGCCGCTTAGACCAGGATTTTATTCCTTTAGGCCCTCCTATCCACTGATGCTCAAAGCCTTGGGATCCTTTTTATTTGCCCTTGCCTTTTGGTTTTAAGGGTTATTGGCTTTTTCTGCTTGCTTTTTTTTTTCTTTCTATATATTTTTTTCGCTTTTTTTTTTTTGCAAGCTTTGTTCTTTGCTGCTTTTTCTTGCTTCAAGAATCATTTTTATGATTTTTCAGATTATCAAATAACATGTCTCCTAGTCATCATTCTTTCAAGAGCCAACATATTTAACATTCTTAAACAACAACTTCAAAAGACATATGCACTGTTCAAGCATACATTCAGAAAACAAGAAGCATTGTCACCACATCAATATAATTATGCTAAGTTCAAGGATAAATTCGAAACTCATGTACTTCTTGTTCTTTTGAATTAAAACATTTTTCATTTAAGAGAGGTGATGGATTCATAGGACATTCATATCTTTAAGACAAAGTTACTAACTACTAATGATCATGTAATGAAGGCACAAACATAGATAAGCACATAATATAGAAAACGAAAAACAGAGAAAGCAAGAACAATGAATGAATCCACCTTAGTGATGGTGGCGTTTCCTTCTTGAGGAACCAATGATGTCCTTGAGCTCTTCTATGTCTCTTCCTTGTCTTTGTTGCTCCTCCCTCATTGCTTTTTGATCTTCTCTTATTTCATGAAGCATGATGGAGTGCTCTTGATGTTCCACCCTTAGTTGTCCCATATTGGAACTCAATTCTCCTAGGGAGGTGTTGATTTGCTCCCAATAATTTTGTGGAGGAAAGTGCATTTGAGGCATCTCCGGAATCTCATGGAAATGAGCTTCTTGCGCCTCTTGAGCTCCATGGCTGGGCTCTCTAGCTTGCTCCATCTTTTTCTTAGTGATGGGCTTGTCCTCTTTAATGAGGATATCTCCCTCTATGTCAATCCCAGCTGAATTGCATAGGTGGCAAATGAGGTGAGGGAAGGCTAACCTTGCCTTAGTGGAGGACTTGTCAGCCACCTTGTAGAGTTCTTGAGGTATAATCTCATGAACTTCCACCTCTTCTCCAATCATGATGCTATGGATCATGATGGCCCGGTCTATAGTAACTTCAGACCGGTTGCTAGTGGGAATGATTGAGCATTGAATAAACTCCAACCATCCTCTAGCTATAGGCTTGAGGTCCAATCTTCTTAGTTGAACCGGCTTGTCTTTGGAGTCAATCTTCCATTGAGCTCCTTCTACACATATGTCCATAAGGACTTGGTCCAACCTTTGATCAAAGTTGACTCTCCTTGTGTAGGGGCGTGCGTTCTCTTCCATGTATGGCAAGTTGAACGCCAACCTCACATTCTCCGGACTAAAATCTAAGTATTTCCCCCGAACTATTGTAACATAGTTCTTTGGATCCGGGTTCTTACTTTGATCATGGTTCTTGGTGATCCCTGCATTGGCATAGAACTCTTGAACCATTAGGATGCCGACTTGTTGGATGGGATTTGTTAGAACTTCCCAACCTCTTCTTTGAATTTCATGTCGGATCTCCGGATACTCATTTCTTTTGAGTTTAAAAGGGACCTCAGGGATCACCTTCTTTTTGGCCACAACATCATAGAAGTGGTCTTGATGGGCTTTAGAGATGAACCTTTCCATCTCCCATGACTCGGATGTGGAAGCTTTTATCTTCCCTTTCCCTCTTCTAGAGGATTCTCCGGTCTTAGGTGCCATCAATGGTAATGGAAAAACAAAAAAGCTATGCTTTTACCACACCAAACTTAGAATATTGCTCGCCCTCGAGCAATAAACAAAAGAATAGAAGAAGAAGAAGAAGAAATATGGAGAGGGAGAGGGAGATGTGGTTTCGGCCAAGGAGAGTGTAAAGAGGTGTGTTGTATGAATCTGATGAAGAATGGAGGGCTTTATATAGGGAAGGGAAGGGGGGAAAGGTTTCGGCCATATGGGTGGGTTTGGGTGGGAAATTGGTTTTGAATTTTGAAGGTAGGTGGAGTTTATGAGGTAGGTTTATTGGGAAGAGTGGGTGGATGTGAGTGGTGAAGGTTTAATGGGGAAGAGAGATTGAGGTGATTGGTGAAGGGCTTTTAGGGAAGAGTGTTTATGGGGTTGTGTGAAAGAGAGTGGTGAGAAGAAGTGAGTGGAGGTAGGTGGGGATCCTGTGGGGTCCACAGATCCTAAGGTGTTCAAGGATTTACATCCCTGCACCCATTAGGCATGTAAAAATGCCTTTGTACCCAACTCTGGGCGTTCAGCGCCAGGTTGGTGGCCATTTTGGGCGTTCAACGCCCATCTGTGTGCCATTTCTGGCGTTGAACACCAGAACCATGCCTGTTCTGGCGTTCAGCGCCCAGAAGCTGCCCATTTTGGGCGTTCAGCGCCAGAACCATGCTCTGTTCTGGCGCTGAACGCCAGACAGATGCTCCTCCAGGGTGTGATTTTTCTTCTGCTGTTTTTGATTCCGTTTTCAATTTTTCTATTTATTTTGGGACTCCACATGATCATGAACCTAAGAAAACATGAAAAACAATAAAAATAAGAATTAGATAAACATTGGGTTGCCTCCCAACAAGCGCTTCTTTAATGTCAATAGCTTGACAGTGGGCTCTCATGGAGCCTCACAGATGTGCAGAGCTTTGTTGAGACTCTCCAACACCAAACTTAGAGTTTGGATATGGGAGTTCAACACCAAACTTAGAGTTTGGTTGTGGCCTCCCAACACCAAACTTAGAGTTTGACTGTGGGGGCTCTGGTTGACTCTGCTTTGAGAGAAGCTTTTTCTGCTTCCTCTCCATGGTTGCAGAGGGAGATCCTTGAGTTTTAAACACAAGGGAGTTCTCATTCCATTGAAGGAATATTTCACCTCTGTCAACATCAATCACAGCTCTTGCTGTGGCCAGGAAAGGTCTTCCCAGGATGATGGATTCATCCTCTTCCTTTCCAGTATCCAGGACTATGAAATCAGTAGGTATGTAAAGGCCCTCAACCTTTACTAATACATCTTCTACTTGTCCATAAGCCTGTTTTCTTGAGCTGTCTGCCATCTCTAGTGAGATTTTAGCAGCTTGCACCCCATAGATTCCCAGTTTCTCTATTACAGAGAGGGGCATGAGGTTAATTCCTAAACCAAGGTCACACAGAGCCTTAAAGATCATGGTGCCTATGGTATAGGGTATTATGAACTTTCCAGGATCCTGTCTCTTCTGAGGCAATGTCAGTTGATCCAGATCACTTAGTTCATTGATGAACAAGGGAGGTTCAACTTCCCAAGCATCAATGCCAAATAATTTGGCATTCATCTTCATGATTGCACCAAGAAACTTGGCAGTTTGCTCTTCAGTGACATCCTCATTCTCTTCAGAAGAGGAATACTCATCAGAGCTCATGAAGGGCATAAGGAGGTTCAATGGAATCTCTATGGTCTCTAGATGAGCCTCAGAGTCCTTTGGTTCCTCAGAAGGAAGCTCCTCATTGATCACTGGACATCCCAGGAGGTCTTCCTCCTTGGGATTCACGTCCTCTCCTCTCCTCACAGGTTCGGCCATGGCGCTTATGTCAATGGCCTTGCACTCTCCTTTTGGGTTCTCTTCTGTATTGCTTGGGAGAGTACTAGGAGGGATTTCAGTGATCCTTTTACTCAGCTGGCCCACTTGTGCTTCCAAATTTCTAATGGAAGACCTTGTTTCATTCATGAAACTTATAGTGGCCTTAGATAGATCAGAGACTAGATTTGCTAAATTAGAAGCATTTTGTTCAGAGTTCTCTGTCTGTTGCTGAGTTGATGATGGAAAAGGCTTGCTGTTGCTAAACCTGTTTCTTCCACCATTATTAAAGCCTTGTTGGGGCTTTTGATCCTTCCATGAGAAATTTGGATGATTTCTCCATGTTGAGTTATAGGTGTTTCCATAAGGTTCACCTAAGTAATTTACCTCTGCTATTGCAGGGTTCTCAGGATCATAAGCTTCTTCTTCAGAAGATGCCTCTTGAGTACTGTTGGATGCAGCTTGCATTCCATGCAGACTCTGAGAGATCATATTGACTTGCTGAGTCAATATTTTATTCTGAGCCAATATGGCATTCAGAGTATCAACTTCAAGAACTCCCTTCTTCATAGGCGTCCCATTACTCACAGGATTTCTTTCAGAAGTGTACATGAACTGGTTATTAGCAACCATGTCAATGAGTTCTTGAGCTTCTGCAAGCGTTTTCTTTAGGTGAATGGATCCACCTGCAGAAGTGTCCAGTGACATCTTTGATAGCTCAGATAAACCATCATAGAATATATCCAGGATGGTCCATTCTGAAAGCATGTCAGAAGGACACTTTTTGGTCAACTGTTTGTATCTTTCCCAAGCTTCATAGAGGGATTCACCCTCTTTCTGTCTGAAGGTTTGAACATCAGCTCTAAGCTTGCTCAGCTTTTGAGGAGGAAAGTACTTGGCTAAGAAAGCCGTGACCAGCTTATCCCAAGAGTTCAGGCTGTCTTTGGGTTGAGAATCCAACCATAATCTAGCTCTGTCTCTTACAGCAAAAGGGAAAAGCATGAGCCTGTAGACTTCAGGATCTACTCCATTAGTCTTAACAGTATCACATATCTGCAAGAATTCAGTTAAGAACTGAAAAGGATCTTCAGATGGAAGTCCATGAAACTTGCAGTTCTGCTGCATCAGAGAAACTAATTGAGGTTTCAGCTCAAAGTTGTTTGCTCCAATGGCAGGAATGGAGATGCTTCTTCCATGTAAATTGGAATTAGGTGCAGTGAAGTCACCAAGCATTCTCCTTGCATTATTATTATTTTCAGCTGCCATCTCCTCTTCCTGTTCAAAAATTTCTGAAAGGTTATCTCTGGATTGTTGTATTTTAGCTTCTCTTAATTTTCTCTTCAGAGTCCTTTCAGGTTCTGGATCTGCTTCCACAAGAATGTTCTTATCCTTGCTCCTGCTCATATGACAAAGAAGAAGGCACAGAAAAATAATAATAATAATAGAGATCCTCTATACCACAGTATAGGGATCCCTGTGTGAGTAGAAGAAGAGGGGGAGACAAAGAATGTAATATAATGGAAGAAACACAACTGTGAGGATGGAAGAGAGGTGAGATGAGATGTTAGGATATGAATGAATAAATAGAATGAGATGGGGGAGGGAATTTTCGAAAATTTTTGAAAAGGAGTTAGTGATTTTTGAAAATGGTTTTTGAAAATTGTTAGTATTTTTTTTCGAAAATTTTTGAAATTAAAAAAAAATAAAAATATTTAGTTAATTAAAAAGAAATTTTTGAAAAAGAGGGAGGATATTTTCGAAAATGAGAGAGAGAGAGTTAGTTAGGTGGTTTTGAAAAAGTTAAGAAACAAACAAAAGTTAGTTAGTTAGTTGAAACAAATTTTGAAAAGATAAGAAGTTAGGAAGTTAGAAAAGATATTTTGAAAAGATATTTTTGAAAAAGATAAGATAAGAAGATATTTTAGAAACTAATTTTGAAAAAGATTTGATTTTTAAAATCTCAATTAATGACTTGATTCATAAGAAATCACAAGATATGATTCTAGAACTTAAAGTTTGAATCTTTCTTAACAAGCAAGTAACAAACTTCAAATTTTTGAATCAAAACATTAATTGATTTTGTTATTTTCGAAAATTTGGTATAAAAATAAGAAAAAGATTTTTGAAAAATATTTTTGAAATTTTCGAAAATAATTAAGAATTTTGAAAAAGATTTTGAAAAAGATAAGATTTTCAAATTGAAAATTTGATTTGACTCATAAGAAACAATTTGATTTTAAAAACTTTTGAAAAAGTCAATCCAAATTTTCGAATTTGATGGGAGAAAAGAGGAAAGATATATTTTTTTTTTTGAATTTTTATGATGCAAGAGAAAAACACTAAAAAGATGCAATGCATGAAATTTTTGAATCAAAACAATGAATGCATGTATGAATGATATGAATGTCAAGATGAACACCAAGAACACTTTGAATGTCAAGATGAACATCAAGAACATATTTTTGAAAAATTTTTAATGCAAAGAAAACATGTAAGACACCAAACTTAGAAATCTTTCATGTTTAGACTCTAAGAAACGAAAAATGCACATGGAAAACAAGAAAAGACACAAAACATGAAAACATCAAGATCAAACAAGAAGACTTACCAAGAACAACTTGAAGATCATGAAGAACACTATGAATGCATGATATTTTCGAAAAAATGCAAGATGCATATGCAAGTGACACCAAACTTATGATATGACTCAAGACTCAAACAAGAAACAGAAAATATTTTTGATTTTTATGAATTTCTTATTTTTTTGGATTTTTTTCGAAAATTTATTGAAAAAAAAAAATAAGGATTCCAAAATTTTTAATATGAATTCCAGAAATCTTGCATTCTTAGTCTAAAGCTTCAGTCCAGGAATTAGACATGGCTCACTAGCCAGCCAAGCTTTCAAAGAAAGCTCCAGTCCAAAATACTAGACATGGCCAATGGCCAGCCAAGCTTCAGCAGGTGATCATGGATCAGCAGCAGGTGGATGAGCAACAACTAAATTGCTCTTGATAACAAATTGCAAGCCTCAGTCCAAATGAATTTAGACATGGCTTTACAGCCAGCCAGGCTTCAACATGCTTTATGAAACACTAGAATTCATTCTTAAAAATTCTGAAGCCATAGAATAATTTATTTTTGAAAATATTTTTATAATTTTTTCGAAAATAGATGAGAAAATTTTGAAATTATTTTTGAAAAATTTTTGAAAAGAAAACAAAAAGAAAATTACCTAATCTGAGCAACAAGATGAGCCGTCAGTTGTCCAAACTCGAACAATCCCCGGCAACGGCGCCAAAAACTTGGTGCACGAAATTGTGATCTCCAGGCTCGAACAAATCCTGGTAATGGCTCCAAAGCTTGGTGCTCTGATCTTAATTCATAATTGTCACAACTTCGATACAACTAACCAGCAAGTGCACTGGGTCGTCCAAGTAATACCTTACGTGAGTAAGGGTCGAATCCCACGGAGATTGTTGGTATGAAGCAAGCTATGGTCACCTTGTAAATCTCAGTCAGACAGATATAAAGTGATAACGGTGTTTTCGAATATTATATAATAAGATAGGGATAGAGGTACTTATGTAAATCATTGGTAGGAATTTCAGATAAGCGAATGGAGATGCTTTTTGTTCCTCTGAACCTCTGCTTTCCTGCTATCTTCATCCAATCAGTCTTACTCCTTTCCATGGCTGGCTGTATGCAAGGGCATCACCGTTGTCAGTGGCTACATCCCCTCCTCTCAGTGAATAATATGCTCACGCACCCTGTCACGGCACGGCTATTCATCTGTCGGTTCTCGATCATGCTGGAATAGGATTCACCCTCCTTTTGCGTCTGTCACTAACGCCCAACAATCGCGAGTTTGAAGCTCGTCACAGTCATTCAATCATTGAATCCTACTCAGAATACCACAGACAAGGTTTAGACTTTCCAGATTCTCTTGAATGCCGCCATCATTCTAGCTTACGCCACGAAGATTCTGGTTAGGAGATCTAAGAGATATTCATTCTAGCTTTATTTCATGTAGAACAGAGGTGTTTGTCAGGCACGTGTTCATAGGGGAGATGGTGATGAGCGTCACACATAATCATCACCTTCATCACGTTCTTGGGTGCGAATGGATATCTTAGAAGCGAAATAAGATGAATTGAATAGAAAACAGTAGTACTTTCATTAATCTTTGAGGAACAGCAGAGCTCCACACCTTAATCTATGGAGTGTAGAAACTCTACCGTATGAAAATACATAAGTGAAGGTCCAGGCATGGCCGAGATGGCCAGCCCCCTAAACGAGATCAATAGTCTCCTAAGATGAACAATGGAATAAAACTGAGACCAAAGATACCTAATACAATAGTAAGAGGTCCTATTTATAATAAACTAGCTACTAGGGTTTACATGAGTAAGTAATTGATGCATAAATCCACTTCCTGGGCCCACTTGGTGTGTGTTTGGGCTGAGCCTGAGTGTTGCACGTGCAGAGGCCATTTGTGGAGTTGAACGCCAGTTTCTGTGCCAGTTTGGGCGTTCAACTCTGGCTTTGGATCCTTATCTAGCGCTGGACGCCAGATTTGGGTAGAAGGCTGGCGTTGAACGCCAGTTTACATCGTCAATTCTTGGCCAAAGTATGGACTATTATATATTGCTGGAAAGCCCTGGATGTCTACTTTTTAACGCAATTGGAAGCGCGCCATTTCAAGTTCTGTAGCTCCATAAAATCCACTTTGAGTGCAGGGAGGTCAGAATCCAACAGCATCAGCAGTCCTTTTTCAACCTCTGAATCTGATTTCTGCTCAAGTCCCTCAATTTCAGCCAGAAAATACCTGAAATCACAGAAAAACACACAAACTCATAGTAAAGTCCAGAAATGTGAATTTAACATAAAAACTAATGAAAACATCCCTAAAAGTAACTAGATCCTACTAAAAACAGTGCCAAAAAGCGTATAAATTATCCGCTCATCAGAAGTCATCATGGAAAAGAATTTGAAAATCAAGATTTTGAAAAATTATGTGATGACTTTGTAATTGCTCATAATTTTTCATGTCCTAGAACTCCTCAACAAAATGGGGTAGTTGAAAGAAGAAATAGAAGTCTTCAAGAAATGACTAGGGCTATGCTTTGTGAAAATGAGGTTCCAAAATTTCTATGGGCTGAAGCTGTAAATACGGCTTGTTATATTTTGAATAGGACTATCAATAGAAAAGGGTTAAAGAAAACTCCTTATGAGCTATGGAAAGGAACCCCTCCTAATCTTAAGTATTTTCACATTTTTTGATGCAAATACTTTGTGCTTAACAATAAAGAAAATCTTGAAAAATTTGATCCAAAATCCTATGAGGGAATGTTTGTTGGATACTCCACCACTAGCAAAGCATATAGAATATACCTCAAAGAACATAGAACCATAGAGGAATCCATACACGTGTCTTTTTGTGATACTAATTCAATTCCTAGTGTTGTAGTAGATGATGATGCAGGTTGTGAAGATATTGTCAACCAGGAAGTCAGTAAAGAAAATCTCAAAACTGTCCTAAGTGAAGAACTTGTCCATCCAGAAATGTCTCATCAGGATGGAGGAGACATTTCCACTTTGTCTCTTGAACCAGTCAGAGAATCCAGAACAGACCATATTGCTGAAGCTCATCAAGGTAGATCCTCACCTCCAAGGCCAAGAGAATAGAAGTTTTTGAAGGGTTACTCCAATGATTTTATCATTGATGATCCTTCCCAAGGCGTGACCACTAGATCCTCAAGCAAGAAGCAAGTTGAGCAAAGCAATGTTGCTTTCTTGTCCTAATTAGAGCCTCTCAAAGTAAAGCAAGCCCTTGAAGACCCCTCATGGGTTAAAGCCATGGAAGAGGAGCTTGCTCAATTTGAAAAGAATGAGGTTTAGACACTTGTACCCAATCCTAATGGTAAGAAGGTAACCGGTACAAAGTGGATCTTTACAAATAAATTGGGTGAGGATGGTAATGTTGTTCGTAACAAGGCTAGATTAGTGTCCCAAGGTTACGATCAAGAGGAAGGTATCGATTTTGATGAGTCTTTTGCTCCAGTAGTAAGAATGGAAGCAATTAGGTTGCTTCTTGCCTATGTTGCCCATAAGGGTTTTAAAATGTTCCAAATGGATGTTAAATGTGCTTTCCATAATGGATTCATAGATAGAGAATTATTTGTGGTTCAACCCCCCGGTTTTGAAAATAAAGAATTTCCAAATTATGTTTTTAAACTTTCAAAAGCTCTTTATGGGCTTAGGCAAGCTCCAAGAGCTTGGTATGAAAGGCTTAGTGCCTTCTTGATGGAAAATCACTTTCAAATGGGTACCACCGATACTACTTTATTTATCAAAGAGTCTAATGATGATATTCTTCTTGTTCAAGTTTATGTGGATGGTATTGTGTTTGGTTCGGCCAATGAGACCTTGTGTGAAGTGTTTGGAAAACTTATGACTAGTGAGTTTGAAATGAGTTTAATGGGAGAATTAACTTTCTTTCTTGGTCTCCAAATTAAACAAACTCCTAGTGATATTTTTATTCACCAAGGTAAATATGCTAAAGAATTAATCAAGAAATTTGGCCTTGAAAATTTCAAACCAATAGGAACTCCTATGCATCCAAACACTAAACTTGAAAAGGATGAAAATGGCAAAGATGTGGATGAAACAAGGTATAGAGAAATGATAGGCTCACTTATGTATCTTACTTCCTCTAGGCCGGATATTGTTCAAAGTGTGAGTGTATGTTCGAGGTTTCAATCTCACCTAAAAGAATCCCATCTTTCAGCCGTCAAAAGAATCATTAGATACAATAAGGGAACATGTGATTATGGCTTATGGTATCCTAGATCTAATGATTTCTGTGCGGTAGGGTTTTGTGATGCAGATTATGCGGGAGATCGGGTGGATAGAAGGAGCACATCCGGAATGTGTTGCTTCCTTGGAAGCTCACTAAACATGTGGTCAAGTAAGAAACAAGCCACCATTGCTCTATCCACAGCTGAAGCCGAATACATATCTGCCTCTGCTTGTTGTTCTCAATTAATTTGGTTGAAAACTCAGTTAGAGGATTATAAATTGAAAATCAATAGTATACCTTTGTTCTGTGATAATATGAGTGTAATAAATATTTCCAAAAATCCTATTTTGCACTCTAGAACTAAGCACATTGAGGTTAGATATCATTTTATTAGAGAACATGTGCAAAAAGGTACTATTGATATTCAATTTGTAAAATCCGAAGAACAACTTGCTGATATATTCACTAAACCTTTGTGATAGGTTCTGTTCATTAAAGAACAGTGGGTATGTTGGATTTGAATTCTGTTGATAAATTGTGATTTTATTGATTCTGTTTATTTTTGTCTCGTAGGAAGGAAGGAGACAAATTTGGATGTGTGTTGAACAAGCCATGAGACAGGGGGAGACTGAACTCGGCGTTAGTGAACATGGGCCCAGCCAATCTCTTTTGTCACAATCCTTGACTCTGGCCCATTTGAGTTCTTCATCTTTTAAATTAATTCTTTTTGGTAGTTATCACATCATATCTTGTTAGGAGGAGTTCTTGTCAAATCATAATCTTTTCTCTTATTCCCTCCCTTGATTCAAGGAAAAGATTTTCCAGTTACCTTTTAAATTTTAAAAGATTTCCTTGATGATAATCGTGCCATTAAATTCCCATTAAATGCAGTTGTAACCTCTCTCCACATCCCACTATCTTCGGTCATCCCTTCACATTCTCACCATCTACTTCTTCCTCTCTTATTATGAAAAAGAAGGTAGCGCCTAGGAGAAGAAACCAAACCCCACATTCCAAAATTCCTCCATCTTCTTCTGCTCCTCACACTCACACTCATATCCATATTCACTCTACTTCATCTTCTTCCCCTTCTTCACAGTCAACCGAAACCATGAGGAAGAAGGTAATAGCTCAAAGAACCTCCTCAAGAAGGAAGATTGAAAAGGAAAAGGAGCAAATGCCTGCTGAAGAAGAGTCACAATCATCTCCACCACCTTTACCACCAAGGAAATCAACTCCACATGCTTCTGGCCGCAGTTCTAAGCGTTCAAAGGGTTACACCCTCCACCACACTCGAGAGCCACTAAACTTGGACTCTCTTGATTTCAAAAACAAGTTCAATAAGAATCACTCACATTTTGATCTGGCTTGGTTCAACTCATGCGCTGCTTATGAATTTTATTCTCAAGTTCTAGTCAACCGCCACTTGTGTACCTCTTATGTTGTCTCTCTGGAAAATTTATTTGATAAGGGTGTTGATCTGTCTACCCTTTTTGATAAACTGAAATGGACTCCTCTGCTCAAGATCCACAAGCCAGTCTACCCAAATCTAGTTCGCGAGTTTTATGCGAACGTGATGTACATTGATGGAGCCCTACATTCCTATGTTAAGAAGGTGCACCTGACCTTGAATAGAGAGACCATCAGTGCTGCACTAGGATATGAAGATGATGGACCAAGAGCTTACATGTCAAGAAAATGGGACTCTCAGGTTGGGGTTACTCTTCAGACTGTTCTCTCTCGGGTTTGCGAAAATTTTTCTGCTCTTGATGGAACCATTCTGACTCACAAGGCTCTGGGCCCTGTAAGAACATTACTTCACCGTATCATTAACCATATTTTGATGCCTCAGAGCGGATCATATCAGAGGGTAACAATTTGTGATACCCTAGTTTTATTTTCTATTTTCACTTCATCTCCTATTTCTTTTGCTTACTTAATGGTGCATCACATGTGGGAATATGTGCGTAGTGATAAAAAGGCAAATTTGCCTTATGGTATTTTTCTAACTTGCATTTTCGAACAATTTAATGTTGATGTTCTCAATGAGCCTATAGAAAACAGGGTTTCAACCTTGAAAGGAGGAGGAATTTCTGAAGCCATGAAAGGCAAAAAGGGAAAAAGTGCGATTGCATCGGACAGTGACACTGAATATCATCACTCAAAATCTTCCAAATTTTTTGACTCAGTCAAAGATGTGCTGCAAGAATTCTCTCACATGAGCTATATGATGATCAAATCTTCAAAGGAGGCCAGAAAACAAGCCTATGAGAATGAAAAGGCCTAGACAAAGTGTCATGAGAGAATCAATTTGCTTATCAATGGCTTTGAAAAAGACATGGGTGCTACGGATGAAGACAATGAATCCCTTGGCTCAGACGTTAATCTTTCTGATGTTTGATATGCTCTTGGCTGCTCGTACCTATGAACTCTTTTTTCCTTTTAATGTTTTCTTGTTTTGGTATTGTGTAACTGTTAGTTAACTGTACTTGGATACTTTGGACCATTGTGTTTTGGTAAAAAAAAAATTTTCTGCCTTTTGTATGTTATTTTCATTTGTTTTGCAGGACTCCCATTGATGACAAAAGGGGGAGAAAAGTTAAGAAAAATTGAAAAACATGGCTGACTCTATGAAACAGCGGCTGAAATCTGAATGATTAATCATTACCCCTGTGCTTGTGCTCCAAATTTTTTTCCTGTGCTTGTGCTTCATTTGTTTACTTTTCTTTATGATTTATGCTCTGATTTCTGGTTTATGTGGTTTATGCTCTGAGTTACGTTTTATCATGGTATGAATTTGCTTGTGCTCTGATATTTTTCTGATTTGTTATTTGCCATTTTTTTTTGTAAATTGTTGGATTTTTTCTTGATTAATAGTTTGACAGAAAATCCTATTAACAGAAATTATTTGTACATGTTAATTTGAAGTATGTTGAGTCTTGGTTATATGTTGAAATTTACTTTGAAGGTACTCAAGCATACATTAATTTGGTTGTTATTGTGAGCAAAAAATTATTTAGATGATAATAAATCAAATTTTGATTATCATATTTCATCTCATAAAAATATCAAGCTGTTCAAGATTTGTTTAATATTCCATATGTTGAATACATTATGGCTTTAAGCTTGGTTTTAAGAATATTATAGGTATTGCTCCCATCAATCAAAATAGCACATATTAAGGGGGAGCATTGTGACAAGTTGAAAGGGGGAGGGTCCAAAAATATTCAAGGGAGTACTTCTAATCCTTACCCTATTTCAATTCAATTTTTTAATAATGTTTGTCATTAAGGGAGAGATTGTTGAGTCTGAAAAACTTCAAATTATGGTGATGATCAAACATTGTTAAAAATATTATTTACAAAATTGTTAATTTAATTTTTGGTTATTATTAACCTAATTACAAATTGATTATTTAACAATTTTGTTGAGGTATGCAGATTTGGTGTTGGGCAACAAGAAAATTAAGCCCAATATGATAATAATAATATCTAGCCTTGTGCAAAAATGCTATATGATATGTGGCTAAATTATTATGGTATTTGGGCCAAAAAATTATTATGCAAGCCCAAAAATAATCCTTGTTACAATACCAACAAAACTTGGTTTGAATTAAAAGAAAATGGAGCATGTAGTTTCTATTACCCATTTACTTTGGTGGGATCCAAATTCAAATTGAGTGCATGCCTTCCACAGTTACTTCCTTTCAATGGGTTATGGAACTCAAATTTTAATCAACATGGATTTACTGCATGCCTTGGTAACATGAGAGAGAAAGCTTACATTGATTTGATTGCTATTATTGCTCTCACACGTTACTAGGCTTGGGAAAAGGGAAGTGGTTAATTAATTAATTTTAATTACCTTCTTTACTTCTTGTAAAAGTATTTCACTCTTCTCTCTCTTCTCTTTCTTTGCTTTCGATCATATCATCAGGAAGGGAGGATATGCAAGTTATCAGAAGAGAGGTGCAAAAAACAGAAGTTATGGACAAGCAAGAAGCCAAGGTGATGATGGCTCTTGCAAAAGGAAGATCTACAGTATGGTGTGATTGAGATCCTTGCCACTTATGGTAAGATGTGGTGAAGAAGTCTCAGGATCACCATGCCTAAAAATGGTGGAAGATCCAATTCGGTCAGAAAAAAAGATCCCTAGGGTATGGCTCGTCTCTACTTTTTTAATCCATCACAGAAGGTAGCTACTGTAGCTACGTGGAGGAGGAAGCAGAAGTGTAGCAGGAGGAGCTGTCAAGGATCAAGTGTTCATCAAGGGTCAGAAATCCTTCTTGGGGACCAAGTCAAGATGGAAGGCTCAGATTGATGAAGCTTGAAGAAAAGGGATGAGAGAGAGGTAATTGCATGTTGGTTTTGCTTTTCGGTTCCCTCTCTCTTCTCTCTGTCCGAACCAGATTTGATGTTTGAAGAAGAAGAAATTGGCTCGGTTGGACCAGTTTCAACTTTGGAAGCTTTCCCTTCTATAATAAGGGTGAACGGCTAAGGCTTGAAGCAAGGTGAGAAAGCACAGAGTTCTCATAGCTACCCAAGTTAACAGAAGATCTTCTCCTTCAATGTGTTTCATTTTGTATTTTCTTTAGTTTTGTCTGTCTTGAGTCTCATGGTGAAAAAGGCAAACAATATGAGGTTTGTAAGAAAAAGCCAGTGAGCGAAAAGAGGCAGAGGGTACAAAATTAAAGAAAAAGCCATGGATGTCCTAGAGGTCCTTTGTACATTTGTGTTATGTATCATGATTCTGTGGGAATCCCCTTGCAAGTTGGGTTAGCACTTAGCAGTTGAAAGCTTGGCAGGTGACCAAGTCAAGTTCAGGATTGGGGATAGATTCTGGACTTGTCCCGGATAGGAAGGTTAGTTCCTAGGGAGAATTGGTGTTTGTAATCTGTATGATTATAGTGAAATTCCATCATAGTTATGATGGAGACTGGATGTAGGCTGCATTGCACTTAGCAGCTGAACTAGGATACTTCTTGGTGTGATTCTCTCTCTCTCTTCTACTCCATTTCTGATTATGTTGCATAGGAGACAAAATTGAAAAATATCTCCTGACTGGTTACGAGACAAAATGAAAATGTCTCTTGACTAGTTACGAGACAAAAAGAAGAAAAATCTCCTGAATTCATTTCAAAGGGCAGCAAGTGTTACTCAGCGAAAAGGGGCTAAGATTCAACCCCCCTTTTCTTAGCCAATGATTACCATCAGAATGCTTTGTTAGAATGATATGAAAGTTAGAATACTTTGAAAAGAAAATAAGATAGAATAAAGTTAGAATGCCTTGAAAGTCTAATTTAATTATTTTGAAACTAAAACACTATGTGATTTCCTTTTTTTATTTACTAAACTAAACCACATTTCAAGTTATTTTTATTTCTTGAGTTTCTTCTTTTGTTATTATATATTGGTGTTTGTTATGTTATTAATATTTATTAATGTATTTGCTGTACAGACATGATGACAGGCAATAGAGGTAGGTCGAGTGGGACACGTAGTCGTGGTAGAGGGCGGGAGTAGAGGGTGATTACTGGGCAGTCCTGGGGATTCCACCGAATCCCCAGGACTGCCCAGCAATCACCCTCTACCGCGGCTACCCCATCGACCCCTGTGACGTCACAGGCGGTCCATCAGATCATCAATTTATCATGGTCCTAAATCCGAACCGGGTGCCTTCTTCTGCTACGCCCCCTACAAATGCAGCGATGACATCAACAGAGCCTGCGGTGGGTGATGTCTCCAATGCCCCCGAGCAGGATGCCCCTCCACCACTGTCCGTCATCCGGATTAAGATTTGGCCCGATATCATGTAGTCATGAGTTTACTTTTTTAATATTACGTTTGTTTATCTCAAGTTTGTTTATATTACGTTTGTTTATCTTGAGTTTGTTTATCTTATGTGTTTGATAATGTGCGGTTTGTTCTCTGACAGGTTTACACCGAACCCTAATGCTTGCACACAGGAGGTATCTGAGGTCATTAGTCTATGTATGACCACCTATGGCCGACCTACACGCAGATCCCAGCTGATATCAGAGAGCGCTGGTTTCAGAAGTGGGTGGTAAGAATCCAATTTGGTTAGAATTAATTAACTGTATTTTATTCCAATTAACTAATGTTGGTGAATCAGTTTGTATAATTAAAATTCATATGGGATGTTGAGCATAACCTTATCATCCGGAAGATCTACGACCACTGGACAGCCAAACATTTTCAGTAGACGATGAGCTATGTTCTTCAGGGGAAAGACCACCTGACATCGTGGATCCGTCCAAACATCAAGAGTGAACTGAAGGCTCATTTTCGAGATAACAAGAGGTTCAAGCGTCGCCGTCTGACGAACATCGCCAACAGGGCTTCGCCCAGGTCGTCGAGGTATGCGGGTGGATCGGTGATCTTCATGAAGACGAGGATGAGACTGGTAATAATTTTGGCATTATTTTATTTTATAGTAATTACTTGAATTAGTTTTTTAATTTGTTCAATTATTTTATAAGTTACTTGTTCTGTTATGATATACACTTATGTAGTCTCGTATGAATTAAACTGAGTTGAGCTGATATAGAACTGTTTCATCAGTTTAATTTCCTTTTTTATCATCAAGTTACTTAAATAGTTAGTAGAGTTTAGTTAATTTAATTTTCAGTTTTAGTGGATTTAGATGGTTAGGATAGGTTAGAATAGGATATATTAGACTCTAAGATTGTTGGAAAATGTTAGATTATCAAACTGTTTGCTGATTCCTGCTGCTAAAATTATTTGGAACATACTTGACTGTGAAAATAATTATGGATATTTGGTTTGGATGGAACCCTTCAAGGGTGGCTAAATCCAAATTTCAAGGGAGACTCTATCAAAATTTTTATAAGATTTTCAGTGAAATAAAAAAATTAAAATTATATTTTTGAAATTAAAATTAAGATTTTCTGCCTCATATATATTTGTCTGTCATTGTTTAATTTGTTTGTTTATTTTATTGTTTAGTTGATATATTAATTTGTAGTCTAAGTCGTTAGATTGTGAGGTAACACTAATGGAGACCTTCAAGTATACCCATACTTTGAAGGCAAACAAGGAAATATTTGCTTACGAGCAGTCGGCGACCCATTATGTGAGTTTAAATTAATCCTAAAATTTAACTTTATTTGGTTTAAAGTTAATTATTTAACTATTATCCTAATCACAAGTAACGTGTGTGACACAGGAGGAGTATCAACAGAGGTTGGAGGTCGCGGGATCCAGCAATCTCAGTCGCGTAGTGGAGCTGAAAAAGCCGGCTCGGAGACCTCAATCGTGGATCCTGAAAGGATTTGGCCCGAGACCACCTCTGAACCCCACAAGAATCGCCGCTTTGAGTTTGCTTGTTCTTTGCCAGTGGCATCCACTCTTCTGTGTTGGTGGCTTCCTATGCCTCTGCCTCTGCCTTTGCCACCAGCTCTACTGATTCCCAAGAAGTTGTTGACCTGAGGGAGGAGGTGCATAACCTAAACAGGAGCTCCACTAGCAGCATGAGCAGTCTGAGCAAAGGTATCAAGAGATTCTTGCATGCATTGCTGTCAGCTCCAACCTGGCGGAGAAGTTGGAGTAGCTTGGTCTGTTGCAATAGCAGATAGAGGAGTATAGCCAGCAGATGTGCGCTGGAGGTAGCGACGCTATTGGTTCCAGTGAGGACGCTGCTGGTGGGGCATCGACGGCAGAACCTACTCTACCGTCTCATTAGCAGGGGAACCACAACACTAACGACGACGACAATTATCAGGATCTGTAGGGGGTTAGGATTTTATATATTTTTGTTTGTTTATGGTACAATACTCTACTTCTGTGATATTTTATTGCATTCATACTATTTACTTTTAATAAAATAATTTGTTGATTTCTACTAATTTTAGATTTCTGATAACAATTTTGTTAACAAGACTTTTAATTTGATTTGACTTTTAGTTGTGGCTAAACTGTGCCAGAAAAATAAAAAGCCTAATTCATCCGACGGTAATTTTTGGTGCCATTTCAAGCAAAATGGTGCCAAAGTTAATCCGACGGTAATCATCATCAACTCATACTCGACAATCCATTGAAAATACCAACGAAAAATTTGTCGGTAATTAGCGTCGGATGACAAAATCTGCCGGTAATGGGTTTTCGGCGCTGTTTATACCATTAACTACAGGACGACGGTAAATCCAACGGTAATCTTTTTAGCGACGAATTTATTTGATTAATCTAACGGTAAATCCGACGGTAAACAACGCTTTTCTTGTAGTGAATATACCAAAAAATCCAAATTATATCGAAAAAGATCAAAACTACATGGAAAAAATCCAAATCACATCGAAAAAATTCAAATCATATTAAATTCATTCTGAAGGAGTTGTGGATTTTTTTTAATTGGATGTTTCTTTCTTTGTAAAAGAAAATGTATCCTAAATACCAATACATTTCTTATTAAGGAACGAAAAAAAATTCACAATATACCCAAAAAATCCAAATTATATTGAAAAAATTATCCACTTTACATGAAAAAAATTATACTACATCGAAAAAATCCCAATCACATTAATTTATTTCTGAAGGGGGTTGTGGATGTTTCTTTCTTTGTAATTGGATGTTTCTTTTTTTCTAAAAGAAATATCTGTATTATAAATCCCAATATATTTCTTACTAAGGATCCATCCAGAATATACAAAAAAAATCTCAAATTATATTAACAAAAAACAATTATTTGTACCTATAAACTTTACGAACGTTGACAAAAATACCATCAAACAAGGAAACTATCGTTATACCAAGGAAAGATGAGTTTTGTGTGACAAAAGTACCTGAATCCTAATCTTTTGTTTACTTTTTTATTAAAATTTCCAAATTACCCCAACCCTTTATCTTCAACCTCAACTCCAACCAAAATAAGGGGGCGAACCCAAATGCAATGGCGACAACGTCAGAGCTCTCCGCCTCTGCTTCTACTACAAATGACGAGGAACACTGCCACTCCCTTCAAATCGAGTATCTCTATCTCGTGAACTTCTGCCAGAAACAGAGATTTAAATGCGCCGGTCGATGCTACTAATAAGCGGAGTTTTCCAGAAATTAAAATCCAAAGGAGGACTTCTAGGGAAGGATGGAGAAGTCAACACAGTGGAGTTCAAGTAATTCAAGTAACCGGCAACAATGAAAAACACAAAGTTACACAAAAACTCAAACCATCAGTAACAAAGAATTAATTCCAAAGCTAGAGAATCCAAAAAAACTAAGCAAAGAATCCCAAATTCAAAAAGAGACATAACCATTCCCCCTCTTGTAACCTCTGCCTAAATTAGAACTAATGGTGTATGGCAAGCCTGTTGACGCTGCTGAGCTATGACTGACGGCTGCTACTTGAACTCTGCAAGAAGATGAAGCATTGATCGAAGATTGATGAAGCTTGCTCCATCGACATCAAGCACAGCTCTGTTCTTCTCGTTTGATGCGAGCACAACCTACATAAGCCAAGGACGATGCATTTAGTTCAATGGGTCTTTCTTGGCATCAAGACATAATCGTTACGGGCGTTGTCGGCGACCTTGAGGGAGCACGGTTTTGGTTCCTGATCTGGCTGCCAGAATTTGCAAATCTCGCTGAGCCTCCTCTATTCTCTCTCATTCCCAACGCAACAAGCAAACTTGGTCTCAATGTCGACCCTTTGAGGAAGGAGACGAGCTTGTTGTCGTGCAAGGTTGGGTTTGTTTCATATTGTGAGGAAGAAAGAGAGAGAGGGAGAGAGAGAGAGTGGGTAAGGATGGGGAGGATAAAGATAGGGGTAATTTAGAAATTTTATTAAAAATTTAACAAAAGATTAGTGTTTGAGTACTTTTGTTACATGAAACCGACCCATCTTTCATGGGTATAACATTAGTTTTCTTGTTTGATGGGTATTTTTGTCAAGGTTTGTAAAGTTCATGGGTACAAATGGTTGTTTTTTCAAAAAAAAAATTTCAAATTACATGAAAAATATCCAAATCACATCGAAAAATCCAAATCGCATCAAAAGAATTAGAAGAAGAAGAAGGACGGTGGCAGAGAGTGCAATGCGATGGAGGATAGAGCGGGATGGAGAACAGAGATGTGAGGGATGATACGCCTACTGTGGTGTGATGGAGGAGTGTGACGTGAGGGCGAGGGCGTGGCGTGATGAACAATGGCGGCGTGATAGGAAGCTGGAGACAGATGAAGGAGTGCGACGCAATGGTTGGGGCGCGACGCGATAGGTGACAGCGGTGCAATAGGGGAAGGAGGCAGATATCAACGGTGCGATGGAAGGGAGTAGGAGTGGAAGAGAGAGGATAGGAGTGCGTATAGTGAGTAATTTATGGTTTTAGGTTGTATGGTGCGGATATATAGAGAGTGCAAAACCTAATTTTTTGAATTTCGAATTTAAATTTAGAAGGGAGTTGGCTGAGTTGGCTTGTAAGGGGGTTATCTCCCTATACTTTTCCAAGTAAAAAACACAATAAATAATTTCATTTAGTACCAAATATTTAGCATAAGAACCAACAACATCAACCACAAAATCATATATCAAAGTAACTACAACAAAATACACAACACCAAAATTAATTCTACCTTGCACGAAATTATGTTTTAAACAACACCGAAATTATCATTAATCGTAACAAAATAGATTGATCGAAAAAACAATTCAAAAATTTTAGATTTTATTCTAATCCAAATTCCTAATTATCAACACTACTTTTCACAAAGAAAAACAAAATTATTCAACTTGTATACAAAACTACTACACGAACACCAATTACTCATGAACTACATTAATCAAAAGAACGAATCAAACCTTGTTGAGTTGATTCGACTTAGAACAATGATCCAATTCATCTTGGTTCAACTGATATGAACTTGCATCATACATTATTTTAAAAAATGAAGCTACTATATGTACAACAAGAAGAAGACGACGACAACAACAACGACGATGACAACGATGATGGAGGAGAGGAAGAGGAGGAGGAAAAGGAAGGAAGAGAAGAAATTCAAATAAGAAAAGGAGGAGGAAGAGGAGGATATGGAGGTGGTGGTGGTAACGACGGTGATAACAAAAGAGATAGATGAGGAAAAAGGAGGGGGAGGAGAAAGAAGAGTGTGTGCGCATGATGTGAAAAACGGTTATAGCAACTTGGATAGACTTGATTTAAGTATTTTGCTTAGTTGTAGAGCTTTATTCGATAGTGAATTAGAGGTTAAAGATAAAAATCGGTAATTTAAAAAATGAGAAAATAACAATTTCTAACCATAAAAGATTTGGATGTTGACAAAATTGACCATGAAAAATTGAAACTAAAATTATACCCATACAAGATAAGTTTTGTTTGACAAAAATAACTCATCTATAAATGGGTTGTTTATAATTATGCAAATATCTCTCTCCTTTCCTCTTCCTTCCTCATCTCCGATCCCTTCCATAACCACCACCACCTCCGCTGCAAAATCCACCACCACAGAGCTTGAAGGCAGCACGGTCATAGGCCTTGGTGGGATCGATGGTTCTGAACTACACTCTGGACCCTTGTTTGTTCGTGTCACGAATCTCCGCGACAAATTTTTCCCACAGCTTTTGGCGAACAACTCTATAGTGCTTCTTCTCTGACTCCCGTAATTTTTATAACACATAATAGAATATTATAGATTTTTTTTATATATTTTAAAAAATTATAATATTTACAACTTAGTCATATTATTTTTATTATTGTCTGAATTTTTAGTTCAATTTCGTCTATTTTTTGTTTATAAATTTTAGTTGTATTATTCTGTTCTATTAACTTTGTTAGTACCCAACAAATAAAAATAACAACTATGTTAGGTATATACTAAAATTAACTACTAAATTTAGTCTTCAGTGTATAATATATATTGAAATATAAAATACACATTAAAAATGAGTTAAACTACATATATAAATATAAACAAATACAAAATAACTGATTTTTGTGATTAATTTTAATGTGTAAATAATATTTTTGTAAAAATAATAATAACTAATATTTTTCTTTTATTTTCTACTTTTCGTTATTATAACCCAACAAAATATAAAACTTCTTTATTTCTGTCTCTTTATCTCCCTCATCTCTGAAGGAAGACTATATCCCCATTTATTGGTGGCTACTTTGGCAACCAAAGAAGCCAGTACATATTGGATTGTCCCAATTATTTACTTTTTTTCATTCTATAAGGTATACCATCACATGCTTCAGTACCAATATAACATGACTAGTTGCTACGCACTTCGTTCTATTATTGCATGATAGTATATCTAACCTCACGACACATATGCCAGTTGCTGTTCCAGCTTGCATGGTCACTGAACTCAAATTAAATATAATATATATAATATTAAAAATTTTATTATCTAAATAATAATGATATTTATTAAACTATTCTTCTATCTTAATCCATGACAATAATAAAAATATCTCATAGTCTTCAAATTCAGCCTAACAAAAAAAACTGTTGGACTACACAGTAAATTAATATTAAACTTAAAAAGATAAAGAAAAAATGCTTAATAAAAGAATCAACTTCTTAGTGAATACTTTTTTCCTGTGAAAGCTTGAAATTTTGGTTCTTATGGTTTCTGGGTTGTTTCTGTCTTGTGGTGTGACTCTTGAGTAGTGGATTTCTGAGAGGCCTTGTGTGGTCTTGATCCAAAGAGAAGCTTCTCAAAAGTTGTAGATGAAACATTATTCGAGGAAGACTTGGAATCAGAACTCTTGTGTTCATCATCACCTTGCTGTTTTGCCATACAAGAGGAAGAAGAAGCTTGTTTATTTGATGGTATGGATGGTTTACCATCTAAATGCCTTGCAAAACCAGAGAATGATACAAATTCTCCAATCTTTGTTAGAATATCAGTGTCATCAGCTTTTTGCTGTTGTTTCTTGCTAGATGAAGTAGATGACAACTGTTTCTTAACTTCTTCTTTATAATCAAGAGGTGGGACAAAATCAACTTCATAGTCTGTTTCCAATGAGGCTGATAGCATGAGATGGCTTAGTTTCAATCACATCAATGTAGTACTCTTTGTTGTTGTATGGAATCATTATTGTGTCACCAGTTGTTACACATGAGAAGCTCCTCAAATTAATCTCCAGAATTGCTTTTATATTTGAGAGATCCATGAAATCCTTTGTGTGAGGCTGCAGCTTGAGGTATGTTCTTTTTGCAAGTGTGGTGCTTTTCAGAAGCACAAAATCTCCATCTTCTATCTGCATATTTTTCATCATCCAATTTGGTACAAAAATTTTTCCCTCTTTAGCAGTGAATTCTAGGACACCGCAGTGAGAAAATTTTTCATTAGAAAGATGTCTCATTTCAAATAACATAGAGTATTCCACTCCAGCATACAAAAGTTTATTAAGTGCTGAAGGGACATGATAATCTTATTGCTCGGTTCCAAATTTGACTTTTTAATAGAAGAAACAGGGTGACCGTGGTAATAATTTTTAAAAGCATCATCATCATGACTCACGTAGACTTCTTCATCTTCCTCGTCAATGTAGTAATCACCTATGTCAAATTGGTCCATTGGTATTTTGTAATGGACGATGATCAATATGAAACTGCGAACCCAAAGAAATCCCAAGAGTAAGTAATTAAAGATAAAGAACAAAAAAAAATTGTGAAAGAATAAAGATAAAAAATATTGTATCAGTATTTTTTGATTGATTGAATTGAATTGTGAAGATAAAACTAAATATATATAAAATATTGTCTACGAAAGATAAAAATAAAAATAAGATAAGATAATAAAGACTAAAATTAGAACTCATTTATAAATTTTGTTGGACTGAATTTATAAGTTACGAGATTTTTTTATTGTTATCTTGGGTTAAGATAAAAAAATAGTTTAATAATATTAATAAAAGAAAGAGCTCTAACTACTCTCGCAGACAAAATCATACTCATTATTATATATCAAATATGAGTTTATGAAACAAATCTCGTTATTCAGTTACCATCAACAGTTTCCACTTGTGCAAAACAAGCATGTTTTTTTAATATTATAGCATGCATGTGGTGTGTGTGCTGTCCGGTATCATTTCTTACATTATGAGGAAATTAAATAATATTCATTTGAAAACCATGTTCCTCTCTCTCATATGTATTCTTCAGACAACTAAGCAATAAAAGGATGGAAGATACTTAATTGAGAATTGAGATGACATTTTGAACTTGTGGACTTGGAAATGGCTTTAGGCTTAGACACAATCGATATAGCTCGGCTCACTTAATTAAAATTATTCAAAGCCCCATGTGAGTAATTGCTAGTTTCACAAATAATGATTGAACTTCTCACCTCAAATTATCTATTAGAGTAAAGAATTTGGCTGCAAAAATACTTTACAAGCCTTAGCTGCAAGGATACGAAATTGTTCTTTCGATCTCACGTTTCTTTCTTTTTTATTGATTTGTTTTACTCGGAAATGTGAAAAACTTTCTCGTCTGCAATAAACTAGTAATAATTTTTATGTAATTTTTAATTCTATTATTGTTTCCTCTTTTAATGTGTGTAAAAATAATAAAAATAAAGTTAATTAATATAAAATATAAATTCTAATTTAAAATAAAAATATTATAGATACTAAATAATTCCTATTTGAAGTATTTTTTTAATTTTTAAATATTAATACTTTTATCATAAAAAATCATGATTACTATATATTTAGACTTTATTGCGTGACAATTTTTTTTTTTTAATATTTTGGTTATATATATATATATATATTCTCATTATTTAATTTTTGGAGAGGAAGTCCCCATGTGGTGAGACCGTGAGAGATAGAGTCTCAGTTTTCAATTTGAAACTTCCCACCAGGAGACTCTTATTCCCATTCTCATCTTCACTTAATAATTTTCATCCTTAGGTGGATCCTATTGGTCAATGGCCATAACATGGATAATATTGTATTATTTTTATAGAATTTTGATTTAATTACTTTATTAATTTTTATAATTTTATCGAATTTTTAACTAAATTTTAATATTTTTTAATTAAATTTTTATACCACATTTAATTTTATAATTAGATTATTTTTTTATAAAAATATTAAAATTAATAGAATATTTCTTTTAAAATTAACATTTTTGATATAAAAAAGACCTCATTATAAAATTTTGATAAAACTGTAAAACCAACAACATAATTAAACCTAGAGTACTCGTTTCTAACCTTAAAATACTCAATCGTAAAATCCACAAGATTGGAAAGGGAGCACTCGAATGCGCAGTGTGCCACAACTGGGAGACTTCATACGCGGCGCCGCCGCCGTCGTGGTTTCAGAGTTGACAAACGACTTGTCCTCATCTCACGATTTGGAATTGCGGAACTGAAACAAGGTCGTAGTTGCCAGGGAGCAAGAGAGTGAGAATTTGGAGAATAATAAGAATGAAAGGAGAAGTATTAATGAACCCGAAGTGCTATGTTTGAATATGAACCAAGTATTGACTTTGGAAGATTAGGGCTCCAATTGAAACGGCGTCGTTTTGGTGCGGAGGACTAATATGTCTTGTTTTCAAAAGCTACATACTACGTGTGCTCCTGTAACGGTCTGGTTAGCGCCACGGGAGCCACGTCAGACTTTTCTGTTGGGTTAAATGGAGTCACTTTAACGGAAGAGTAAATTTGTTCACATTTTAAGAGAATCAGGAACATAAATGTATTTTTTAATCCTTAAGATGAAAATGTCCGCGAAAAAAAAAGTTAAGGACCTATTTGTCCTTTTCTCAAAAAAATAAAAAAAATATATGTTAGCTAATTTTTTTTATTAAAGATAAGGAGACTTAAATATGCGACTTTTTAGGTGGATATAGAAAGATTATATCATTTGAACTATAATTCATTGGTAACTAACGTATACCTTAACAAATACAAATCAAGACTGTAATATAATTATTATATTTATTAAAGTTTGAAATATTTTATTAATAATAATCTTAATTTGTTCTTTTAAGACACGGTTAGGAATATTTTTGAATTACAACGTATATCCCTTCCCTTTACTCTAAATGGTTTTTGAAATCCCCCATCCATTGGTACTTTTAAGATTAATTGTGATACTAGTTATTTTGGTTCGGGTGATAGTGTTAGTTTTGCTTGTGTTATTAGAGATTGTAATGGGAGTTGGCAAAGGGGGTGTTTGAGAATGATTGAGAGTAATAGTATTCTTCAAGGAGAATTGTTTGCCGTTTGGAGAGGATATCTCTTAGCTTGGGATGTGGGTCAACGAGATGTTATTTTTGAGACGGATTGTGTGGAAGCATTTAATCTTCTTACTCAAAATAGTTTTGGGTTTATTGATTCATTAATACTCAAAATAAGAGATATCATGCATTGGAATTAGCGTGTTAACTTTCGTTTGATTATGAGAGATGCAAATACGGTGTCAGATACTATGACAAAGATGGCGATGAAGTTACAACTTTCACATGTGGAACTTTTTTCACCTTGGGAAGAGTTTAAGAATAGTCTTAAACGGGACTGTCCTTCTATTTAAATAGTTCATTGTTTTGTTTTTCTTTTTGTTTAGTTTATTTCAGTTAAAAAAAAAAAAAGGCATGTGTGTCTTATAACACGTGTTAGTTAAAAATAAAAAATAGAGAAATGAAAAAGAGAGAGAGAAGTTAACAAATAAACGTTAACTGTGAAGCCGAAGCTTAGCCGTTAAATTGAGCGTTGGAATCTCTGAGCTGTAAGCTGTCGGTGCTGTTTTCTCCACTGATGACGGCGACACATTCACACACACAATCACAGCATCCGATCACCACCACACCACAAGCTTCTTCGCTCTTCACACCCTTCCTATCCCATCCCATCCCATCATATTCCAAATCAACACTTCAAATTTCCAACCTATATAAACAATAAACCACCGCCATTTTCCCACTCTCTCCTCTCTCAAGGTTCTATTCCCATTCCTCTCTCTCTCAAGTTACTAACATCGCTTTCATTTCTCACACACTTTCATTTTTAATCATTCCTTTCGTTTTTTTTTCCTGCCGTGTTGATCTAGAGTTGACTAACACTCACTACATGCTTTCCTCTCTTCACTTCCTCGGTTGTTGATCTGCATTTTATTTTTTTGGTTTGTGAAATTTCACCGTGCACGTGTAGTGTAGACTAAATTGATTCAGATGTAGATACTAATGATGGTTATTTCACTCCAATTGATGTGATTATTATAAGCATTTGATATTTTAGAACTAATTCGCGTTAGTTTGCGATTGACTGATTCATGATTGGTTTCTGATTTGTGCATTCGTGCTGTGGCAGGGACAGGGAGGCTTTGATGTTCTGATAGTCTTTCCTGAATAGATCTGGAGAAGGGGGGCACTGTCCTGGACTAATCCGATTAGGGAGTATCCTTGCACCGAATATGGCAACCACGTTGACTTGGAGGTTAGCTGCCAACAATGGCACCACCCTCGCTGCTAATGACCTGGTACTTCAGTTCTGCACGACTTCCATTTTTTCATTCTTATTTTCCTATCTAGTTTCATCCTTAATTCGTGACTCTGACATCTTGATGGAATAGTTAGTTAGTCAGTTAGATATTTGTGGTACATATGAACGTATGGGGATACATATGCAGCTCCGTAATTTTTTTTTCATTGTTATTCGCATGGTACACTCTGTTTTGCCACAATCCTAAAATAAATGAGGAAAAAAAAAAAAAAAACTTAAGTTGAAGCAATGGTCTTATTTGATCAAGATGGGATATGTTGTGGTTTACCTAATGCTTAGTTTTCCATACTTTACAGGATTTATAAATAGGGGAATGAGTAAAGAGATAACTCGTTTCAATGTAGTATGGAATTAATAATGAGAGTAAGGAAAGAACAATATCACATGCTTCTAAATTGATATTGTATTGTGTATAATATATTATTAGCAACTTGGTGTGGTAAACATATGGAACTATTTAGAGATATACAGACATTCCATTTGACCTTCTTGAATGTCATTCTTTTTCTATTGCAGGAAAGAAATGGTGATGGGAAGGTTCAAGATACAGAGTCTCCAACACCCCATTCTGTTTTGAAGATGGGACTGAGGTTAGTTAAACCTTAAAACATGCCTTTAAAGTTTAAATTTTGTCAAACAGGAACAATCTGCAGCCTAGTAAAATGTTGCTTGAGTCAGTTGTTTTACTTTCTTCTGTTAGAGGCCTTTTGTTCTTTAGCCTCATTGATTCTGCTTGCAGTCAAGCTAGCACCTGCGAATATATCTTCTTGTACTGGTGTTCTAGTGTGTTTTCTGTGTCAAAATGTCTGATACAGAATGTTTTTCTTAAGAACTTCATACATAGAACCAGCTAACTTGATATTTTGTTATATGGATTATGGAAATTTGAATATTTGGGCATACAAATCTTATATACAAACATGTGTACCTTAAATTAATATTCTGTTTCAGAGAACGCAGTAGCAGCATGGAGGATCCAGATGGGACATTGGCAAGTGTTGCCCAATGCATTGAGCAGCTGCGTAAGAGTTCATCTTCTATGCTAGAGAAAGAGAACTCCCTGAAGCAGTTATCGGAGCTTATTGATATGCGTGAAAATGCTTTTAGTGCTGTTGGATCTCACTCTCAAGCAGTTCCAGTGCTTGTTTCCCTTCTCCGGTCAGGATCCTTGAATGTGAAGATACAGGCAGCAACTGTCTTGGGCTCCCTTTGTAAAGAAAATGAGCTGAGGGTTAAAGTCTTGCTTGGAGGATGCATTCCTCCATTGCTTAGTTTACTCAAGTCCAGTTCTGGTGAAGGTCAAGTAGCTGCTGCCAAGACTATTTATGCTGTCTCTCAAGATGGTGCCAAAGATCATGTTGGTTCAAAAATTTTTTCAACTGAAGGTGTTGTGCCAGTTCTTTGGGAACAATTGAAAAAGGGCATGAAGACTGGAAATGTAGTTGACAATTTATTGACTGGAGCATTGAAGAATCTCTCCAGCAGTACAGAGGGATTCTGGAATGCCACAGTACAAGCTGGAGGAGTGGACATATTAGTGAAGTTACTAACAACAGGACAGTCTGGCACTCAAGCCAATGTGTGCTTTTTACTTGCGTTCTTGATGATGGAGGATGCATCTATTTGTTCAAAAGTGTTGGCAGCAGAGGCAACAAAACATCTTCTCAAACTATTAGGCCCTGGTAATGATGCCCCTGTTAGAGCTGAAGCAGCCGGGGCGCTCAAATCTCTGTCGGCTCAGTGCAAAGATGCAAGACGAGAGATAGCCAATTCTAATGGCATTCCTACTCTGATTAATGCTACCATAGCGCCTTCGAAAGAGTTCATGCAAGGAGAGCATGCTCAAGCATTACAGGAAAATGCTATGTGTGCCCTAGCGAACATCTCTGGTGGCTTGTCTTCTGTGATCTCCAGCCTTGGTCAAAGCCTTGAATCATGCACTTCAGCTGCACAAATTGCTGACACTTTAGGGGCTTTAGCTTCGGCTCTTATGATATATGATGAAAAGGCAGAATCCACAAGAGCATCGGATCCTTTGGCAGTTGAGCAGACATTACTCAATCAGTTTAAGTCTCAGTCTCCCTTCCTTGTGCAGGAACGGACCATTGAAGCGCTGGCTAGTTTATATAGTAATCCCATACTATCAATTAAACTTACAAATTCCGATGCAAAGCGTTTGCTAGTTGGTTTAATAACAATGGCTGCCAGTGAAGTGCAAGACGAGCTTCTAAAAGCTCTCTTGACACTGTGCAATAGTGGAGGCAGTTTATGGCGTGCACTTCAAGGCCGTGAAGGAGTTCAGCTGTTGATATCTCTTTTGGGACTTTCATCAGAACAGCAGCAAGAATGTGCTGTTGCCCTACTATGCCTTCTGTCTAATGAAAATGATGAAAGTAAATGGGCCATTACTGCTGCTGGTGGTATACCTCCGCTTGTGCAAATTTTGGAGTCAGGATCTGCAAAAGCAAAGGAAGATTCAGCAACAATCCTTAGAAACCTATGCAATCATAGTGAGGATATACGTGCTTGTGTTGAAAGTGCTGATGCAGTTCCTGCATTGTTGTGGCTATTAAAGAATGGAAGCGCAAATGGGAAGGAGATTGCTGCAAAAACCTTGAATCACTTAATCCATAAATCTGATACAGCAACTATTAGCCAGCTTACAGCACTATTGACAAGTGATCTACCAGAATCTAAGGTTTATGTCTTAGATGCCTTGAGAAGTATGCTTTCTGTTGTTCCTCTTAGTGATATTTTACGCGAAGGTAGTGCTGCGAGTGATGCAATTGGTACAATGATAAAAATTTTGAGCTCAAGCAAGGAAGAAACTCAGGCGATGTCTGCAGCAGCTCTAGCAGGACTTTTTGAAACAAGAAAAGATGTGCGTGAAAGCAGCATTGCTGTTAAAACTCTTCTATCAGTCTCGAAATTGCTTAATGTCGAATATGAAAGTGTCTTGATGGAAACCTCACACTGCCTGGCTGCAATATTTCTTTCAATCAAAGAGAACAGGGATGTAGCTGCTATTGCTAGAGATTCATTGTCTCCATTGATTGCACTAGCCAACTCCTCAGTTTTGGAAGTAGCAGAGTTGGCAACATGTGCTGTGGCAAATCTTATTTTAGATGGTGAAATTGCAGAGAAAGCTGTTGCAGAAGAGGTTATCATGCCTGCTACAAGAGTATTACGTGAAGGCACAATTTCTGGAAAAACACATGCAGCAGCAGCAATTGCTCGCCTCTTACATTCTAGGCAAGTTGATTATGCTGTAACAGAATGTGTGAATCGTGCTGGTACTGTTCTTGCGTTAGTTTCTTTTCTAGATTCTGCCATTAATGGATCTGCTGCCACATTGGAGGCTCTAGATGCACTCGCTATTCTGTCCAGATCAGAAAAAACCAGCGGAAAGAGTAAACCTGCATGGACAGTTTTGGCTGAATTCCCTAAAAGCATAAGCCCTATAGTCCTGTCTATTGCTGATTCTACACCAACATTACAGGATAAAGCTATTGAGATATTATCACGACTATGTAAGGATCAGCCTCTTGTCTTAGGGGACACTGTTGCTACTGCATCTGGATGTATATCTTCAATAGCTAAGAGGATAATTTCTACTTCCACAAATGTAAAAAAAAAAATTGGAGGAGCTGCAGTGCTTATTTGTGCTGCAAAAGTAAATCATCAGAAACTGCTGGAGGATCTGAACTTATCAAACTTGTGTGCTGGTCTTGTTCGATCACTTGTTGATATGCTTAATTCTTCAGACTCATCTTTGGCCAATCAGGGAGATGACAATAGGGAAGTCATCAGCATTTGCCGGCATACAAAAGAAGAATCCAGTGATGATCAATCAAACAGTGGCACTGCCATTATATCTGGTGCCAACTTAGCTATATGGTTACTGTGTATCCTTGCTTGTCATGATGAAAACAGTAGAATTGCAATAATGGAGGCTGGAGCGATTGAGGTTCTCTCAGAGAAGATCTCAAATTATTTCTCACAGTATAGTCAGGTAATAAGTGCATTTTCCATGACATTTCAGTCAATAAAAAATAAATACACAAACCCACTTCATTGACTCATGTAATAGTTACTAGTCAAATATATATTACGAATAACTATATTTCTGTGTATTAATGTTTCTGTGATCTTTTATGGAAAAATTATAGATTGATGATAAAGAAGACAGCAGCATGTGGATTTGTGCTTTGTTGTTGGCAATATTATTCCAAGATAGAGATATTATACGTGCACATGCAACCATGAAATCTATACCAGCTCTTGCCAATTTGCTGAAGTCAGAAGAATCAGCAAACAAATACTTTGCAGCACAATCAATAGCTAGTCTGGTCTGTAATGGCAGCAGGGGAACACTTCTTTCTGTGGCTAATTCTGGGGCAGCAAATGGACTCATCACGTTGCTTGGCTGTGCCGATACTGATATTCAGGATCTTCTGGAATTGTCCGAAGAATTTTCTTTGGTACGTTATCCTGATCAAGTTGCTCTTGAGAGGTTGTTTAGAGTTGATGACATCAGAGTTGGTGCCACTTCTCGAAAGGCAATACCTGCCCTCGTTGATCTGCTTAAACCAATTCCAGATCGTCCAGGAGCACCATTTTTAGCACTTGGGCTTTTGACTCAGCTTGCTAGAGATTGTCCATCAAATAAGATTGTAATGGTAGAGTCTGGGGCCTTGGAGGCAATAACTAAATATCTTTCGCTAGGTCCTCAAGATGCAACTGAAGAAGCTGCTACAGATCTGTTAGGAATTCTGTTTGGCAGTGCTGAGATACGGAGACATGAATCTGCGTTTGGTGCTGTCACTCAACTTGTGGCTGTCCTGCGTTTAGGAGGAAGAGCTGCAAGGCATAGCGCTGCAAAAGCCTTAGAAAGTTTATTCTCTGCTGACCATATTAGAAATGCAGATACTGCTCGACAAGCTGTTAAACCCTTGGTAGAGATTCTTAATACAGGTCTAGAGAGGGAGCAGCACGCTGCAATTGCTGCATTGGTTAGGTTACTGAGTGAAAACCCTTCAAGAGCACTCGCTGTTGCAGATGTGGAGATGAACGCAGTGGATGTTCTTTGCAGGATCCTTTCATCAAATTGTTCAATGGACCTCAAAGGGGATGCTGCTGAATTGTGTTGTGTTCTTTTTGCAAATACAAGGATTCGGTCTACGATGGCTGCTGCACGCTGTGTGGAACCTCTGGTCTCTCTCCTTGTAAGTGAGTTTGGTCCAGCTCAACACTCTGTTGTTCGGGCATTGGATAGGCTTGTTGATGATGAGCAACTCGCTGAATTAGTTGCTGCACATGGTGCAGTTATCCCTCTTGTTGGCCTACTGTATGGTAGGAACTATGTTCTTCATGAGGCCATATCGAGAGCTCTAGTCAAGTTAGGAAAAGACAGGCCTGCTTGTAAAGTGGAAATGGTGAAAGCTGGAGTTATTGAAAGCATACTTGACATCCTTCTTGAAGCACCTGACTATCTATGTGCAGCTTTTTCGGAACTCTTGCGGATATTGACAAATAATGCTAGCATAGCTAAAGGACCATCTGCTGCTAAAGTGGTAGATCCCCTGTTTTCTATGCTGACGAGACAAGAATTTGGGCCTGATGGACAACATAGTGCATTGCAGGTTTTGGTTAATATCTTAGAGCATCCACAGTGTCGTGCTGATTACACGTTGACTTCCCACCAAGCTATTGAGCCACTTATCCCTTTGCTTGATTCTCCAATATCAGCAGTACAACAATTGGCTGCTGAACTTCTCTCACATCTACTTCTAGAAGAACACCTTCAGAAAGATCCAGTGATTCAACAAGTAATTGGCCCGCTCATAAGAGTTCTTGGTTCTGGTATACACATTTTGCAGCAGAGAGCTATGAAGGCCCTTGTTAGTATTGCACATATATGGCCTAATGAAATTGCAAAAGAGGGTGGTGTTGTTGAAATTTCCAAAGTGATATTGCAAGCTGATCCTTCCATTCCCCATGCTTTATGGGAGTCTGCTGCCTCTGTTTTGGCATGTGTTCTGCAATTTAGTTCTGAATTCTACTTGGAGGTGCCTGTTGCTGTTTTAGTAAGGTTGCTTCGATCTGGCTCAGAGAGCACAGTTGTTGGTGCATTAAATGCCCTTCTTGTGTTGGAAAGTGATGATGGAACCAGTGCAGAAGCAATGGCTGAAAGTGGTGCCATAGAAGCTCTCTTGGAGCTCCTAAGATCTCATCAATGCGAGGAAACTGCTGCAAGACTCTTGGAAGTATTGCTAAACAATGTGAAGATCAGAGAAACCAAAGTTACTAAATCAGCCATCTTACCATTATCCCAGTACCTCTTGGATCCACAAACCCAAGCACAGCAGCCAAGGCTATTAGCAACTTTGGCTCTTGGTGATTTATTCCAGAATGAAAGTCTTGCTCGAACAAGTGATGCAGTTTCAGCTTGTCGTGCTTTAGTGAATGTGCTCGAGGAGCAACCAACAGAAGAAATGAAAGTTGTAGCCATATGTGCTTTGCAAAACCTTGTAATGTACAGTAGATCAAATAAAAGAGCAGTTGCAGAGGCCGGTGGTGTTCAGGTGGTTCTAGATCTGATAGGTTCTAGTGATCCTGAAACATCTGTTCAGGCTGCGATGTTTATAAAACTTCTGTTTTCAAATCACACTATTCAGGAGTATGCTTCCAGTGAAACAGTCAGAGCAATAACCGGTGAGTTCACTTATCATGAAGGTGTTGACACATCATTTTATTCTGATCAACTGCATAATATTTTGTTTTCATGTAATTCATAGAAGGATGTCTTTGTTACTTTTCCTCTGATCATGGTCCAGATTTCCTCATATTTGCATTAATTGTTCTGTAATCAATGAGCTAACAAAGTTTTATGGTCTTTTAGCTGCTATTGAGAAGGATTTGTGGGCTACTGGAACTGTGAATGAGGAGTATCTGAAAGCCTTAAATTCTCTATTTAGCAACTTCCCACGATTGAGAGCAACTGAACCGGCAACTCTTAGCATTCCTCATCTCGTTACATCCTTAAAGACAGGCTCAGAGGCTACACAGGAAGCTGCCTTAGACACACTCTCTCTGCTCAGGCAAGCTTGGACTGCATGCCCGGCAGAAGTTTCAAGAGCTCAATCCATAGCAGCTGCAGATGCTATTCCTTTGCTACAATACTTAATCCAATCAGGCCCACCTCGGTTTCAGGAAAGGGCAGAATTCTTGTTGCAGTGTTTGCCTGGTACTCTGGTGGTGATCATCAAGCGTGGTAATAATATGAAGCAGTCTGTTGGAAACCCAAGTGTTTATTGCAAGCTGACACTTGGCAATACTCCTGCACGGCAGACCAAGGTATATATTTTCTCTTAAGCAATAATTATTGCATATTATGATATTATGATCTACTCTTGTGCATGGGGTGAAGTGACATGGGTGTAAAATGTACAGACAAGTAGATCGATACATTATATAACCTTACTATGAGACTTATAGATGATTGTATCTCTATGTCTCTTGATAAAGTTACCTACTCTATCCGAATGAAAATAGAAATGATCAATTACCATATCCTTTATATAGCTGTTGTGTGTGCGTTTTTAAGTTATTGGTTTTGAGGAGGAAGCTAGAAGAGACGGGCTTGAAGTATGAAGATTAGTTCATTTTACACAAAGTTTTTTTGTTTTTTTTTTGGGACAGGGTAGACTTTAAAGTTCAACCCCTTCCTTATTCCATTCTCCTCTCAAAATCGAAACTCATTAACAAACTTAAAAGAAAATTTCTGCTGGTCATGCATATTGCCACTGTGGGTTTGTTGACACATTGTAGGCTATAGAATACAGATATGATTTTTTATGTGAAAGTACTTAGCTTTTATGTTCTTGTCCCTTCCCTAATGACAATCTTAAGTTCTTAAGGGTTATATATTTATTGCCTGAGTAAGTGAGTGTATCATGTAACACTAGGAACAATGTATTTTCTGCTGAATAAGGACTTTATCGTAGATCAGTTTTCCTGGTAGAATATACCAAATTACTAATGACGGTGAGAATATTCTTATCAGGTGGTCTCAACTGGCCCCAATCCGGAATGGGACGAAAGCTTTTCATGGGCCTTTGAAAGTCCTCCTAAAGGCCAGAAGCTTCATATTTCTTGCAAAAATAAGAGCAAAATGGGGAAGGTAAATGCTGATATTTATTCAGTTCTTTCCTTCTGAGTTAGGATTGATTTACACTTCTATCAATTGTTACACCGTTTAGTAACTTTTTTTTTGTTCATGTAATTTTTTAAAATGCCAACCATTGGATTAGAAGCTTGTGTGTTATAGATCCTCTCTAAACTTGTATTTATCTCAACCGAAAATCGTGTGTTATACCTTTTATATACTTGAAAATTAACGTGATATATTTGTTCAAAATATACATAAACAAAACTTTATTCAATTACAGGATTATTGATGTGATGTCCGATTTCGATGAAATTTTGGTATAAATTATCTTTCATTATTATATTATTGTAATGCAATGGTTAGTTAGATAAAATATATGTTTTATAAAAAGTTATAATTGACGTAACTTTAATCAAATTGGTATTATTCGATCCTAACTCTCTATCTATAAATTAATTAAATTTTTGCTTTTACATTTCCACTGAACCTGTTTTTTGGTATCTGATTACAGAGTTCATTTGGAAAAGTGACCATTCAAATTGATCGGGTGGTAATGCTAGGAGCAGTATCTGGAGAGTACACACTCTTGCCGGAAAGTAAAAGTGGCCCCTCAAGGAATTTGGAAATAGAATTTCAATGGTCCAACAAGTGATACCCTTGTCCTTTCTTAGTATCAAGCTTTGGATCTGGAACATAGGGTACATGGTTTAAATTAAATTTTTTTCACATTTTCTAATATTTGTCATGCTTTTGTAATGTGTATATAACTGCAATTGTTTATTTTTTTGTCTCCGGTTCCAGACAAATTCTTTTATCATTAATATTCTTTGTAACTTTAAGGTGTAAGTTACCATCATTGCCTTAGGATAAACACTAGCAGGCCTGCTTGGAGCACCTTATATGCTTTTTGGATGATGTCAATTTCGGGAATATAGTGGGTCTGTTTTATCATTTATGCATTGTGGGGTTGTACAATGGCGAGCAAATTCGTCATAAAACAATAATATGAAGTGTCATGTTAAGGTCGCCAGAAGAAGGGGAAAAAATGTCATGTGATGTTTTTTTTTTAGATTTAAATGGGTTTACTTTGGAATTGTTGGTTCATATATATATTTTTCTTAAAAATCAGAACTAATATTTGATTGGATAATTCAACAACTAAGCCATATTTAGATCAAATCAAGGTTATTAAATTGGGATACATATCTTGTATCAAAAAGTCTATTTTTTTTGTATTGTATATTCTATTGTATCGTATTGTGTATCGTAAGTTATATAAACAATAATAATAAATAAAATAAAACTTTTAAAACTCAAATAACTATATCATTAATGTCAGATATAGACTAAAAAAATTGCAAGTAAGTTTTGTAATTTAAGTTTTTAGAAAGATCAAAATTCTTAAGTAGGAAGCAAATCAAAATTTTTTATTTCATAAATTATTAGTTATCGTTTATCATTCTCCACGATCAATATTGCTAAGTTCATCCTCTTCATTCAAAGTCAAAATCTCTTTTCCTTCTCTAATTATAATAATCTCTTCAAATTCTTATTCATCTCATATTATTGATTTTTCCTTATCAATGATCTTTATATTAAAGTTTCTTGGACCTGGAAAGAGAAAAAAAATTCAATGAATTATTGTTGAATATATAATTTTTAGTATAATTTGTTTTAGAAATATATATAATTTAAACTGAACACAAGCTTTTTCCATATGCAGACTCTCATGCGTCGACGAAGGAATAAGATTCATGATATTTTCCTGGAAGATGGAACTTGGACTAATGATATAGAGGATTTGAAGGCGAAGACTAATAAGTTTTTCAAGAAATTATTTTGTAGAAGAGAATAGGTTGACATTAATGCTCTTGGTCCTTTCCTCAGTTAAGCCAGAAGGCGTGTAGATGCCACATGGAGCCGGTCACTTTAGAGGAGGTTAAGAAGGCGGTTATGAGAATGAACTCATTCAAGGCGCTAGGTCCTGATGGCATCCAGGCATACTTCTTCAAGGAGTATTGGAATTACAGTGGGAAAGATGTCCATTGTAAGCCTGGCGTTTTTCGGGGGACGTATGGATGCGTCAATTTTTGAAACTCTCATTGTGCTTATTCCAAAGGTTGGGACACCCACATCTTTTAAAAACTTTAGACCTATCAGTTTATGCAATGTGATGTACAAGATTATTACTAAAGTTCTTGTTGAATCGTCTTCAGCCTTTTCTTTCTAACATCATTGGCCCACTTCAGGGAAGATTTATTCCAGGTAGGAGAGCAACAAATAATATTGTCATAGCACAGGAGATTCTTCATTTTATGAGAAAGACGAAAATCAAGAAAGGAACTTTAGCTTTTAAAATTGACTTAGAAAAGGCGTATGACAGAGTTGACTGGAGGTTCTTGGAGCATTCTCTTCATAATTTTGGTTTTTCTAGCAGTATAACCAGGTTGATTATGAATTATGTGGTTTTTTCTTCTTTATCTATTTTGTGAAATGATGGTAAGCTTGAGAGCTTTAGTCCAGATAGGGGACTAAGGCAAGGGGATCCAATGTTGCCTTATTTGTTTGTTCTTTGCATGGAGAGATTGGACTGTTACATTTCGCATAAGGTGACTGAAGGAGAGTGGGAATCAGTTTCTGTATCCAGAGAGGGGCCAAAGTTTTCTTATCTTATGTTTGCGGACGATCTCCTGCTTTTCTACAAAGCTAATAAGAGACAGGTTATTATGGTCATGGAAGTCCTAAACACTTTTTTTAAAGCATCTGGATTGAAAGTTAACTTTAAGAAGTCTAAAGCAATATGTTCAAAAAATGTTTCTAATGTAAAGAAGGAGATGTTTACCGGGGTATCATCTATCTGTTTTACGCAACACTTAGGTAAATACTTAGGTGTTAACTTGGGGCACCCGAGAGTGACTTGGGTCTGTGCTATAGAGACTATTGACAAAATTCAAGCATCATAGAAAGGGAGACTGTTGAATAGAGATGGGAGATTATGTCTTGTTAAATCGGTCATATCACCTATTCCTATTTATCAGATGCAATGCTTTCTTCTTCCAGGCTATGCTTGTGAAAAGATTAATTCTCTCATCCGGCAGTTCTTTTGGAAGGGTAATACTGATGAGAGATATCTCTCTTTGGCCAACTTGAAAAATGTTAATTACTCCAAAAAAATTCGATAGTCTGGACATTCGAGATTCTTCTCTATTTAACGTGGCAATGATTGGAAGTTAGTTTGGCATATGCTAAACTTCCAAGCCAAATTGTGGGTCCAAATTATGCTCAACAAAAATCTCAAAAAGTCTTTGAGCTTAGAATTTCCTGTTCCAAAGATTGCATCTATTTGTTGGAGGGGCATTGGAAAAGTAATGCAGTTTTTGTAAGAGGGTTTGGCTTGAAGCCCTGGTAACTTGGACCAATCGGTTTGGTTTGATACTTGGCATCCAGGAGGAAAAATCTATGATTATCTCCCTTTTGTCCATATCTTCGATACTCAATTGACTATAAGGGAGGTTTGGAGTGAATATGGTTGGCGTTTTGAGTGAATTGCGACACCATTATCAGAGTTAGTTCTCCACATGATGCAATGTTCCAACTAGTTTTGGCAGCACACAGTTGAACCTGGATGGATTTGGATAGCAAATATTAGTAAAGGTTATTCAACTAAAGAGGGATATGCATAGTTACTGAAGAGAAGGATTCAGTGAAATGAGGGACGAAGTTGGAAATGGTTATGGCGGGCAAACGCCCCGGAGAAAGCAAAATTCCTGGCGTGGTTTGCCATTCATGGTTCCCTACCAACGGAGGCTTTCTGACACTGGCGTGGACTCTTTGAGTCGAACATGCGCCCTCGATGTGGCAAAAAGACAGAATCGGCAATGCATTGCTTGCTACGTTGTCGACAGGCACAAGACATTTGGATGAGATTGGATCCATCAATTCTTCAGGTCGGTGGGGATATGTTTTCTTTGATGCGAGCTACTGTTTTAGAACAAAAACCTATTTTTTCCCCTAGCATTTGGTGGATTTGGAGGCATCAAAATCAGGAAAACTTTAATCCATATGAAGTTTGGACGCAACTTAAAGTGGTGATCTTGGCTAGAAGATGGAAGATGGAGTTAGAACAGGCTCGGTTTCAACTTTGTTAGCTATCTTTGTTCAAGAATGTGAATTGAAAACTTTCTCAACTTGATTTTTTGAAAGTAAATTGTGATGCTAGCAGTTTTTTGGAAGCTCAAAAATCAGATTTTGGGTGTGTGATTAGAAATAATGAAGGTGTTTGGATAAAAGGTTGTTTGGGGAGGATTCTAATTTGAAGTATCAAAAGATCCAAACTCTTTGCAATATGGAGAGAGCTGGTTTTAGCGTGAAAGTGTGACTTAAAGAAGATTGTGTGCGAAACAGATTCAAGGGAAGTATTCATTGCTGCTCAGAGTGAGCCTGCTTCAGAAGACAGGGAAGATGGGGATCTGATGGTGCGTATTCATGAAATGCTTGGCAGGGAGTCGGAGGTTCATTTTAGTCTAGTGCTTCAAGAGAGAAATATGGTGGCCGATCTGATAGCAAAGCTCGGAGCTTGGAGTCAGAACGAGTACGTTGAGTGGTTTGATTTCCTAGTAACATTGTTGAAGCTCTTCTTCAAGATCGAGATATTGCTTGAGTTATAGAGGTCTCCAATGTGTCTTTCTTTTGCTTTTTTAGTTTCTTTAATTTTTGTTCAGACACCAAAAAATATATAATTTAAATATAAATTCTTAACTCACCTATAGCTCACATAAAAGTTGTTGGCCACTAGGGGTGCCAGCATGCACTCAGCTCGTAGGCATCCAACCCTACCCAATCCGGTCGGGTAGGATAGCCAACCCGATCCGCTGCGGGTAGTAGGATTGAGTATGGAGCGGGTTTAAACACGGGTCAGGTAGGGTGCGGGTTTAGGGATGCACACGGATCGGATCGGATATAGCCTATAATACTATCCGATCCGCACTGCACTCATCGGATCGGATACGATATCCACATTTTTTCAAGTCGGGTCGGATATCGGGTATAACCACATAATTTGAAAAAATTGTTTTAAGGTCCTATTTGGTTGTTTTTACAAAAAAAAAATGTCTAGAAAATCTTTTTTTTTTTTACTTGTTTAAGCCTATTTACTCCTAAAATATTATCAATAAAAGTTCTCTTGACTAAAAAAAAAAATAACACAAGATCTAAGTTTAATTATTCTAAGTTAAAGTACAACATAAAAAATTAAAAACAAGATATTATAAATTATGCTATTTATATGAGACGTGCGGATATGCGGATCGGATCCGTGGATATCACTGCCAAATCTGCCAATCGGATAATATCCGTAAAATTTGAATTGGATGCGGATAATTACCGCGGATATGTAGAATTTATCCGATCCATGTCCAGCCCTATGTGAGTTGAGTCTCAACCCTACCTGACAAACCCACACCCTATATATGTATATGTTATAAACATATGTTATAGGTAGATGTTGAACCAATGACTTCTCACTTAGTGCAAAAGTCAGTCAAGATCATCAAAGAATAATTTAACACTTTTGTTTATATAAAAAATCAATTCTATTTTAGTGATATATAAATACAATATTGTATCACAATATTTTATTTGTGCTTGTGTTATTAATTTAAGTAAAGACTTTTGTGTAGAATTGAACAGTTGATGGTAATATTGTTTATGGGACGATTGTGTTGTTTGTGGGATGATTGTGTTGTTTGTATTGAATTTTTAATTTGCACGCTCATTAGGTTATATGATAATGAGATAATATTGCATATTAGTAAAAATTTGCAGGTAGGATTAGGGTTGGATTGTTCTCAACCCGCAAGTAGAGTAGAGCCAGATTTTAGTAACAAATTCAACCCGCAGGTAGAGTTAAAGTTGAATTCAAACTCTACCATATCCTATCCATTGTCACCCCTATTGGCCACCTTTTTATTGCATCCCCTATAAATCCCGAGTGATTAGTAAATAATTAACCAATAAATTAATTATCATTTAAAAAAATTATAAAATTAAATTTTATATTTTAATGAAGTAGAAATAATTAAAATATTTTAACACTAATTTTAAAAGATTTGGTCCAAAATCGGGTCGAACGGACCAAACTGAGCGAATCGGACCCATAACGGGCCCAAGGCCCAACCCAGTTCATTAAAACACAAGAGCATAAGCTATTCTCTCTCCTAAAAACAATGAAACACGCTGAAGCTCATAGAAAGGGGGAAGACATTTCCAAAATCACAAACCCTTGGTTTGATTTGAAATTAAGATAACTTTTGATCCGAAGCTCCGATCGCCGCACCATTTGCAGCCACGCAATCACCGTGTCGAGCTTTACAAAATCCACCGAACAATTTAGTTGGTAAGTCACATCTTCTCACCCATCTGCTCCTCCTATAATTTCTAATTTCTTGAGCCTTGGTGTTGAGATTCTATTGAATTTTGATGTTTAGGAGCATATTAATCTTGAGATATTACTGGGTCTTGCTTCAATTTCGCGATGGTATGGTGAGACAACTCTAACCCTTGTGAAAAATCTGTGGTATAGTGAAACCCCTATTGATTGAGTAATATTTATTGGTATTAGATGTGAATTATGGGTTTGTGAGGCATGTAGATGGAATTGGAGGCTAATTGGTGGTGTTGGTAAGCTGAATTTGGGCTGCGGTAACTGAATTTTCTGTTTGGTGCACTATTTGGGCTGTGGACACTTGAGGATTGGTGACCTTGAGGTGTCCTTGGCTTAGCAAGATTAGCCAAGGCATGGTTTTGGTTTCTCGTAGATTATAATGTCTCTCAAGGAATTGTAGGGAGGTGTATTTATTATTGGTTATGGAAAAGTATCTTTTTGGATTTTTGAATAAGGAACAAGAAATGTAAATGATAAGAATTTAAATTAATAACTAAGAAAAACTCTTGGCAAGGTATGAGAATTAGACGTTCTATCCTAGTTATCCTTATCAATTGTGATGAGAATTGTTTGTTGCTCCCACTTGGTTAACCTCTAACTATGAAGGTAAGTCAAATGGATAAATCAATATGAATCCTCAAGTCCTAGTCAACTCCCAAGGAAAGACTAGAGTTAGTGAAATTCAAGTCAATTAGCAACTTTCAATTATCAATCAACAACGGAGTTTGATAACTCAAGAGTTTCTAATTACTCAACCAAAGCTAAGAATGTAAAAAGCTAAATTAAAATCATAAATATGAAATACCTCAAATTGCATTAAATAAAGAAATCAAATCTAACATGGAGTTCATAAACCAAATTAGGAAAATAAATAAACTAGAATGCTAGAATAAATAAAAGTAGAAGAGAAACGAAATTAAAGGAACATTGAACCTGGAATTGAGAAGGAATAAACCTAAAACTAAGAGAAATCCTAAAACCTAGAGGGAGGAGAGAGCCTCTCTCTCTAGAAACTACATCTAAAACCTAAGATTGTGTGAATGAAAGTTGTATGAGTTGTCTTTTTTTGATTCCCCCACTCTGCAGTTTTTAATCTGTGTTTCTGGGCCGAAATCTGAGTCAAAAATAGCTCAGAAATTTCTCCCAGCGTTTTCTAATGCGTCCAGCACGTGGCTCTGTCACACGTACGCGTCGTCCACGCATACGCGTGGATTGAAATTTTGCCAGGTCACGCGTACACTTGATCCACGCGTGCGCGTTGCCTATCTTCAGAAAAACTATGGCAAATTATATATCATTTCGAAGCCCCGGATGTTGGATTTTCAATGCAACTGAAAACGTTTCATTTGGACCTTTGTAGCTGAAGTTATGGTCTGTTAAGTACGAAGAGGTCAGGCTGGACAGCTTAGCAATTCCTTCAACTTCTTGTATTCCTTCCACTTTTGCATGTTTCCTTTCCATCTTCTAAGCCATTCCTGCCCTATAAACCCTGAAATCACTTAACACACATATCACGGTATCGAATGGTAATAAGAGAGGATTAAAATTAGTAATTTAAGGCCAAAAAAGCATGTTTTCAATCATAGCACAAAATTAGGAAGGAAAATGTAAAACCATGCAAATTGTATGAATAAGTGTGAGTTTAGTGGATGAAATCCACTTAATTAAGTACAAAATGTATCACGAAATAGTGGTGCATCAAATCTCCCCACACTTAAACATTAGCATGTCCTCATGCTAAGTTCAAGAGAAGCTATAAAGGAGTGAAGGCAGAATGGTGGAACTTATGCAATGCAACCTATTTAAATGTGAATGTAACGAAATGCAAAATACTCTACCGACTTGGTTAAAGTAAACAAATTCTCCAAGACAAATATAAATCAGATTCCACTAATTTAAATCACACAATAAAAGACAAGTAAGCTTGTAAGAAGATAGCTCATGAAAGCAGGGAACATAGAATCAAGCATTAAATCCTCACTGGTAGTGTATATGCACTCTAATCTCTCAAGTGTCTAGGGTTAATTCACTCTACTCTTCTCTAGTCATGCTTTTTAAACTTTGTTCTTCATCTAACCAATCAACAAAAATTTAGTATATCAATGCAAATATCATGAGGTCTTTTCAAGGTTGTAATGGGGCTAAGGTAAGGGTGATGATATATGTATGGTCAAGTGAGCTATAATATGAATCTTTGACTAACTTAAGCTCTCACCTAACACATACACACTCTATATACTTCTAAAATCATGCCTAGCTACCCATAATTCCCACTTTTGTATCATATACTCATGTACCAAATATTTCTTTAGTTTCACCACATATGCATTGACCTTTTATTAAACTTGACACTGGAGTAATTTTGTCCCCTTATTTATTTATTTACTTATATTTATTTGATTTTTTTAAGGTAAAAATAAACATAACATATCAATGCACATGGTATTTTAATTTTTCTGGTCTCACATGAGTAGGCACCCAAATTCCCAATATTTTATCAATAGAACACTGTACACTTTCATCAACCCAAGTTCCCACAGTTCCCCACACTTAATTAATACACAATCTCTAACTTAAGCTAACCAAAGATTCAATTGGGGTAATTAATTATTTTTCCGCTTAAGGCTAGTGATGTGGTAAAATATAGAACAAAAGGGGATTAAAAGGCTCAAAGTAGGCTATTTGGGATAAGTGAGCTAATAACAAATAATGGCCTCAATCATATGCAAGCATGTAAATTCACTAAACAATGGACATATAGAATGAAACAAAATATAGATTGCAATCATAGAGAAGAAAACACACAAGAATAAAATATTATGGTTAAATAGTGTAACCATGTAATTAAGCTCAAATCTCACAGGTTGTGTGTTCTTAGCTATAATTCATGTTCCAATTTACCATCCTCAATCAAGTTTAACAAAAAAATTTTAATTTAAATTAGTAAAATATTATAAAATAGAGTCTTGAAAAGAAAATATTACTTCAACCAAGTAGTAGCTAAATGCACAAAAACAAACAAACATACAGTCAAACATGCAAATGCAACAACTAATTTAACAACGAAAATTAAACATTGGTGTTTGAGAAGGAAATAACTAACCCACGGAAGTTGGTATCGACCTCCCCACACTTAAAGATTGCACCGTCCTCGGTGCATGCTAAGATGTGTACGTGGTTGGGTGGCTCCAACTGATGCCTTTCTCTAAAGATTGTGCGTATGTACGGGCTTGTTTGTTGTCCCATTGGGAAGCGTTTCCCTTTCCCTTCTCCGGTGGCCATCCTGAAACAAGAGGAAAAAGGAGAAAAGTAACCCAGAAATAAAGATAAGAAACAAATAAAATATGGTTGGGTGTATGCCGAATAATGAGGGTCTCAATTACATGGTAGCTACAACATGCAAGTGAGAAAACTGTATAAGCACATGGCATATCAATAGTGAAAAAATTACAACAATGGGGAAGAGATAGTAGGTAATGAAAGACAGTGGAAGTTCATGTCAATGCAAAAGGAATACAAGTATCATAGAAGATTGGCATTGATTTAAGTAATATTACCCAACAGTGTAGAACAAGTCACTAAGCACTATAAAAATACCAGAAAAGATACAACAGTTGAATAAGAACATTTAAAACCAATGGTAAAAGAATAACTTAGAAAAAAATAAAAGAATTATACACAAAATTAAAATACAATGAATGGAAGTATGCAATTAAATTAAGTAAAGATAGAGGAGAGAGAAAACAGGTGAGAAGTTTAAAGAAAGAGAGAAGAAGTAAGTAAGAAAGGAGGAAGAAAGAAGGAGAAAGGAGAGAAGTAGGAAGTAAAAAATTAAAAACAGGGCGCGACGCGTACGAGTGCATCACGCGTACGCATGAAAACTGAGTTGGCCGTTCGACGCGTAAGCGTCGCCCACACGTACGTGTGGGTGGTCTGAAAGCGAAATGACGCGCACGCGTCAGGGACGCATACGCGTAGAATGATTTTGTGCCTCTAGCACAGTCCCATCGCAAGGGCAGCACAACTCTCGGGTCAAACACCAATTTACGCCGATTGTCCTATCCACGTGTGCGCGTGGGTGACGCGTACGCGTAGATTTCCCAGGTTACAGGTGACGCGCATGCGTCCTAAATGCATACGTGTGGCTCAAATTGTGTGCAGAGCATACCAGCCGCACGATTCCATCATAACTTTCTGTTCGTTGGATTGGATAGCAAAATGTGGGATTGACGCCCGCACGTGGCCTATGCGCACGCGTGGGTTGCCCCTTTTTTTTTTTATGCAGGAAGCAAAATGCAGAATGCAGGTGATGATGCAGAGATTATGAATGAAAACTAATAAAAATAAAAGAAAATAAAACTAAAGAATAAAACAAAATAAAATAAAACTAAGACTGAAAAAGAAGGATCATACCATAGTGGGTTGTCTCCCACGTAGCACTTTTAGTTATTGTCCTTAAGTTGGACAATTGGTGAGTTCCTTGTCATGGAGGCTTGTGCTTGAACTCATCTAGGAATCCCCACCAGTGTTTGTAATTCCAATAGCCTCCGGGATCCCACACTAGTTGCATAAAGCCTGTAAGCAAGTTAAAGCAAGTGACAAGGCCCTAATAGTGTTGATTACTAGAATGAATTCCGGGGTCCCAAACCTTGCTTTTGCACCTGTCTTCGCATTGATCATCATTGTCCCAACCGGGTGGCAAACAATTTGAATTCTCACTGAAGCGTCCAAACAACTTCCTAGACCCATTCAATTGAGCTCTACACCAATCCTTGTACTTCAATTTGGAGCATGCAACCGTATTGAACCTTGCAGGACGACTCCTACCACTAACCATCTTCCTCTTACTCTTAAAGCCACAAAGAGCTCTAAGTTGACCATCTGTCTCAAGCAAAGCATATTCAAGTGGGTTAATTAAGCTTAGAGATGAAAGATTTACCCACTTGAATGAAGGAATGGATGGTGATGGCTTTGGGGAGAGGTCTCCAACAACTTTGGTAAGGTGATTTTTAGCTCCATTCCCTTGAGCTCTTCTTTGACAACTTCCACCTCTTTGCAAGCTTCTGTAACATTAACCTCTTCCTCTAGTTCAATGGGAGAGAGTTCAATTATAGGTAGAAACTCATTAATTATTGAACCTGTCTCATGATCAGCCGCTTCCAAGTCTTCAACCATGATATGCCTTGGAGGTTGTACATCATCCTCAACATCAAATTCAACCGTCTTGGAAGGAGGCTCTATGACTTGAGGTTCAAATGTTGGTTCCGCATCTCCTAAATCTTCAACCACTTCCTCTTCTTCAGTAATTTCAGCTTTCTCCATTTGCTCTAGTACAAAATCCAGCTCCTCCTTGTTGACTTTCATCTCTCGACAACTTCCTTCAAGGGTCTCTCCTACCGCCACCTTTAGGGCCTCCTCTAGCTTCTTGTGAAGTATGAGATCCATTTCGTTCCTAAGATGATCCCTTCTCTCTTGTTCCATGTCACTAGCATAATTGGGATCGTGTTGCTCTTGGATTGATGGATATGGGTATTCTTGCACGTGGGGAGGTGGTGCAGTAAAGTTTGAGGGTTGAATGTTGGAGGTATTCGATGATCCAATCTGGGAGACGAGGGCTTGTATACCGGAGGTCAGATCGGTAAGTGTGATTTCCATGGTCTTAACAGAGTGAAGCAACTTGTCATTGGGGGATGAAGGGGGGAAATTGTTTTGGAATTGGGATGGTTCTATGTATGGTTCATATGGTGGATAAGGATTAGGGTCATATGGGGGTGTTTGGTGGTAAGGGGCTTGTGAGTATGGTGGTTCAAAATTATGTTGAGGGGGGGGGGGGGGTTCACAGACGTATGGTGGTGGTTGTTGATAATCAAAAGAGTGCTCACCATAGCCATTAACTTGGTATGCCTCTTGGAATGGCTCTTGGTCATAGTATGTTGGTGGAGGTTGTTGCCAAGAGGGATGATAAAATCCTTGTGGCTCCTCCCATCTTTGATTCTCCCATCCTTGATGCATATTCTCAGTGTAGCGTCCATTCCCTACAACATAATTAGACCCAAACTCATAGCCAAAGGGGTGAGAACTCATAGTAGTAAGATAAAGTAAAAACTAATAAAAATTAATGAAAATAAACTCCTAAAACTAGAAACACGAACAAAGAACGAAAAAGCAAAATTATTTACAATAACCAATAATAAGGTACACGTTTGCAATTCCCCGGCACGGCGCTATTTTGACGAACAGATTTTTGCTAGTAAAGAATTCAGATATAAGTTCTCGTTGCAAGTATAGTTTCTAAACTAACAATAATCCTTTCGTATAAAAACTTGTTTGTCATTAAAGCAAACTCAATAAAATTCATAAACCGAAGTGTTTAAACCTTGGGTCGTCTCTCAAGGAATTGCAGGGAGGTGTATTTATTATTGGTTATGGAAAAGTATCTTTTTGGGTTTTTGAATAAGGAACAAGGAATGTAAATGATAAGAATTTAAATTAATAACTAAGAAAAATTCTTGGCAAGGTATGAGAATTAGACGTCCTATCCTAGTTATCCTTATCAATTGTGATGAGAATTATTTATTGCTCCCACTTGGTTAACCTTCTAACTATAAAGGTAAGTCAAATGGATAAATCAATATGAATCCTCAAGTCCTAGTCAACTCCCAAGGAAATACTAGAGTTAGTGGAATTCAAGTCAATTAGCAACTTTCAATTATCAATCAACAACGGAGTTTGATAACTCAAGAGTTTCTAATTACTCAACCAAAGTTAAGAATGTAAAAAGCTAAATTAAAATCATAAATATGAAATACCTCAAATTGCATTAAATAAAGAAATCAAATCTAACATGGAGTTCATAAACCAAATTAGGAAAATAAATAAACTAGAATGCTAGAATAAATAAAAGTAGAAGAGAAACTAAATTAAATGAACATTGAACCTGGAATTGAGAAAGAATAAACCTAAAACTAAGAAAAATCCTAAAACCTAGAGAGAGGAGAGAGCTTCTCTCTCTAGAAACTACATCTAAAACCTAAGATTGTGTGAATGAAAGTTGTATGAGTTGTCTCATGTGTTTCCCCCATTCTGCAGCTCTTATTTTGTGTTTTTCGGGCTTGGAACTGGGCCAAAAGGAGCCCAGAAATCACCCCAGCGCTTTCTGCAACTTCCTGCACGTGGCGCATGTCACGCGTGCACGTCGTTTGGCAAAATTCCTTGTCACGCGTACGCGTCAGTCACGCGTACGCATCGCTCGTCTTCTGCGCTAGGCACACGTACGCATAGTCCATGTGTATGCGTCGCTGCCAGCTCCTCAAAACTCCATTTTTCGTATTCCTTCCACTTTTGCATGTTTCCTTTCCATCCTCTATGCCATTCCTACCCTATAAAGCCTGAAAGCACTCAACATACAGATCACGGCATCTAATGGTAATAAAGGATAATTAAAATTGACAGTTTAAGGGCTCAGGAAACATGTTTTCAACTATATCACAGAATTAGGAAGGAATTGTAAAACCATGCCATTTATATGAATAAGTGAGCAAAGAATTGATAAAAACCACTCAAAGCAGCACAATATAAACCATAAAATAGTGGTTTATCATTGACCGTAGGATAAGTTGGATTAGTTGGGCTTGTTATAGATTAGTGATTCTTGATGTACATGATGAGATAATTATGATAATGTGGTGGATTATTAATTGTTGATGAGGTTGATGGTTGATGATGAGTGATGTTAGTGATATATTGTTAAATTATGCATAAATGTTGTTTAATTATGAAGTTATTGTTTTGAAATTGATAGAATTGGATATTTATGTGTTGCGAAAGGGGTGAAAAGAGTATGGAATGGTTATGGATGGAATTTGGTGTTGTTTTGGATTGAGAAACTTGGGTTTTTGAGATTTTGAGTGAAAACTTGGTTTTTGGCCAAATTTCAGCGAGCCATAACTTGGCTTCCAAACCCTCGATTTCTCTCAAATTTTTTTATATAAAAATTGAGTTTGTGATGTTTATGCCGTTCAAAGAACGAATGAAAAACGATTTTTAACGAAAAAGTTATGGGCATCGGAAGTTTGATGTGTAAAAGGGAATTTTGCAGCATTAATAGCTTTTTGGCATTTTTGAGGGACTCGCATACGTGAGTGCACACGCAACGTGACCATTTAGTTCTGTTCATACGTGTTCACGTATGTGGGAGTGTGCTGATGAGCGGATAATTTATACGCTTTTTGGCATTGTTTTTAGTATGTTTTTAGTATATTTTAACTACTTTTTATTATATTTTTATTAGTTTTTATTTAAAATTCACTTTTCTGGACTTTACTATGAGTTTGTGTGTTTTTCTGTGATTTCAGGTATTTTCTGCCTGAAATTGAGGGACCTGAGCAAAAATCTGATTCAGAGGCTGAAAAAGGACTGCAGATGCTGTTGGATTCTGACCTCCCTGCACTCAAAGTGAATTTTCTGGAGCTACAGAAGCCCAATTGATGCGCTTTTAATTGCGTTGAAAAGTAGACATCCAAGGCTTTCCAGCAATATATAATAGTCTATACTTTGCCCGAGATTTGATGGCCCAAATCGGCGTTCAAAGTCAGCTCAAGAATTCTGGCGTTTAACGCCAGAACTGGCACAAAAACTGGAGTTAAACGCCCAAACTGGCACAAAAGCTGGCGTTTAACTCCAAGAAAAGCCTCTACTCGAAAATGCTTCAATGCTCAGCCCAAGCACACACCAAGTGGGCCCCGGAAGTGGATTTTTACGTCATTTACTCTTTTCTGTAAACCCTAGGTCACTAGTTCATTATAAATAGGACCTTTTGCTATTGTATTTTCACCTCATGACACATTACACGTTTCATTTTGTATCTTCTACGGCATGAGTCTCTAAATTCCATGGTTGGGGGTGAGGAGCTCTGCTGTGTCTTGATGGATTAATGCAATTACTACTGTTTCTCCCATTCAATCATGCTTGTTCTATTCCAAGATACCACTTGTTCTTCAACCTGATGAATGTGATGATCCGTGACACTCATTACCATTCTCACCTATGAACGTGTGCCTGACAACCACCTCCGTTCTACCTTCGATTGAGTGTGTATCTCTTGGATTCCTTAATCAGAATCCTCGTGGTATAAGCTAGAATCCATTGGCGGCCATTCCTGAGAATCCGGAAGGTCTAAACCTTGTCTATGGTATTCTGAGTAGGATTCAAGGATTGAATGACTGTGACGAGCTTCAAACTCGCGAGTGTTGGGCGTTAGTGACAGACGCAAAAGAATCACTGTATTCTATTCCGACATGATCGAGAACCGACAGATGATTAGCCGTGCTGTGACAGAGCGCGTTGAACATTTTCACTGAGAGGACGGGAGGTAGCCATTGACAACGGTGAAACCCAACATACAGCTTGCCATGGAAGGAGCCTTGCGTGCTTGAAGAAGAAGACAGTAGGAAAGCAGAGATTCAGAAGATGGAGCATCTCCAAAACCTCAACCTGTTCTCCATTATTGCATAACAAGTATTTATTTCATGTTCTTTTACTTTTTACAATTAAATCTGAGAATTATTGATATCCTGACTAAGAGTTACAAGATAACCATAGCTTGCTTCAAGCCGACAATCTCCGTGGGATCGACCCTTACTCACGTAAGGTATTACTTGGACGACCCAGTGCACTTGCTGGTTAGTTGTGTGGAGTTACAAAAGTGTGATTGTAATTTCGTGCACCATGTGCCGCGTACGCGAGAGGTAAAAATTATATGCTCGCGTATGCGGGCAAATGTCATGCGAAGTGAACAGTCCAGAAGGACTCTGGGGTCATATGCTCACCCCATTACAGCTACATATGGGAGTAGCATCTGTATACCTCCCATCAAAGCAAGCAGCTTTGAGCTAAATCCTCAGCTCATTATCATAGTGCAGCAAAATTGCCAGTATTCCGGTCTTCCACAGGAAGAACCTACTGAGTTTCTGGCACAGTTCTTACAAATTGCTGACACAGTACGTGATAAAGAAGTGGATCAGGATGTCTATAGATTATTACTGTTTCCATTTGCTGTAAAAGATCAAGCTAAGAGGTGGTTAAATAACCAACCCACAGCAAGCATAAAAACATAGAGACAGTTGTCAGACAAATTCCTGAATCAATTTTACCCTCCAAGAAGGATGACACAGCTAAGGCTGGATATCCAAGGCTTTAAACAAGAGGATCATGAATCCCTTTATAATGCCTGGGAGAGGTACAAAGGGATGCTGAGAAAATGCCCCTCTGAAATATTTTCAGAGTGGGTACAGTTAGACATCTTCTACTATGGGCTTACAGAAAAAGCTCAGATGTTCCTAGACCAATCAGCTGGTGGATCTATACACATGAGAAAAACAATTGAAGAAGCTCAAGAGCTCATAGATACAATTGCTAGAAATCAACATCTGTACTCAAACAGTGAGTCCTCCATAAAAGAAGAGGCTATGGCAGTAACTACTGATCCCAATCCTCAAGAACAGATTGTTGAACTTAATCAGCAATTACTCCTTATGACAAAACAATTAGCAGAATTCAAAGAGATGCTCCAAGACACTAAAGATGCTAACAAGAATATAGAAGCACAATTGAATCAGACAAGACAACAGCTATCTAAACAGATAACAGAAGAATGCCAAGCTGTCCAACTAAGGAGCAGGAAGACATTGAATAACTCAGCTCAAAGTAGCAAAAAGTCAAGAAAGGAACAAATGACAGAGGATGACCAAACCACTGCCCAAAATCCCTCTGAGGACATTAAGAGCCCAGAGAGGAATAACTCTGGCGTTCAAACGCCAGAAAGGGGGGAAAAACTGGCGTTAAACGCCCAATGGATGCCCAAATCTGGCGTTCAAACGCCAGAAAAGGGTGGGAACCTGGCGTTAAATGCCCATTCAGTCCCCATTCCTGGCGTTCAAACGCCAATGAGGGATCAGACACCTGCAAGTGCTGATAGTAACCCCTCTAAGAAGGCTTCTCCAACCACTTCTGTAGGGAATAAACCTGCAGTAACTAAGGTTGAAGAATATAAAGCCAAGATGCCTTATCCTCAGAAGCTCCGCCAAGCGTAACAGGATAAACAATTTGCCCACTTTGCAGACTATCTCAGGACTCTTGAAATAAAGATCCCGTTTGCAGAGGCACTTGAGCAAATACCCTCTTATGCTAAGTTCATGAAAGAGATCTTAAGTCATAAGAAGGATTAGAGAGAAACTGAAAAAGTGTTTCTCACTGAAGAATGTAGTGCAGTCATTCTGAAAAGCTTACTAGAGAAGCTTCAAGATCCAGGGAGCTTTATGATACCATGCACAATAGAGGGTGCTTGTACTAAGACAGCTCTATGTGACCTTGGAGCAAGTATCAATCTAATACCTGCATCCACCATCAGAAAGCTTGGCTTGACTGAAGAGGTCAAACCAATCCGGATATGTCTTCAACTTGCTGATGGCTCCATTAAATACCCATCAGGCATAATTGAGGACATGATTGTCAAGGTTGGGCCATTTGCCTTTCCCACTGACTTTGTAGTGCTGGAAATGGAGGAGCACAAGAGTGCAACTCTGATTCTAGGAAGACCTTTCCTAGCAACTGGACGAACTCTCATTGATGTCCAAAAAGGGGAAGTGACCCTGAGAGTAAATGAGGATGAGTTCAAGTTAAATGTTGTCAAAGCTATGCAGCATCTAGACACGTCAAATGACTGCATGAGCGTTGATATTATTGACTCCCTGGTGGAAGAGGTCAATATGACTGAAAGTCTTGAATCAGAGCTAGAGGACATCTTTAAAGATGTTCAGCCTGATCTGGAGGAATCAGAGGAAATAAAAGAACCTCTGAAAATCCCTCAGAAAGAGGAGAAACCTCCTAAAACCGAGCTCAAGCCACTACCACCATCCCTGAAGTATGCATTTCTGGGAGAAGGTGACACTTTTCCAGTGATCATAAGCTCTGCTTTAAATTCACAGGAAGAGGAAGCACTGATTCAAGTGCTGAGGACACACAAGACAGCTCTTGGGTGGTCCATAAGTGATCTTAAGGGCATTAGCCCAGCAAGATGCATGCACAAAATCCTATTGGAAGATAATGTCAAGCCAGTGGTTCAACCACAGAAGCGGCTAAATCCAGCCATGAAGGAGGTGGTGCAGAAAGAGGTCACTAAGTTACTAGAGGCTGGGATTATTTATCCCATTTCTGATAGTCCCTGGGTGAGCCCTGTCCAAGTTGTCCCCAAGAAGGGAGGCATGACAGTGGTTCATAATAAAAGGAATGAACTGGTCCCTACAAGGACAATTACAGGGTGGCGTATGTGTATTGACTACAGAAGGCTCAATACAGCCACCAGGAAGGATCATTTTCCTCTACCATTCATAGACCAAATGCTAGAAAGACTAGTGGGTCATGATTATTACTGCTTTTTAGATGGCTATTCAGGCTATAATCAAATTGCAGTGGACCCTAAAGATCAAGAAAAAACAGCATTCACATGTCCTTCTGGCGTATTTGCCTACAGAAGAATGCCTTTTGGTCTATGCAATGCACCTGCAACTTTTCAGAGGTGCATGCTCTCCATCTTCTCTGATATGGTGGAAAAGTTCCTGGAAGTCTTCATGGATGACTTTTCAGTATTTGGAGACTCATTCAGCTCCTGTCTTGATCATCTAGCACTTGTCCTGAAAAGGTGCCAAGAGACTAACCTGGTCTTAAACTGGGAGAAATGTCACTTTATGGTGACTGAAGGAATTGTCCTTGGACACAAAATTTCAAGCAAGGGGATAGAGGTGGATCAAGCCAAGGTGGAGGTAATTGAGAAATTACCACCACTTGCCAATGTTAAGGCAATCAGAAGCTTTCTGGGGCATGCAGGATTTTATAGGAGGTTCATAAAGGATTTTTCAAAAATCGCAAAATCTCTAAGCAACCTGCTAGCTGCTGACACGCCATTTGTGTTTGACACAGAGTGTCTGCAGGCGTTTGAGACCCTGAAAGCCAAGCTGGTCACAGTACCAGTCATCTCTGCACCTGACTGGACATTGCCATTCGAATTAATGTGTGATGCCAGTGACCATTCCGTTGGTGCAGTGTTGGGACAAAGGCATAACAAGCTTCTGCACGTCATTTACTATGCCAGTCGTGTTCTAAATGACGCACAGAAGAACTACACAACCACAGAAAAGGAGTTACTTGCAGTGGTTTATGCCATTGACAAGTTTAGATCCTATTTAGTAGGTTCAAAAGTGATTGTGTATACTGACCATGCTGCTCTTAAATATCTACTCACAAAGCAGGATTCAAAACCCAGGCTCATAAGATGGGTGTTGCTTCTGCAAGAGTTTGATATAGAAATAAGAGACAGAAAAGGGACAGAGAACCAGGTAGCTGATCACCTGTCCCGGATAGAACCAGTAGTAGGGGCATCCCTCCCTCCTACTGATATCTCTGAAATCTTTCCAGATGAGCAACTCTTTGCCATTCAGGAGGCACCATGGTTTGCAGACAGAAAAAGGAAGAAGCATGAAGAGCTTCTCTCAATACAGATTCAAACAGAGCCCCCACATTCAAACTCTAAGTTTGGTGTTGGGAGGTTCCAACATTGCTCTGAACATCTGTGAGGCTCCATGAGAGCCCACTTTCAAGCTATTGACATTAAAGAAGCGCTTGTTGGTCCATTGTTATTTTATGTTTTCTATAGGTTGATGATCATGTGAAGTCACAAAAACAATTGAAAAAGCAAAAGCAGAAGGAAAAATAGAATGAAAAATAGAACACCCTAGAGGAGAAACTTACTGGCGTTTAAACGCCAGTAAGGGTAGCAGAATGGGCGTTAATCGCCCAGTCTGGCACCATTCTGGGTGTTTAACGCCAGAAATGGGCACCAGACTGGCGTTTAACACCAGAAAAGGGCAAGAAGCTGGCGTTAAACGCCAGAAATGGGCAGCAACCTGGTGTTTAACGCCAGAATTGGCAGCAATGGGCGTTTTGCAAGCCTCATTAGTGCAGGGATGAGAAATCCTTGACACCTCAGGATCTGTGGACCCCACAGGATTCCCACCAACCTCCACTCACTCTCTCTTCCCACCTTTTCATAATACTATTCCTTAAATACCCTTCTCCATTCAAATTCAAACCACTTTGCCTCCCAAAACCCCCTTCATCTCCTCTATTTCTTCTTCTTCTTCTCCTCCTTTCTTTATTCTTTTGCTCGAGGACGAGCAAACCTTTTAAGTTTGGTGTGGAAAAGCTCAATCTTTTTTGTTTTTCCATAACCATTTATGGCACCTAAGGCCGGAGAAACCTCTAGAAAGAGGAAAGGAAAGGCAATTGCTTCCACCTTCGAGTCATGGGAGATGGAGAGATTCATCTCAAAGGTCCATCAAGACCACTTCTATGAAGTTGTGGCCAAGACTCCTCATTGAAGAGAACAAGCCCATCACTAAGAAAAGGATGGAGCAAATAAGAGAGCCCACTCATGGACCTCAACAAGAGCATGAGGAAATTCTTCATCATGAAATCCCTGGGATGCCTCAAGGGATGTATTTTCCTCCACAAAATTATTGGGAGCGAATCAACACCTCCCTAGGAAAATTAAGTTCCAATATGGGACAACTAAGGGTGGAGCACCAAGAGCATTCCATCCTCCTCCATGAAATTAGAAGACCAAAGAGTTATGAGAGAGGAGCAACAAAGGCAAGGAAGAGACATTGAGGAGCTCAAGCACTTCATAAGATCTTCAAAAGGAAAAACTAGCCGCCATCACTAAGGTGGACCCGTTCTTTAATTTCCTTGTTCTTTATTTTCTATTTTTTGAATTTTTATGCTTTATGTTTATCTATGTTTATGTCTTTATTACATGATCACTAGAGTCTTAGTGTCTATGCCTTAAAGCTATGAAAATGAATCCATCACCTCTCTTAAATAAAAAATGTTTTTAATTGAAAAAGAAAAAGAAGTGCATGAATTTTGAATTTTAAAACAGATTAATTATTTTGATGTGGTGGCAATACTTTTGTTTTTCTGAATGAATGCTTGAACAGTACATATTTTTGAATTTGTTGATTCATGAATGTTAAAATTGTTGGCTCTTGAAAGAATGATGGAAAAGGAGAAATGTTATTTGATAATCTGAAAAATCATAAAATTGATTCTTGAAGCAAGAAAAAGCAGTGAAAAGCTTGCACAAAAAAAAAGCGAAAAGAAAGAAAAAGAAAGAAAAAGAAAAAGCAAGCAAAAAAAGCCAATAGCCGTTTAAACCAAAAGGCAAGGGTGAAATAAAAAAAAGGATCCAAGGCTTTGAGCATCAGTGGATAGGAGGGCCCACAGGAATAAAATCCTGGCCTAAGCGGCTGAACCAAGCTGTCCCTAACCATGTGCTTGTGGCGTGAAGGTGTCAAGTGAAAACTTGAGACTGAGCGGTTAAAGTCGTGGTCCAAAAGCAAAAAGAGTGTGCTTAAGAGCTCTGGACACCTCTAATTGGGGACTCTAGCAAAGCTGAGTCACAATCTGAAAAGGTTCACCCAGTTATGTGTCTGTGGCATTTATGTATCCGGTGGTAATACTGGAAAACAAAATGCTTAGGGTCACGGCCAAGACTCATAAAGTAGCTATGTTCAAGAATCAACATACTTAACTAGGAGAATCAATAACACTATCTGGATTCAGAGTTCCTATAGAAGCCAATCATTCTGAACTTCAAAGGATAAAGTGAGATGCCAAAACTATTCAGAGGCAAAAAGCTAAAAGCCTCGCTCATCTAATTAATACTGATCTTCATAGATGTTTTTGGAATTCATTGTATATTCTCTTCTTTTATCCTATTTGATTTTTAGTTGCTTGGGGACAAGCAACAATTTAAGTTTGGTGTTGTGATGAGCGGATAATTTATACAATTTTTGGCATTATTTTTAGTATGTTTTTAGTATATTTTAATTAGTTTATATTATATTTTTATTAGTTTTTATTTAAAATTCACTTTTCTGGACTTTACTATGATTTTGTGTGTTTTTCTGTGATTTCAGGTATTTTCTACCTGAAATTGAGGGACCTGAGCAAAAATCTGATTCAGAGGCTGAAAAAGGACTGCAGATGCTGTTGGATTCTGACCTCCCTGTACTCAAAGTAGATTTTCTGGAGCTACAGAAGCTCAATTGACACGCTCTCAATTGCGTTGGAAAGTAGACATCCTGGGCTTTCCAGCAATATATAATAGTCCATACTTTGCTCGAGATTTGATGGCCCAAACCGGCATTCAAATTCAGCTCAAGAATTCTGGCGTTTAACGCCAGAACTGGCACAAAAACTGGAGTTAAACGCCCAAACTGGCACAAAAGCTGGCGTTTAACTCCAAGAAAAGCCTCTACTCGAAAATGCTTCAATGCTCAGCCCAAGCACACACCAAGTGGGCCCCGGAAGTGGATTTTTACGTCATTTACTCTTTTCTGTAAACCCTAGGTCACTAGTTCATTATAAATAGGACCTTTTGCTATTGTATTTTCACCTCATGACACATTACACGTTTCATTTTGTATCTTCTACGGCATGAGTCTCTAAATCCCATGGTTGGGGGTGAGGAGCTCTGCTGTGTCTTGATGGATTAATGCAATTACTACTGTTTCTCCCATTCAATCATGCTTGTTCTATTCCAAGATACCACTTGTTCTTCAACCTGATGAATGTGATGATCCGTGACACTCATTACCATTCTCACCTATGAACGTGTGCCTGACAACCACCTCCGTTCTACCTTCGATTGAGTGTGTATCTCTTGGATTCCTTAATCAGAATCCTCGTGGTATAAGCTAGAATCCATTGGCGGCCATTCCTGAGAATCCGGAAGGTCTAAACCTTGTCTATGGTATTCTGAGTAGTATTCAAGGATTGAATGACTGTGACGAGCTTCAAACTCGCGAGTGTTGGGCGTTAGTGACAGACGCAAAAGAATCACTGGATTCTATTCCGACATGATCGAGAACCGACAGATGATTAGCCGTGCTGTGACAGAGCGCGTTGAACATTTTCACTGAGAGGACGGGAGGTAGCCATTGACAACGGTGAAACCTAACATACAGCTTGCCATGGAAGGAGCCTTGCGTGCTTGAAGAAGAAGACAGTAGGAAAGCAGAGATTCAGAAGATGGAGTATCTCCAAAACCTCAACCTGTTCTCCATTATTGCATAACAAGTATTTATTTCATGTTCTTTTACTTTTTACAATTAAATCTGAGAATTATTGATATCCTGACTAAGAGTTACAAGATAACTATAGCTTGCTTCAAGCCGACAATCTCCGTGGGATCGACCCTTACTCACGTAAGGTATTACTTGGACGACCCAGTGCACTTGCTGGTTGGTTGTGCGGAGTTACAAAAGTGTGATTGTAATTTCGTGCACCATGTGCCGCGTACGCGAGAGGTAAAAATTATATGCTTGCGTATGCGGGCAAATGTCATGCGACGCGAGCTAAATGTTCGGTCTAAGGGGGCTCGCGTACGCAGACAGGGGTCACATACGCGAGTGAGGAAAATGACACTCATGCGTACGCGCAACATGGCATGCATACGCGGGACCCTGTTTTCAGTAATATTGTGATTTTGTAATTTAAACATGATTTTTAAACTTCTAAACCTCTATTTTTAATCCTCAGTGTCCTAAAACTTAATTTTAATTATAGTGATAGTGGAGAACCTTGAGAGAGTGTTAACATGGCAGTGAAGAAAGGTTTTGAGTAATTATTTGTGGTTGATGAAGTGCGGTAATGATAATAATGCTATGAATAAAGACAGAATTGATAATGCATGAATTTTTTAATGAGATACCTGGGCAGTAACAAGGATTGTGGTACGTCCCACTTGCTCCAGGTTGAGCTTGTAAACACATGCCTTGGGTAGTATCAGTAGTAGTGGTTATTCCACTTGCTTTGGGTTAAGCGAATAGTAGCAAGGGGGTTGTGGCCTAGTCCCACTTGCTTTGCAATGGGGTTTCTATCCAAGATTAGCTACCAAGACATGTCGGGTTGACTATATAATCAACAGATGATATCATCAACCATAAGACAGACATACATCATATACATATGTTTGTTTTGTTTGATTCTGCACTATTTGGGTTTGCCTATGTGATTTCCCTATGCTTATTTGCTATATATTCTACCTGCTGTACTTGCTTTCTACCTGTGTTTTCTTTGTCTGTGTTATTTGTCTGTGTTATTTGTCTGTGCAATTAAAAGGCTCGTTGTCTGGCTTTCCCAGGACCTTATATATTATGTGTGTTGGGAAACACTACCATGCTAAGAACCTCTGGTTCTCATTCTATACATATATTTGTGATTTTCAGATGCAGGTCGAGAGGTACCTCACTAGACGTCTGGAGTTTCTGTCGTAGCGGAGTTAGGATGTTGTGTTTTTGGTGTTTTGTTGTAGATGTATATTTTTGTATAGACTTCTCCCTTATGTTATTTCGCTCTTATACCTCATAGAGGCTTTTGATGGAGAACTAGGGTTTATTTTGAGTATTTTGGAAACTTAGGTTTTGTATATATACTTATGTAAATATCCTCTGGCTAGTCTTAGCTTCGCAGGTTGAGCATTTAATTTGAATATTTGTATCCTTGACACTTTGCTCTTATTTTATATATATATATATATCTTTACCTTTCTTTGTACGCAAGTAAAGGTTCTTTTATCTTTCACGGTTTTGCTTAAACCTTCTTTCAAGGCTCCTCGATTATTAAAATTCTTCAACTAGTTATATGTATTTTATTTTCGAAGTCGTAATACCTCACTACCTCTGATTTATGACTTAAGTGTAACACTCTATGTGGTACGGTGTTACATCCCCTGTCCTACCTCTTCAAGCAGTATATTGAGGATCCTAAATTCTTAACAATTGAAGATCCCAGTTTTAATGCATGAGATTGCTACTGTCCATATTTCATAGCTGTTTATGATCTGACAATTTTCTTAATTTTGGATAACTGTAATCACTAAATATTCTGTTACTGCTACTACTTATGTTATTATTTTGCCTCTAACTTTCTTCAACAGGTCCTTTTATTCATGCCTTGGTGACAAAAGGAAGTAAATGTGATGATATTAGAGAGACATTTGATATAAATTTATATTATCTTAAAGGTTGTTGCAAACTTTTATTAATGGGGATTTCTTCCATACCTAGTTAATTTGAGGGTATTACATACCCTTCTTATATATTCCAATTAATTAATGACATTTGTACTCATTAATTCCAATCAGCAAATGAATTTTTAATTTTCAAAAATAAAAATTAATGTATTTAATACATGTAAAAAATATTTATGTATACATATCTTAATGCACCGTACATACATTTAAGTTTGGTTAAATCAAACCACCATATGTGATAAACCTTAAATAAATTATTTAAAAGAAAAAAAAGAAAAAAAAATAGAATTGGGCAATGTTGTATCTGTGTTGGAGAAAGAGGGAAGAACCTAGAACCCTAATCCCCTTCATTTAATTTTGTCTTCTTTTATTTTCTATGTTCACAGACAAAAAATTCGTTTTCGTTTTCTTCCCTCTTCCTCACTCTCAAAATATACCTTCTTTTCCCTCCTAATTTTGGAAACTCGTTGACCTTGTTGCTACAACCAGAACAATTGATTATTTTTTCTCATATTCTTCAATTCGAAGTCGTCAACACAACAAAGCTCTCTATATTTGAACTAGATACGGTCACACTCTCTGCATTTGTAAATTGTTACAAGTAAGTCACTCTTTGTTCTCTTTTCTTTTTTTTATTTTATTCTTTCCATTGATTACAATTAACACTGTTTGTCTGCTTCTAATAATTGGTATAAGTGTGTTTGTTCTTTGTTATTGTTTATCATTTACAAAATTCATTTTGAAGCCTATTATTTTTTATTTTTTTTCTCCAATTTGTTTCCTCCTTGAATAATAACACTATTTCATTATTTTAAAATCACCAAAACAAAGAATACTTCAAAGAGTACTAGAAAAAAAGACTCAATAGTAGCCATTATTAATAATCCTAAAATATAAATACAGGTTATAACTCATATATAATTTTCATATTGATGATTATAAACCATTGTTTATGATTTATTAGTTCATACTTGATTATATAGATGTAATGTTATTTGACTGCTGAACAAATAAAAAAAAAACAAGAGTAATTTCTAATGGTATACAAATTTACCAAAAATAGAGCAGTTAATTTGAAGTATTTTATAATATTTACTTGTATAAAGTTTGCTTTGAACATACTGGTTCAAATTAGTTATGTAGTAGTGATCATTGTTGAGTTAAAATTATTGGACATGTGATCTTTATAATTACTTGTGATGCAAAATTATACTTGTGATGTTTCTTGATTTTTATTTAATGGATGTATTGTCTTGCAATGTTTGAAAAGCCAATTGATATTGAAATTCTTTTTGTAAATAATGTAATTAGAGATTAATTTTTTGTATTTATTTAAAGTGATATATACATTAAAAAAATTGTAAGCATATCCTTGTTTTTTGTTGAATTTTATATAGTCTTCAATCAATATAAAAGTCTTTGAATGGTAAAAAATATTGACACATTCTATAAAAAATTGTGTCATACCAAAATCCATTCTTACAAATGAAAGAAAATTCAATATTTTAAAATATAAATATATAGGATTGTTATAGATTTTAATTTATATGTAGAAAGATTCTATATAAATAGATAGCTACCACAAAAAAGTCACATTACAAAGTACTAGCACTAAAATGACTTATTTATATAATTTATAATTAACATACTTTATTTAGAGTTTTTTCAACTAATGCATTAAAGAGTAACATATACTCTTTTTTTTTTTTTTAACTAAATTCTTGTTCTTTTCTTCAAATTTTTTGTAGTTCTTCTTAGCAGCTTTGATAATGGTTTTTCTTTTTAGATTATATGATTTCATGATCAAATCTATAGCAATGCGCATCTTAGTTGTGTCATAAGCCTTCAAATGATAAAACCAGTAGTAAGACACACTCATGTAGTTAGGAATTAAACAATTAGAAATTTATCATATAATATAACTTATATAAATGATATAATCATCAATCCAAATATAGTTCTTTATCCAAGTGGCTACTCAAATACCCCAATCAAAGTTACTTTATATTTTATATGAAAAAAAAGTACTAGTTAGACAATGTGACAAAAGAAAAAAGATTGCTTGACAAACCAAATAAAGATCTAGATAATTACGGGTCATTTCTTTGTCTCTCTATTTCAAGAGTTTCCAAAATGAGACACTCAAACACCTTATGCCTAATCGTACTTTTAAAATCATAGAAAGAGTCATGTTAAAGCATCCCTTTAAGGTACAAGGCCTAATAAGTGGTTAGGTTTGAATTAGCATTTTTATAAATGGTAAAAATAATATAAACGAAGATGTAAAATTTATGCTATAAATGTTTGAATATAAAAATGATGTACCGGTTGCTTAATGTTGAATATTTTACGGGCTTTCTTCTTAGAATCCAAGTTGGAATCCAAAAAAATTATTTGACACTTATTCATGTTGAAGATAACAAGATACCAATGGAGATTATCTTCATTAATAGGCACACAAATCTGTACACATATACAAGAATTAATTATTTTTTATTTTTGATAGTTAAAAAATATAAATTTCTTTATAAAGAGTATAAAAATTTTTATTATAGGAGTGTCTTTAATATGAAGTCTCATAGGTAGCGTTTGTTTTGAGGTACTGAGACATAGACTGAGAGACTGAGATTCAGTATCATGTTTGTTGGTTCAGAGACTGGTACTAAAATTTCTGTCTCTGTCCTTAAAATTTCAGTATTTTAGTACCTCCAAAAAGTGGGGACACATGGGACTAAAATTTTTAGAGATAGAGACTAAAACTTTAATAACATTTTATACCTAGAATACCTTCATTTCAAATAATTAATTCCAATTTTACCCTTTGTACAAATTAAATTAGAATTTTATTCTTGTTTCAATTTTTGTCTCCCACTTTACACCAAACAGAATACTGAGATTTATTTCAATCTCTGTCTCAGTCTCTGTCTCTCAATCTCAATCTTTCCGTCTCTGTCTCTCCACCAAACGCTACCATATAGTCATAAGACTTATTATCCAAAATAAACCTATTATCACAAGATTCAACACTTTACATTTTGATGAAAAAAGTTGTCAAACCCAAAATAATTATTTTATTTATCAAGGATGCATAAAAAATAGAGGAACACATTTATTTGGTAGAGATGAAATAGTATTATATGATTTTATTACCTTTCTACAGACTTTAACTTTGCCCATGAATGCCGCTTTATAATTCTCTCGAGCTTGACTAGTTGGGATAGTTTTTGACAATGTGATTTGTTATACATTGTGAAGAATATAATTTTGTCAATGTTAAATTTCCAAACTAATGTTACATATAAATATTACACCCAATGATGATGAAAATTATATATTTCTTTTGGTATGAAAGATTTTAATTTATTTATATTATATAAGCATTTGAAGCATTTATATTACCTTATATGAACAAGTGTGATAAATATTAAAGATTATTGAAATATTGATGGAAGGGATTTATTATGAGTTACGTGTGGCTTATCGAAAAGGCTGTGGGCATATATCAATGTCTTAAAACTCCAGAGCTAGTCTTTTCCTCATCATTTAGCATATAGGCATATACATCTAGTATCTAAATGTATATTAAATGTGGTTAGATAATGATGATGATCATGAGATTGGATTGGTACCCAAAATTAAATCAAATAAATTTAATAGTACGTATTAACTTATATTTTGGTCAATCCAATCCTTTAGAATTAGGTTAAGGAAAGAATCCCTGGTTGTATCAAATTTGCATCCTTTTGCTAATATCTCTTGCCTACAATTGATTAAATATAAAAATTATAATCTATCATTGTTCTTCTCATATGATCATAAGATGACAAAGTACAAAGACTATTTTTTCAAAATAAGTTACCTCCTAAACTCATTATCTTTATTTGTTCCAAATATGTAAGTTACAACCATGATTTCTGTGTCATCTAATTCCATGGTAGTTGACAATGCAAATAATACTGGTAGTCACTATTAAGAAGAACAAAAGATAACAAAAACCAAGTCTCCAAATTTAAAATAACTCAAGAATTAAAAAATATTTAAAAGTGTTTGGACGAATAAAACTTAAGCAATTGACACTCAAAAATGGAGCTTCAACCCCAAGATTTTTCTGTTGGAGTTTTGTAAACCCTGGAGTCCTCTTGTTTATATGATAGCTAGTGGGAGATGCATTACTCAGCAATGACTTGACAATATCAGTTGGTGGAGTATCTGCTACATAAAATTGTTTATCATGTACTTTTTTGGATGACTGGGTGCTAGAAATTTTGGGATTAGTCTTCTTCACACTGAGAATAGATTTTTTTCTGTCAAAAAAAGCCTTTTTTAACCGGGGGAGTGACCAAAATTTTCATTATCGTGTCTATCATTGCTTGATCAGAAGAAGGGATTTTAAATGTGTAACACCCTACCACACAGAATTTTATGCTTAAGCCGTAAAACAGAGGTAGTGTGGTATTACGGCATCTAAAAATAAAATATATACATAATAATACTTGAAAGAATTTAATAATTGAAGAGTCTTAAAGAAAAGCTTAAGCAAAATTGTGAAAAGAAAAGCGCAATGCTCACGTAACAGAAACTTGCGTACAAAGAAACGTAAAGACACACACACACACACACACCACATACATACACACACACACACACACACACACACACACACACACACACACACACACACACACACACACACACACACACACACACACACACACACACACACACACACATATATATATATAATAAGAATGGAGTGTCAAAAGATACAGAATATCAAGCTTTGGGCTCAACCTGCGAAGCCAAAGCCGGCCAGAGAATATCTCAGACATATATATACATATACATTCCAAAAGTACTCAAAATACATGACATAAACTCCTATATCTCCATGAAACCTCTAGGAGAAACAAAAGTAAAGCATATCCAGAGAAGTCTATACACATATCTATATACATAACAAAATACAAAAGACAATATCCCTTCTTCGCTTGCCAAAGGAAACTCCAGACGCCTAGCGAGGTGCCTCTCGACCTATATCTGAAAATAACAACATATGTATGGAATGAGAACTGGGGGTTCTCAGCATGGTAATGGTACTAACATACATAATATATAAGGTCACGGGAAAGCTAGAGGCGATTCTAGAACTCTGACACTCAGATTTAAAACTTAAAGAGTTATAATTCAAAATCATGAACAAGGTAAGTTATCTAAGGTACTTAGGTTCTAACCTAATTCTAACTTAAACCCTCAATTCTGACATTTCTCCAACCCTCCAAAACACCAGTGGAACTACCCTCATCTCTTTTTTACCAGACGAGGGATCTCTCAGTTGCACAGACATATAATGCATACAAAGAAAATACAGGTAGAATACAATTACAATAAATAGAACATATAGCAGTTAAGCATAGATTATCAAGTAGGCAATCCCAAGTAATGTAAATTAAAACAAAACAGACAAATGCATATGATGTATGCGTGCCCTATGTCTGATGCGTCTCATCTGTCGGTTATAAAGCCAAACTTGACTTGTCCAGTAGCTAACCCTAGGCAGTCCCTCCGTGCGCGCATCCCCAAGAGTCTATGCATAGCTTTTTTTAATCAATTATCAAATTCAGTTCATTGGGGGAATTTCTGGGGAGTTAAAGTACCCGGCCACATCTTGTGACGTAGGGTCAACAGAGTATCGAGTCTTAATCTGGAGCAAGTGGTGGCTAGCCACTGCATCTACACAAGAAAACTTTTATCTCAGATAAAAAGAAGGGCACAACCAAAATAATCATTCAGATTTCAATTATTCAATATAATCTTAGCCATTATTCATCACACATTATTTAGTGTTTCAGCACTTCTCAATCATAATTCACCATTTCACAATCTTTCTTCACCATCAAGTCAACACCCCCTCAAGGTTCACCCCTTTCACCATGAATTGAAACTAAATTTGGAACTCAAAAGGCAACTATAGAGGTTTGGAAGTTAGAAAATAAGTCAAAATCATAAAAAAATCACATTTCTCAAAATAGGGATTTCGCGTACGTATGCAGTGTTTCGTGTACACGAAGGTGTCATTTGCCATTCTCGCGTACACAACACTTGTACGCGTACGTGAACCTCCTCTGGCAAGGAAAACTCCACGCTTTACGTGGAACTGTCCGCGTATGTGAGCCTGTATGTTTCCCCACTCACGTACGCATGCACATGTCCGCGTACGCGAGACGTCTGAGCAGAGCCCAGGATCTGCATCGCGTGTGTGTTTGCGTACGCATGCCCTCAATAAGTGTCAAAAGCTGCTAAATCCTGCAGAATCCATTTTTACACACCAAACTTCCGACGCGCATAACGTTTTTGTTAGAAATCATTTTTAGTCTGTTCTTCAAACGACGTAAACTTCACGGACCCAGTTTTTATTTAAAAAAATTCAGAAAATTTTAAGGGTACGGAAGCCAAGTTATGGCCCCACAAAGTTTGGTTAAAAATCAAGTTTTCTACAAAATCACCAAAACCTCTATGTTCACTAACTTTCATTTTAAAACTAATATATACTCCTCAAAACCATACCGATTGCATATAAAACAAGATCACAACCATTCCATCTCCTCCCCTTACATCATTTACTCAATTATATTGATTTCCACTCCAAACACCCAAAATCATACACATAACTCATCATAATATATTATCATCATCATACATCAACATCACAATCAACTATAACATCATTCATCAACTCATTCTCAACATATTCCATATTTCATTCAGGTCACTAAACATTAACATACTTTCACATTCCAACCTATCCTATGGTCGTCTAGCCTACATTTTCACGAAACATTATATATTATCTACGAGAAACCAAAACCATACCTTGGCCGATTTCTCCCTAAGACAAAGACACCTCAATTTCACCGTTCCTCAAGTGTTCACAGCCCCAAAGCCTCTCTAAACAGAATTTCAGCCACTAAGATCCAAAATCAAGCTCCCAACATCATTAATGAACTCCAAATCAACATAATTCAATCTATTTTCACACATGACACTATAATCAACATCAAAGCTCACTAAATCAATAATCCACATAGGGTTTAAGGGTTCTTACCTTATTCATGCATCAATTGAACAAGACCCCCTAATTTTCTCAAGTTAATTTGATCCTAAATCACCAAAACAACCATAAATCTCATTACCCAATTGTTCAAATTTTGAAATTGGGGAAAGAGAGTCTAAGAATGAAATTGAGATTCGCTTACCACAATGTTTAGTGGGTTTTTTAGAGTTTGACACAGTGATCGTGTGACTGCAAACGATGCGACGATCGGAGCTCCGAATTGAAAGTTATAGCAAATTGAATCAAGAACAAGGGTTTGGGTTTCTTGTTCTCCTCCCTGGGTGTTTTCAGCGTGTTTCATAGTCAGGGAGGGAAGAAATGGCTAAAGCCATTAAGTGTGGGTGAGTCTGGGTTAGGCCTTGGGTCCGATTTGGGCTCGATCCAACCAGTTTGGCTTGTTAGCCCGATTTGGGGCTAAATTCTTTAAAATTAGTACCGAAATTCGTATTTTTATATGGAAAAGTATTGGGTACCAAGAGTCAATCTGCCAACTTTTGACACCTCAATTACTAATTAATAATTTTAAATTATTTTAATAAATTTGAATTTAAAAAAATAACATTAATGAGAAATTTGAATAATAAGGATTGTGTTGAGTAACCGCCCACAAGGTCACTGTGATCAGTGTCCGTCTTCCTCCTATCATCGCGACATCTTCTTTCTCGCCAACAGCGCCGCTTCGCTGCCACTGCAGCATCCTCCCATCACACCTGCACAACCACCATGTCACCAGCTCCTTGGTGCGCGGCTGTTTTGCTCTAGCAAAAGCTTTTATCATGCGGGTTGCGGTCATCTTCCTTGCCAGGTGCCAATTCACCGCCGTTGCGGTGCATTGCTGTTCCAGCCGTAATAACCGTTGCATCGCCAGTTCATTAGTGTGCCGCTGTCTCGTGATGGTGAAACCTGTTATTAAGAAAACTCGTGTGTGTTCTATCACCCGATTGCTATCGAACGCGTATCCCTCGACGTCGTCCCGAAGCCGCGAACAAAAATCCTGCATCCTCCGACGGCTTCGTGGATGGAATGTATATTTGGAGAAGAAGGAACGAATGCATCGTCCATTGATGCGGGTTATGAATATGCTTCTAATGGAGGTGTCTTTTTATGCATGTATCTTTAGGAAGTATCTTTTTATACATGTGTATTCTAATGGAGGTGTCTTTTGTGGATGTGTCTTTTAAATAGAGGTGTCTTTTGTGAATGTGTCTTGTACAGGAGGTGTCTTGTATAGCAATGGTGGCACTCAAATACACTTCGAAAGACCAGTGGTTGCTCGCCGACGAAAGCGCGGGCGGCACTGACCACTATTGACACTGGCGATGAAAATGGGTCCAAGGATGGAGGAGAGTGGTCGAAAAGGGGCAGCCGTCGGGGTTGGGGGATGAGGCTGGACTTGAACGGTAAAAGATAGAGTTAATTATATTTACTAGTGGTAATTAGGGGTGAATAAGGTTTACCATGGATGATTGGACATCTGTTTTTTCTTTTTTTAAGATGGACTTTGGAGTCCAACCCAATAGAAGCTGGCAGCAGTTGACAGAACCTCTCTTGGTTACCTAGCGTGATTGTGTTAATAATTTTACCATATTGGATTAATAAAATTTAATTTCCTAATTTTTTGATTAATAATTAATTTCTTGGCTAATTATTTACTAATTACGCGGGGTTTACATCCTACCCTCCTAAATAGGAATTTTTTCCCCCAAAAAATTTAGCTACCTGAAAACAAGTGTGGATAGTCCTTCTGTATTTCGGATTCAAGTTTCCAGGTGTGTTCTTCAATTCCAGCCCGACTCCAAGCAACTTTGACTAATGAAACCTCTTTTTCACGTAATTGTTTGATGCTGGTATTGTCAATTCTAACCGGAGTTACTTGAAGTGTCAAATCCTCTTTTAATTATATTGCACTGATTCAGGTTCCAGAACATGGATGGCATCAGGAGTATACTTCTGAAGCTGTGACAAGTAAAATATGTCGTGCAGGTTCGAAAGATGCGGGGGTAGGGCTATTCGGTAGGCTACCGGCCCAATTCTCTTCAAGAGTTGAAACAGACCGATATAACGAGGATTCAACTTCTTTGTCTTGATCACTCTACCTACTTCAATTGTTGGTGTAACCTTTAGGAACACATGATCTCCTTCTTTGAACTCTAAAGGCTTCTACATTTGATCGGCATCACTTTTCTAGCGGCTTTGAGCAGTAAGAATTTTGTTTCGGATCTTCTTAATATGTTCAGTGGTTTCAGCTACTAACTCAGGCCCCAACATACTTGATTCTCCAGCTTCATACTGACATAGTGGAGATTGGCACTTTCTCCCATACAGAGCTTCATACGGAACCATTCCGATGCTTGCATGGTAACTGTTATTGTACACAAACTCCACTAGTGGCATATACCGATTCGAACTCGCTGGTTGATCTAGAACACAAGTCCTCAGCATATCTTCTAGGGTTTGAATAGTCCTCTCCGATTGGCCATTGGTTTGAGGATGGTACGCTGTACTTAAACTCAACTGAGTTCCAAACGCTTGCTGGAAAGCTTCCATAATCTTAAAGTGAAATGAGGATCTCTGTCGAAGATTATGGTGGTAGGCACACCATGCAAGTGATATCAAGGTGATCAGTCTCAATATCTCAAGTCCAGTACTTCGAAGTCCCAAATGCATGCTCATGAATATTCATGACACATACATCAGTTAGATATCCTAATTTATCATGTATAGACACCTAGAGTATGTCCAAAAGCATAGCCAGTTCGTCCCTCAAACTCTATAGGAACGAACTGCTCTGATACCATAATGTAACATCCTACCACACAAATCTTTACGTTTAAGTTATAAAACAGAGGTGGTGTGGTATTACGACCTCTAAAAATAAAAGATTTAATTACTCTATTGGTTCCTATAGTTTCGTGAAATTTTCAATTAGGTCCCTATACTTTTTTTCTTTTAATTGGATCCCTACACCAAAATTTTTTTATTAGGTCCCTCTTGGTAGTAATTGGCTTAATTGTATAGGGACCCAACTAAAAAAAATTGGTACAGGGACCCAAATAAAAGTAAAAAAAGTATAGGGACCCAATTAAAAAAATTTGGTATAAAGACTCAATTGAAAGGAAAAAAAGTATAAGACCTAATTAAAAATTTCGCGAAACTATATGAACCAACAGAGTAATTAAACCAAAATAAAATATATACATAATAATAGTTGAAAGAATTTAATAATCGAGGAGCCTTGAAGGAAAGCTTAAGCAAAATCGTGAAAAGAAAAGCGTAACGCTCACATAACAGAAACTTGCATACGTAGAAAGGTAAAGACACATATATATCATAAGAACGGAGTGTCAAAAGACACTGAATATCAAGCTCTGGGCTCAACCTGCGAAGCCAAAGCTGGCCAGAAAATATCACACACACACACACACACACACACACACACACACACACACACACACATATATATATATACATTCCAAAAGTACTCAAAATACATGACATAAACTCCAATATATCCGCAAAACCTCTAGGAGGAACAAAAGTAAGCATATCCAGAGGAGAAGTCTATACACATATCTATATACATAACAAAATAAAAAAGACAATATCCCATCTTCGCTTACCAAAGGAAACTCCAGACGCCTAGCGAGGTGCCTCTAAACCTGCATCTGAAAACGACAACATATGTATGAAATGAGAACCGGGGGTTCTCAGCATGGTAATGATACCAACATACATAATATAAGGTTTTGGGAAAGCCAGAGGCGATCCTAGAACTCCGACACCCAGATTTAAAACTTAGAGTTATAATTCAAAACCATGAACAAGGTAAGTTATCTAAGGTACTTAGGTTCTAACCTAATTCTAACTTAACCTATCGATTCTCACTTTCCTCTAACACTCCAAAACACCGGTAAAACTATCCACGTCCTTCCTCTGCTAGACGAGGGATCTTTTAATTGCAAAGACATATAATGCATACAAAGAAAACACAGGTAGAATATAGTTACAGCAAACAGAACACATAGCAGTTAAGCATAGATTATCAAATAGGCAATCCCAAGTAATGCAAATTCAAACAAAATACACAAATGCATATGATGTATGCCTACCCTATGACTGATGAGTCTCATCTATCGATTATAAAGTCAAACTCGACATGTCTGGTAGCTAACCCTGGACAATCCTTTTGTGCATGTATCCCCAAGAGTCTATGCATAGCTTTTTCAATCAATTATCAAATTAAGCTCATTGGGGGAATTTATGGAGAGTTAAAGTGCCCGGCTAAATTTTGCGACGTAGGGTCAATAGAGTATCGAGTCTCAACCTGGAGCAAGTGGTGTTTAGCCACTACATTTACCCAGAAAAACTCGTATCTCAGATAAAAAAGAAGTGCACAACCAAAATAATCATTCAGATTTCAATTATTCAATATAATCTTAGCCATTGTTCATCGCACATTCAGTGTTTTAGCACTTTTCAATCATAATTCACCACATTACAATCTTTCTTCACCACCAAGTCAACACCCCCTCAAGGTTCACCCCTCTCACCATGAGTAAAAACTAAATTCGGAACTCAAAAGGCAACTATAGAGGTTTGGAAGTTAAAAAATAAGTTGAAATCATAAAAAATCCACTTTTCTAAAAAACAGGGGTTCCGCATACGCATGTAGTGTTTTGCTTACGCGGTGGTGTCATTTGCCATTCTCGTGTACGCGATCCCCTTGGGCAGGGAAAACTTCCCGCGTCGCGTGGCACTGCCCGCGTACGCGAGATGTCTGGGCAGAGCCCAGGGTCTGCGTCGCATGTGTGTTTGCGTACGGATGCCCTCAATAAGTGTCAAAAAGCTGCTAAGTCCTGCAGAATCCGCTTTTACACACCAAACTTTTGACGCGCATAACTTTTTTGTTAGAAATCATTTTTAGTCCATTCTTCAAACGATGTAAACTTCACAGACCCAATTTTTATTTAAAATAAGTTTGGAAAAGTTTAAGAGTTCAGAAGCCAAGTTACGGTCCACCAAAATTTGATCAAAAATTAAGTTTCTTTCAAAATCACCAAAACCTCTATATTCACCAACTTTCATTTCAAAACTAATATATACTCCTCAAAACCATACCCATTGCATATAAAACAAGATCACAACCATTCCATTTCCTCCCCCTTAAATCATTTACTCAATTATATTGATTTCCACTCCAAACACCCAAAATCATACACATAACACATCATAATATATTATCATCATCATACATCAACATCACAATCAACAATAACGTCATTCATCAACTCATTCTCAACATATTCCATATTTCATTCAGGGTTACTAAACATTAACATACTTTCACATTCCAACCTATCCTATGGTTGTTGGTGCGCAGAAATTGTGATTACACTTTAATTATGTAAAATTTATTGCTCTTTCTTTCCCTGGTAATGGCGCCAAACACATGATGCCAATACCATGGTTCACAACTTCGCATAACTAACCAGCAAGTGCACTGGGTCATCCAAGTAATACCTTACGTGAGTAAGGGTCGAATCCCACGGAGATTGTTGGTATGAAGCAAGCTATGGTCACCTTGCGAATCTCAGTCAGGTAGGGTCAAATGTGATTAGATTATATAATTAAAAGATAAATAATAAAGGATAGAAATACTTATGTAATTCATTGGTGAGAATTTCAGATAAGCGAATATAGATGCTTTCGTTCCTCTAAACCTCTGCTTTCCTGCTATCTTCATCCAATCAGTCTTACTCCTTTCCGTGGCTGGCTTTATGTGATACATCACCACTGTCAATGGCTACTTTCGTTCTTCTCTCGGGAAAATGATCCAAATGCCCTGTCACGGCACGGCTAATTGTCTGGAGGCATCACCCTTGTCAATGGTTTCATCCTATCCTCTCAGTGAAAATGGTCAACGCACCCTGTCACGGCACGGCTATTCATCTGTCAGTTCTCGATCATGCTGGAATAGGATTTACTATCCTTTTGCGTCTGTCACTACGCTCGGCAATCGCGAGTTTGAAGCTCGTCATAGTCATTCAATCATTGAATCCTACTCAGAATACCACAGACAAGGTTTAGACTTTCTGGATTCTCTTGAATGCCGCCATCATTCTAGCTTACACCACGAAGATTCTGATTAAGAGATCTAAGAGATACTCATTCAGTCGAAGGTAGAACGGAAGTGGTTGTCAGGCACGCGTTCATAGGGAATGATGATGATTGTCACGTTCATCACATTCAGCTTGAAGAGCGAATGAATATCTTAGAAGTGAAATAAGATGAATTGAATAGAAAACAGTAGTAGTTTGCATTAATCTTTGAGGAACAGCAGAGCTCCACACCTTAATCTATGGAGTGTAGAAACTCTACCGTTGAAAATACATAAGTGAATAGAGGGTAGGCATGGCCGAGATGGCCAGCCCCCAAAACGTGATCTAAGATAGCATACAACTGATCAAAGATGTCTAATACAATAGTAAAAGGTCCTATTTATAATAAACTAGCTACTAGGGTTTACAGAAGTAAGTAATTGATGCATAAATCCACTTCCGGGGCCCACTTGGTGTGTGCTTGGGATGAGCTTTGAGTGTTGCACGTGTAGAGGTCCTTCTTGGAGTTGAACGCCAGTATTTGTGCCAGTTTGGACGTTCAACTCTGGTTTTGGATCCTTTTCTGGCGCTGGACGCCAGAATTGGGCAGAGAGCTGGCGTTGAACGCCAGTTTACGTAGTCTATTCTTGACCAAAGTATAGACTATTATATATTGCTGGAAAGCCCTGGATGTCTACTTTCCAACGCAATTTGAAGAGCGCCATTTCGAGTTCTGTAGCTCCAGAAAATCCACTTTGAGTGCAGGGAGGTCAGAATCCAACAGCATCAGCAGTCCTTCTTCAACCTCTGAATCTGATTTTTGCTCAAGTCCCTCAATTTCAGCCAGAAAATACCTGAAATCACAGAAAAATACACAAACTCATAGTAAAGTCCAGAAATGTGAATTTAACATAAAAACTAATGAAAACATCCCTAAAAGTAACTAGATCCTACTAAAAACATACTAAAAACAATGTCAAAAAGCGTATAAATTATCCGCTCATCAGTTGTCTAGCCTATGTTTTCATGAAACATTATATATTATCTTCGAGAAACCAAAATCATACCTTGGGCCGATTTCTCCCTAAGCTAAAGACACCTCAATTTCATCATTTCTCAAGTGTCAACAGCCCCAAAGCCTCTCCAAACAGAATTCCAGCCACCAAGATCCAAAATCAAGCTCCCAACATCATCAATAAACTACAAACCAACATAATTCAATCTAATTTTACACATAACGCTATAATCGACATCAAAGCTCACTAACTTAATAATCCACAGAGGGTTTAAGGGTTCTTACCTTATTCATGCATCAATTGAATAAGACCACTAATTTTCTCAGGTTAATTAGATCCTAAATCACTAAAACAACCACAAATCTCATTACCCAATTGTTCAATTTTTGAAATTGGGGGAAAGAGAGGTTGAGAATTAAATTGATATTTTCTTACCACAATACTTCAACTAATAGCACAACATAAAATTTTTTTTGGAGCATAATAATTGGTGCGCGGAATTACACTTTGCACAACTGAACCAGCAAGTGCACTGGGTCGTCCAAGTAATACCTGAGTGAGTTAGGGTCGATCCCACGAGGATTGTGATTTGAAGCAAGCTATAGTTATCTAGTAGATCTTAGTCAGGCGGATAGAAAAGTTGGTTGGTTGTTTAAAATGCATAAAAGTAAAATAAAGATAACATTACTCAGTTGATGGTGAACGCAATGATAAGAAAATGGTTAAGGCTTCAGAGATGCTTTATTCTTCTGGATCAATTCAGTTTTACTGTCTCCTCCAACTGTGATCAACACCTTTCTTGAGAGGTCGTCGATTCTCCTCCAAAGTTGAACACCAAGGTTATTAGTGCGTATCCAGTCTGATTGAGGGTGAAGCTCCTGCAGTCCATTCCCCTTAGTGATCCTACTCAAAATGCCACAAACAAGGTCGAATATTCCATACCAGAGAATACTGTGCCTTTGGTTCTAGCCTCTACCACAAAGACTCTAATCTCACCACACCTCCACTGAACTTGTATCTCAAGAAGTCCCCAATGAAGTTGTGGATTTGCCGTCTAAAAGATGTATAATCAAGCTAGTGGTTCATCATTTTCCGATGAAAGACTCACTCTGAACCCATGTAGAATGAGATAACCTTGTGCCGGTTCAACAAATTCATAATGATGAAGAACGAAGATACATATTAGAATAGAGAATCAAACAGGGATTGAAGATAGAACAGTAATACTTTTATTAATCCATAAAACTCAGCAGAGCTCCTCCCCTCAACCTAGGAGGTTTAGTGGCTCATACTGTATATAATAGTGTTCGAAAATAATGGGGGAGGAAGAAGATCCTAAACATGGGTGATCTTCTCCTATATATACTAGTCTAGTAACTAAGGATTACTGAAATATGATAAACTAGTCTATTAGTGCAAAAATTCACTTCTAGGGCCTACTTGGTGAGTGTTTAGGCTAAGCTTGAGTGTCTCCCATGTGCTAAGACTTCCTAGGGGCATTGAACGCTGGCTAGGGGTCCCCTTTTGGGCGTTGGATGCTGGTCACCCCCTGTTGGGCGTTGGACACCAGGAATGGGGCTGGTGGCTGGCGTTGAACACCAGTTTTGGGCATTCAATCTGAAGTAAAGTATGGTCTATTATATAGAGTTAAACCCCAAAATGGTCCCTGAGATTGGTGTCATGCACTAAAATCGTCCCTGAGATTCCAATTGCACCAATTACGTCCCTGAGATTGAAAAAAATGCACCATATTAGTCCCTGACTTATTTTCCATTAACGATATGATGACATGGCATGATGATGTGGACTTTAAGTGACACATGTCACTTCATGATTTGGCCACGTGTAATGGTATGATGATGTGGTGACCAGTGACACGTGGCATGCTAACGTGGATGGTTGTGCCACGTGTCACAATATTATTTGGCCACGTGTTCGTTTGTGCCACGTGTCGCAACAGTATTCATCCACATGTCATCCATTATGTCATCGTTGTATATGCACCAAATTAGTCCCTTACTTTGCATGTGACTCATTTTAGTCCCTGAAATTGAATGTCGTGGACCAAACTAGTCCCTTCACTAATTTTTTCTCATTTTTTTAAATTTAAACTTTTAATATTTTGGATACACTAATTTCAATTCTATTTTTTCATATATCATTTAAATACAAGTGCTTTCATAAAAATTTTTAAGATTTTACTTTTTAATTTTAATTATATAATTTTTTTAATAATTTAACATTGATAAATTTTGTAATATATAAGTATGTTATTATAAAAAAATAATTATATGATTGATTAGACACATTTTTTTCATAAAAAATATGTGTTTTAAAAAATAAATTAATAATTAAAATAATCATTTTTTTCTTATGAAATACACATTTTCGTTATGTATAAATGAGCTAGATTGAAGGCACTTCAAGCACCCTCGCTACCATCTTTGACCTCTGCAGTCTAGACGAAAGAGGTCGGAGATGGTAATGAGGAAAGCTTGAAATGCCTTCACGTCAACTCCAAGACGGCGGTTATTAGGGGTATCCACAAGAAAAAAAATATTTTATAAAAGTACTAAAAGAGGTCGGAGATGGTAGTGCAGGTGTTTGAAAAGCCTTCACGTCAACTCTAAGTCGGCAGTTAGGGTATTCGCAAGAGAAAAAATATTTTATAAAAACACTTTTTTTTAAGAACATGTGAAAAAATAAAATTGAAATTAATGAATTCAAAAATATTGAGAATTTTGAATTTATAGAAAAAAATGAGAAAAAATTGGTGAAGGGATTAGTTTGGTGCACAACATTCAATTTCAGGGACTAAAATGAGTCACTTAATGTAAAGTGAAGGACTAATTTGGTGCATATACAATGATGACATAATGGATGACAGACGAATACTGTTGCGACACGTGGCACAAACGAACACGTGGCCAAATAACATTGTGACACGTGGCACAACCATCAACATCAGCATGCCACGTGTCGCTGGTCACCACATCATCATACCATTATACGTGGCCAAATCATGAAGTGACACATGTCACTTACAGTCTACGTTATCATGCCATGTCATCACGTTGTTAATGGAAAATAGGTCAGGGATTAATATGGTGCACTTTTTTCAATCTCAGGGACGTAATTGGTGCAATTAGAATTTCAGGGACGATTTTAGTGCACGACGCCAATCTCAGGGACCATTTTGGGGTTTAACTCCTATTATATATTTCTGGAAAGCCCTAGATATTATCTTTTCGTAGCCATTTAGAGCGCGCGATTTGGACTTCTATAGCTCCAGAAAAGCTCTTTCGAGTGCATAGAGGTCAGATCTTGACAGCATTTGTAGTGCTTTCTCTGTCTCTGAATCAAACTTTTGCTCCAGCTCTTCAATTTCAGCCAGAAAATACCTGAAATCATCATAAAACACACAAACTCAAAGTAGAATAAAAAAATGTGAATTTTTCACTAAAATCTAGGAAACTATAATAAAACTTAAATAAAACATACTAAAAACTATACGAAAACAATGCCAAAAAGCGTATAAAATATCCGCTCATCAAAACACCAAACTTAAACTGTTGTTTGTCGCCAAGCAACCAAAAATAAGGTAGGATAAAAAGAAGAGAAGGATACAATAAATCTCAGAGTTCTCAATGAAGCTCAGTTTCAATTAGATGAGATGGACTAGTAGTTTTTTGCTTTTGAATAGTTTTGGCATCTCATTATCCATTGAAGCTCAGAATGATTGGCATCTTTAGGAAATCAGAATCCAGATGATATTATTGATTTTCCTAGTTAAGTTGTTTTTTATTCTTGAACACAGCTTTTAGAGTCTTGGTTGTGGCCCTAAGTACTTTGTTTTCCAATATTACCACCAGATACATAAATGTCACAGACACTTAACTGGGTGAACCCCTTAGAATTGTGATTCAACTTTGCTAGAATACCCAGCCAGTGGTGTCCAGAGTTCTTAAGCACACTCTTTTCTTTGGATCACAACTTTAACTGCTCAGTCTCAAGTTTTTCACTTGACACCTTCACACCACAAGCATATAGTTAGGGAAGCAGCTCATTTGAACTGTTCAGGCCAAGTTTTTTCTTCTTTTAAGCCCTCCTACCCATTGATGTTCAAAGCCTTGGATCCTTGCTCTTGCCTTTTGGTTTAAAGAGCTATTGGCTTTTTGCTCTTGCCTTTTGGTTTAAAGAGCTATTGGCTTTTTCTGCTTTTTATTTCTTTTTCTGCTTGTTTTTTTTCGCACATATATTCTCTTTTTGTTCTTTTATTGCTTTTTGCTGCTTTTTCTTGCTTCAAGAATAAATTTTTGGATTTTTTAGATTACCAAAAACACTTCACTTTCATCATCATTCTTTCAAGAGCCGATATTCTTAACTCCAACATCAAATATGCATTGTTCATTTATACATTCAGAAAATAAAAGCAATGCCATCACATCAAATAATTGAACTATTCTTAATATATAACTCAAAATTCATTCATCTTACTTTTTTTTTCAAATAAAAAATTTTTCTTTTAAGCAATGTGAGAGATGCATGGAATATTTCATAGCTTTAAGACATAGATAAAGATGATCATGCACTAGAAATAGACAATAAAACAAAATACATGGAAAACAGAAAAAATAACATAAGCAATAGGGGATTAAGAGAACGAATCCATCTTAGTGATTGTGGCTACTGCTCCTTCTGGGGGATCCAATGGAGTGCTTGATTTCTTCTATGTCACGCCCCTGTCTCTGTTGTTCTTCCCTCATGGCTCTTTGATCTTCTCTTATTTTATAGAGGATGGTGGAATGCTCTTGATGTCCCATCCTCAACTGATCCATGTTGGAGCTTAATTCTCCCAGAGAGGTGTTCAGTTGATCCCAAAAAATTTTTGGGGAGGAAAATACATCCTTGAGGCATCTTAGGGATTTCTTGTTGAGGCGGCTCCACATGCTCTTGCTGTGGTCCATGTGCTGGCTCTCTAACATGCTCCATCCTTCTTTTAGTGATGGGCTTGTCCCTCTTAATGGGGATGTCTCATTCTATGACAATTCTAGTTGAATTGCACAAGTGACATATGAGGTGAGGAAAGTGGAGGCAAGTGCCTTTCCCTACCTCAAAGGCTTTCCCTTCCTCTTCCTTGAGGTTTCCCTAGTATTTGGTGCCATACTTAAGAGTGGTAGAAGTAAAAAAGCAAAGCTTTTGCAACACCAAACTTAAGAGTTTTGCTCGTCCTCGAGCAAATATGAACAATTGGGAATGAGAGAGTTAAGTGAGGTAAGTGGAGTTTCTGTGGGACCCACTGGTCCTGGGAGGCTAGGGAATTCAAGTTCCCTGCCCTCTTGTGGGCGTTGAATGCCCAGCTATTGCCCCTGGCTGGCGTTCAACGCCAACTATGTACCTCTTATTAGGCGTTAAACGCAGGTTTCTGCCCCATTACTGGCATTGAATGCCAGTGATGTACTCCCTGGCTGGCGTTCAACGCCAGCGCTATGCTCCCTAGTTGGCGTTCAACGCCAGCAATGAGCTCTTCATGGGCGTTTAACGCCCATTCTAGCCTCCTTGGCTGGCGTTCAATGCCAGTAGGGCCTCTGCTCCAGGGTGTTTTGTTTTCAGCTCTGACTATTTCTGTTTCTATTCTAACTACTACACATGATCACAAACATTAAAAATTAAGGGAAAACTCTAAAAATAAACTAAAATAAACTCAAATGAAAATAAAGAAAAAAATAAGAATAGAAATACTCTACTCATAGTTGGGTTGCCTCCCAACAAGCGCTTCTTTAGTGTCATTAGCTTGACGGACAACTCCTTTCAAGGAGGAAGATAGTCATAGAGGAATAACTCTTACTCCTTACTGGGAGCGTCCTTCCTGTGCTCTCATGGATTAGCTTAATACGCTCAAGAGACAGGCTCTTGTTCACTGCATGAGGTAGGATTGGGCTTGCAGGAATATGCTGGTGTCCCTTTTTGCCACTTCCCTCTTCCATGGTGAACACCATGATGAGATAAGGGAACACTACCATCTTCCATGATGAGAAGTCTTCAGTATGGATATTTTTATTTTTCCAGCCCCTAGGCATCTTCCTTTTGGGGCCTTCCTCCTTGGTGGATAGTGTACATCCAACACCAAACTTACATTTGGTCTTAGGAGGGATTGAATTGGTTTCAATCAAGGGAGGAGGCTTGAATGCTGAATCCTTTATGCAAGTGCCTCCTTTGTCAGGGGGTAATGGAGGGTCAAGAACCTTGAACACCATCTAGTCCTCATGCAAGGAAATCCTTGTTTCTTGTGCCTTTTGAATTCCCAGCTTCTTCATCACAGATGAAGGTATCAGATTTAAACTCAAGCCCAGATCATACAGGGTCATGTCAAAAGTGATCTTTCCAATAGGACATAGGAGCTGAAAGCTCCCTATGTCTGGCATCTTCCTTGGTAGTTCATTCTGTACTAAAGCACTGCACTCTTTGGTCAGTACCACAGTCTCATCTTCTGGTTCTGTTTGCATGCCTAGGAAAGGTAACTCTTGAGGCTCTTTCACCTCTGCAAGGGCGAGCTCTGTGGTAATCACAGGCTCCTCTTGCACGCCCAGAGAAGAATCAACTTGAGGTTCCTTCTCTTCTATAAGGGCGTGCTCAATGGCATTCTCAGGATCCTCCTGGTCTTTGATTGCCTTACGTGAGTGAGGTCGATCCCATAGGGATTGATGGATCAAGCAACTTTAGTGGGTGATTAGTTTAGTCAAGCTAACATTGATGTGAATTGTGTGAAATTGTAACCAACAGGAAGTAAAGGACAATGAATTTAAAGTTGCAGAATGTAAATTGGCAAGTAACTTAAAGAGCTAGAAATGTAAATTGCAAGAATCTTAAATTGCAAGAAATGTAAATTGCATGAAATTAAAGGGGAGTGGGTGCTGAAAATTAAAGAAAGCAATAATTCAAGAAGTAGAACAATTGCAGGAATAGTAAATTGTAGGAAAAAAAATAAATCAAGATCACAACAACTCAAATGTAAAGTGCAGAGGAACAAAAGTGCAGGAAAGTAAATTGGGAACAATTAGAATAGAGAGCAATCAATCCGAGAACCAGAATGTGAAATCAAATGCAGTAGATTTTAAACAGAATTGCTTGAAGAAGCAAACAGAAATTAAATTCAACTCAATGGAAAATAAAATTTAAGATCTCAGGGACTCCAAGAGACTAGAAAATAAGTCTAGATCTCACTCCCTTCCTAGATCCAACAAGAGAATAATTGCAGAGAAGTTAAAAGAAACAATCGCAGAAGAAGAAGATTTTAAAACAGTAAATGAAATTTGAATTATCTAGAAGAAGAACAAAGAGATTTCAGAATGAGAATTGAAACAGAATTCCTTCAATTCTCCAATTCAAGCTAAGGTGTAAAAGTGAGCTCTCTATTCTACTTGCTCCCTATTGGAGCCAGCCTCTCAATGCTCTGTATCAGAGCTCCCTTCTTTCTAAAATGAGAATGATGCCTTATATAGGCTTTTTACAAAATGAAAATGAAAATGAAAGTGAAATTAACGACAAATTACAATTAAATAAAATTCCTATTTTATCTATCTCTTGTGCCTTTGAGTGATGATAATGGGCTTTGCTTGCTTTGGATTTGGGTTGAGGATGGCCTCTGTTGATTGCTCTTGGAGTTGGAGAGAAACTCACTTGTGAACCGGGCCATGAACCGGAAAAGCTTGAGTAAAAGTTTGAGGTCAAACTTTTACTCAAACTTTTCATATCAGCTAGCCTTCCTTGCTGCCATCCACGTTTGAGCCAAAGTTTGAGGTCAAACTTTGAGCCAAACGTGGATCCCTCTTGTATGCCTCTTGGGGTGCTACTTTGTCCTCTTGTCAACGTTGCAAATTTTATGCCAACTATAGACTATTATATATGGTTGGCAAGCTCTGCATGTCATCTTTCTAACCCAATTGGAATCACCTCAATTGGACATCTAAAACTCAAGTTATGCTCATTTGAAGAGGACAGGGTCGCTGGCTTTGGTGTGCAGCGTTTGAGGTAAAGTTTGCCTCAAACGTGGTCGAAAACGCCAGTTTTGGAGGCTCAAACGCATTGTCCACCCCATACTATTATATATTGTTGGAAAGCCCTGAATGTCTACTTTCCAATGCCGTTGGAAGCGCATCATTTGGAGCTCTACAGCTCGAGTTATACTCCGTCGAAGGTGCAGAGGTCAGTTGGCCTCACTGCAGGTTGCCACCATGTTCGTTTATGCACATTTCGGGGCAGTTTTCTCCCTCAATTTTAGTGTCCACCATGCAGTGCCATATATGCTTGGAAAGCTCTCGATTCCTACTTTCCATTGCTTTTTGAATCACCTCATTTGGAGCTCTGTAGCTCAAGTTATTCTTGTTGGAAGTATACCCCTTGTATGCATGTGAGCGCCAACGTTTGCCAAAAAGTTTGAGGCAAATGTTGGCGCAAGCTTTTCTCCCCTGGGTATGTTGGTGTGGCGCCAACGTTTGCCAAAAAGCTTGAGGCAAACGTTGGCGCAAGCTTTTTCCTCCAGGGTGTTTGTTTTGTGGTGCCAACGTTTGCCAAAAAGCTTGAGGCAAACGTTGGCGCAAGCTTTTGCTCCATCCAGGGTGTTTTCAACTCTTCCAAAAGTTTGAGCTAAAGTTTGAGGCAAGCTTTTGCTCAAGCTTTTTGTTCTCTCTTGCTCCTTGCCATTTCTTCTTTCTTCAACCTTCTTCAAAGCTCTTTTCACCTATCATCAATCAACCAAGCACATCAAAGCTATGCTCAAAATCATGAGATTGTTATTCTTTCATAATATATAACAATTATAGCACAAAATCTCATGAAAATGCATTAATTTATCCATGGTTGATCGAATCAAAGGAAACATGAAATTCCACCCAATTGGCTTACTTATCGCTCAAGAAAGTGCATAAAACCAAAAAAAACTAATGAAAAAGCATAGGAAAACATGACATGGTGACATGTCATCACAACACCAAACTTAAACCTTGCTTGTCCTCAAGCAAGAAAAGAATCATGCAATAGAGATTGACAATCCAAGGTAAGAAGAATAGCAACTCAATGTTCATGGTAAGCTAGTTTTCTAAGCATGCTACAATCACAAAAGAAATGTAAATGATTGATGCTTCTATCTAGCTCAATTTATGAAATCTTTTCTTTATATTTCTTCCTTGAAGCAAGCTTTTGATTTTTCTTATTAGCTTCTCCTTATGGGTGCTTTGCCCCATGAGTTGATAACAAAGCTACGACTTCTAAATGCTTTGTTTTCAAGTATTACCACTTGATACATAAGCACCACAAGCATTTGATTAGAGGACTTCATTAAGCTCATTTTTCTTTTCTTTTCTTGACTCTCTAATCATTGATGCTCAGAGCCTTGAGCTTTGAGGGAGTGCTTTTGCACTTGAGCCTAGCCTTGACTTCTAAGTGTTTTGTTTTCAAGCATTTGGCTTGATACATAAACACCACAAGTACTTAACAAATAAATTGCCGTTGGTACTCAGAGCCTTCAGCTTTCTCATTCTTTCCCTTTTTCTTTTCTTGCCCTTTTTTGCTTTTTCTTTCAAGGTTTTCATGATTTTCAAAAGATTTCACAAAATGTACTAGATGAAAACTTCAATTAAATAAAATCCAATGCAATTGAGCAATAATTAATCATACTAGCTTTCCAATACTTGTATGCACATGCTAAAATCTTCTTTAATGCCTTGTTTGTTTATGATCATGATACTTTACTGCTTTAAGCTTTACAAAACTCAAGTTGGTAGTCATAATGGCATGGCAACATGTTACAAATCAGTATTCAAGCTATGCTTATTCATACCACACATGCACATAGAGAATATAAAGACAATCATGCATTGTAAGTGCTAGAAATAAATGAGGAGAAAAGGAACTCTACAACCTTGTAGTTCATCTTCATTATTGTTGTCCTTTTTCCTCTATTCTTCCTCCTTCCCTTGCCAAACTCAGAATGCTTGCTCATCCTCAAGCAACAATTAGAACAATGGCTATGGGGCTAAGATGGATCATGAATGTCTTACACAATGAAAAGTTAGTAGTACATGTGTTCTAAGCAAGCAAAATTAAAGATAATAATCAAGGCACAAGAGACAGAGACATTATGATTGCATAGATAAGAGGGTGTACACAATACATTGCATAAAAGATAAGTGGCACACCAAACTTAGTGTGACACTTTCACTTGGAATTGATGCAAGTATCTGTAAAGATTGGAAGCAAATTTTGTTGCATAGCAACACCAAACTTAGAATGCAATCCTATGTCAATTTATTTGAATTAAAACAAAGAACGAAAACAAAGCAGATAAGAAATGTTACCTACGGTTGGGTTACCTCCCAACAAGTGCTCTTTTAGTGTCATTAGCTTGACATGTTGTTCTTCACTTTCTTCCTCTTCTTCCAGTTTGTTAAGAGGAATGACCTCAAGGGGGGGAGAAGATTCAGCTACTGTCCCTGGTCTTGGCCTTTCCTCAGCAAGCTTCCTTTTGCAAATGGCTTGATTGATCTTGCTTGCTGGATTAGGGACAGAATTGGTGTTCTTGCTAGTTGCCTTCACTTCTTTGGATTCAAGACTTGGTTGCTGTGTGATTATTGGAGTTTTGTATTCATCCAGAGCCTTTTGAATTGGTGGTTCCATGAGCTTTTCTTCTCTGTACTTCTCTGCTTCACTTGAGTTTGGAATTCTTTGGTTGTCTTTCTCACTTTCTTGCTCCTCCACTTCTTTCTTTGCACCCAACATTTGACTTAATAGTTCTTTTATGGAGGAGGTTTGTTGATCTTCCCAACATTTCTTCATCTCCTCTTCATATCTTTCAATCATGGATTCAATTGTTGAGCCGTTTTGTTTCAAGGAGGTTTGAGAGAGTTGTGATTTTTCATGTTCCCTTGTCGTCTCAAGTGGCCTCTGTGAATATGCAAGTTCAGGTTCAAATGTTTCCACCACCTCTTTTTTCTTCACTAAAAATCCACTTGACTCAGTAGCTTCTTCCTCTTATTTTTCCTCCTTCTTCGTTGCACTCACCAATTGAGCTAGCTGCACTTCCATGTTTTTGAGGGAGTTTTCTTGTTCTTTCCAAACTTTCGTTGTCATCTCCTCATATCTTTTGAGCATGGATTCAAACTTTGAGAACCTTGAGTGGTTCATGGAAGTTTGTGTGGGTGGTGAGTTTTGAAAGGGGCTTTCTGTTGAAGCATGGTCAAGTGATGATAACTTTGGATGAATATCATATGGAGCATTAGAATTCCCTTTCCAGCCACCATTAGAATCATGACTTGCATCATTTTGTGGTGGAAGGAAATATTCCATATGATTTTCTTGCTCATCTTGTGTCTCTGAAGCAAATCTCCATGAATTGGAGTGCTCAGAATGTGTATTCTCTTGGTGATATTCCCAGCCACCATTAGAGATTGGTGATGGTGGGTAATATCCCATAAAATTTGTTTGATCATAAGATGAGTTGAACTCCATTTGAATTTTGTAAAACACAACACCAAGGAAAATTGAAATTCATATCTCAGAGATGAATTTCTTAGTGAGGCAATAACTCAAACACCTTGGTTTCAACTTAGAACAGAGATCAAAAATAAAGAAAATACTTGATCTAGACTTCTCACCCACTTAATCATTGTTGATCTAAATCAATCCCCGGCAACGGCGCCAAAAACTTGATGTGTGGAAAACGATCCAACACGAAACTCACCGGCAAGTATACCGGGTCGCATCAAGTAGTAAAACTCACGTGAGTGAGGTCGATCCCACAGGGATTTATGGATCAAGCAACTTTAGTGGGTTATTAGTTTAGTCAAGCTAACATTGAAGTGAATTGTGTGAAATTGTAACCAACAGAATTTTAAATGACAGGAAATTAAAGTTATAGAATGTAAATGGGCAAAAACTTAAAGAACAATCAATGTAAATTGCAGAAACTTAAATGACAAGAAATGTAAATTGCATGAAAAGTAAAGGAATTGGGTGCTGGAAATTAAAACAGAACTGAAAAATAAGAAGTGCCGTAAACTTAAGAACTCTCAGGTAAAGAAATTCAGAAACAGATTGATTCAATACCAAAACGGAAATATAGAAGTGCAGAAGAATTAAAACAGAATTTAAATTTCTCCTTTAGATTTCACAATGGAGCTAAATTTAAATTCTGTTTTAATTCTTCTGCACTTCTACATTTCCGTTTTGGTATTGAATCAATCTGTTTCTGAATTTCTTTACCTGAGAGTTCTTAAGTTTACGGCACTTCTTATTTTTCAGTTCTGTTTTAATTTCCAGCACCCAATTCCTCTACTTTTCATGCAATTTACATTTCTTGTCATTTAAGTTTCTGCAATTTACATTGCTTGTTCTTTAAGTTTTTGCCCATTTACATTCTGCAACTTTAATTTCCTGTCATTTAAAATTCTATTGGTTACAATTTCACACAATTCACTTCAAGGACTAAACTAATAACCCACTAAAGTTGCTTGATCCATCAATCCCTGTGGGATCGACCTCACTCACGTGAGTTTTACTACTTGATGTGACCCAGTATACTTGCCAGTGAGTTTCGTGTTGGATCGTTTTCCACACATCAATAGGACGGTTACATGCATTTACAACTCAATGCATAGTGAGCTGGGCAGGTTTTCAAAAAAGGAACAACAAAAAACCCATGTTGGCTCTAAGGTTTGGTCCAGGACTAAGGACAAGTGTTTGGTAACTAACTCCATCAGTCTGGGCTTATCCTCGTTTGCTATAGAGCCCGACCCGAATTGTAAGGGGAACGAGGCGCTGGCCCTCACACTTGCTCCTCTCGCTCAGCAGCTCAAGGGTTTCGATGGAGAGGGCGGTCATGGTGGGGATGGTCACACCCGACCCGGAGACGGTGCCAGCGGGAAACGATGGTCAGGATCTCGGGATGCCTCTTCTTGTGCGGAGAGGAAGGCAGCGATCGATCTGATGGCGGCACCGGTAATGTCGTCAACGGTGGGGCGGGTCTGATCGGCAGCACCGCTCTCTTGACTGGTCGGGCTGACGCAGGGGAGGAGCGTGGGGACGCGAACTGGAGGGTGGTGGGAACAAGGGAGATTGAGGGTAGTCACAACGCCACAGTGGGGGACGAATTGACCACCGTAGATGGGCTGTCTCGAGGGAGTGTTGCTGCTAAAATGTACAGGAAAGAAGACGGTAACCATGGTCAAATGGAAACAGCTCAGGAAACCCTCTCTGATCAAAGTAGAGGAAGAAGGGCAGATGGGCATGCTGGGGTAGCCTCTGGAGATGCTGGCTTTGGGCAAGATGACTGTGGAACAGAGGATAGGGAGAGTGAAACCCAGGGATTTGAGGAACAGATGACGGAGAACAAATTGACATTGGAGCTGGCAATGGAATCAGGGGCTGTGGTGTACGATGATAAAGCTGACATCATGGCCATTCTTCAGGCTCAGAATGACAAACTTGGTCAAAAGAGGAAAATGGCAAAACAGAAAGCGAAGATGAGAAGATGTAGACCCAAGCATAAAAAGTAAGTATTACAAGAAGGAATGCTCTCAGAAGATATAGCCAGTTATAGCTTCACTAAAACCATTTGGAAAGGTTTAGTTCCACTAAAAGTGGAATTGTTTGCTTGGTTTATCTTGACAGGCAGGGTGAATACCAAGGATAGGCTGAGTCGGTTCAGGATAATCAATCAGGATGATAAGCGGTGTGTTTTATGCAACAGGGATGCTGAACAGGTCAATCACTTATTTTTTGGCTGTGATTTTGCTTGGCAGGTGTGGACTGCTTGGATATCTTTGTTTGGCAGACTATGATCTTTTCCAGGATTGTTGAAGGACCACTTCCTAAGTTGGACAGAAGAACCGCGTAGGAAGGAAGATCAAAAGCCGCGGCTGATGTGCTTCTGTGCGGTCATCTGGCACATTTGGATGGAAAGGAATAGGAGGATATTTCAGAATATAAGCAAAGGTGTAGACGAAATCATCAATATGACTGTGATTAGCTACAAGGAGTGGGAAGGCGTATTCTCTTTGTGTTATTGATGGCTATGCTGGAGATGACATGGGGAGATTCTTTATTTTGTGTCCATTTCTAGGTGTTGCTAGTCTAGTTTGGTTATCGTTTTCTATTTGCTCCACTTTACTGTGTTGAGCTCGTTTACTTAAAAAAAAGATAAGATAAAGATTTGAAAAAGTTTTGAATTTTAAAATTTAAAAGAAAGATAAGATAAGAAAGAATCAAATTAAAAGAAAGATATGATAAGATATAAAAAGATAATATTTGAAATTTGATTTTTGAAATTAAGATAAGATAAGATAATGATTTTGAAATTAAAATTTGAAATTTTGTTTGAAATTTTTTAAAATAATTTTGAAATAAAGATAGAAAAGATATCTTATTTTATTTTTTTAAATTAATGAAGAAAGAGAAAAACAACCAAAAGACACCAAAGTTAAAATTTTTAGATCTAAGACACTAAATTTTTGAAAATTGAAAAAGAAAAACACCAAAAGATACCAAACTTAAAAATTTAAAGATCAAAATAAGAAAAATTACAAAGAACAGTTCGAATATCAAGAAAGAAAAACCAAGAACAGGTTAAAAGAGATGAAAACCAAAGGGACCAAGGGACATCAAACTTAAAAGTTTTTAAAATCAAAGCATATAATTTTCGAAATTTTAGAAAGGAAAAACATAAAGAAACACCAAACTTAAAATTTTTAAGATCAAACAAGAAAAGAAACAAGAATAACTTGAATACCAAGAAAGAACACAAAGAACAAGTTTTCAAAAATTTAAAGAAATAAAGAACACACACAGGACACTAAACTTAAGATTTTTGAAATCAAAGAAACTTAAAGACTCAAGATGACTCAAAAAGACACCAAACTTAAAGATTGACACAAGACTCAAACAAAAGACACTATTTTTGAAAATTTTTGGAAAAAGACACCAAGAAATTTGAAAAAGAATCAAACAAGAAAAAGAACAAAAGACTCAAACAAAAGATAAAGATTAATAAAGAAAAGAAAAAGATTTTTGAAAATTTTTTTATTTTTTTTCGAAAAAGAAAATAAAAGACTTAAACAAAATTAAAGACAATACCTAATCTAAGCAACAAAATAATCCATTAGTTTCTTCAAACTCAAACAATCCCCGATAATGGCGCAAAAAACTTGGTGCGCGGAATTACACTTCGCATAACTGAACCAGTAAATGTACTGGGTCGTCCAAGTAATACCTGAGTGAGTCAGGGTCGATTCCACGAGGATTGTGATTTGAAACAAGCTATGGTTATCTTGTAGATCCTAGTCAGGCAGATAGAAAAGTTGGTTGGTTGTTTAAAATGCATAAAAGTAAAATAAAGATAACGTTACTCAGGGCCCGTTTGGGAAACTCTAGAAGTAGCTTCTTTTAACTTTTGACTTATGAAAAGTAGTAGTATTAATGTCGGGTGCAATTTTCAAAACCAAATTGCAACTTTCTAAGAAGCTATTTTGGAGCTTATAGAGAAGTTAAAAAAATGACTTCTCTCATAATACTTCTACTTTTCATTACATTTCTTTAAAATAAGCACTTTTAGAGTTAAAAATCCAAACACAAAATAACTTATTTATAAGTTACTTTTAACAGAGTCATTTACTGTTTAAGTTATTTTATCAAACGGAACTTAATTAAGTTAGTTACCCAAACTGGGCCTCAGTTGATGGTGAATGCAATGATAAGAAGATGGTTAAGGCTTCGGAGATGCTTTATTCTTCTGGATCAATTCAGTTTTACTGTCTGCTCCAACTGTGAATGACTTCTTCTATGGCAGGCTGTATATGATCAACACCTTTTTTGAGAGGTCTGATTGAGGGTGAAGCTCGTGCAGTCTATTCCCCTTAGTGATCCTACTCAAAATGCCACAGACAAGGTCGAATCTTTCGGATCAGAGAATGCTGTGCCTTTGGTTCTAGCCTCTACCACAAAGACTCTAATCTCCCCATACCTCGGCTGAACTGGTATCTCGAGAAGTCCCCAACGAAGTTGTGGATTAGCCGTCTAAGAGATGTATAATCAAGCTAGTGGTTAATCATTATCCAATGAAAGACTCACTCTGAACCCATGTAGAATGAAATAACCTTGTGCCGGTTCAACGCATTCATAATGATGAAGAACGAAGATACATCTTAGAATAGAGAATCAAACACGGATTGAAGATAGAACAGTAATACTTTTATTAATCCATAAAACTCAGCAAAGCTCCTCCCCTTAACCTAGGAGGTTTAGTGGCTCATACTGTACATAATAGTGTTCGGAAATAATGGGGGAGGAAAAAGATCCTAAACATGTGTGATCTTCTCCTATATATACTAGTCTAGTAACTAAGAATTACTGAAATATGATAAACTAGTCTATTAGTGCGAAAATCCACTTCTAGCGCCCACTTGGTGAGTGCTTGGGCTGAGCTTGAGTGTCTCTCACGTGCTAAGACTTCCTAGGGGCGTTGAATGCTGGCTAGGGGTCCCCTTTTGCGCGTTGGATGCTGGCCACCCCCTGTTGGGCGTTGGACACCAAGAATGGGGCTGGTGGCTGGCGTTGAATGCCAGTTTTGGGCATTCAATTCTGAAGTAAAATATAGACTATTATATATTTCTAGAAAGCCCTGGATATTAGCTTTATATAGCCATTTAGAGCGCGCCATTTGGACTTTTGTAGCTCTAGAAAAGCTCTTTCGAGTGCACGGAGGTCAGATCCTGATAGCATCTGTAGTGCTTTCTCTGTCTCTGAATTAAACTTTTGCTCCAACTCCTCAATTTCAGCCAGAAAATACCTGAAATCACCATAAAACACACAAACTCAAAGTAGAATCTAAAAATGTGAATTTTGCACTAAAACCTATGAAAATATAATAAAACTTAAATAAAACATACTAAAAACTATATGAAAACAATGCCAAAAAGCGTATAAAATATCTGCTCATCAATAATACACTTTCACAACAATGCGAACACAAGTCACAACTTTAAACTATTGGAAAATGCATTAATTTTTCTTCTTGTTAAAATATTAAATTCTTGCATTCCAATAATCATAGTAATTTGCCACATTAGGGTGTGATGGATTTATCTGGAATATGGGTGTTCTAACTCTACGGTATGAATAACAAGGTGGCTTGAGATATCCATTAAAATTGGGATACATAGACAATCTATTCATGTATTGAAAATTCTCAAAACCCTTTGTATAAGATATAACACCATAAGTTACAATTTCGGTTGATACTTCTTTATGATCTTCTTTCTTTGGTTGTCTACTCTGCTAAATAAATATCAAAAAAATAAATTTAAAAAAATGCTTTTATAGAAACATTATTGTATCCATAGTTATTAAAATTGGACCGGATCGGCCAGTTCAACCGAAAAATCGGTGAACCAGATCCTATACTGGTTCGGTCCGAAAGTTAGACCACATAAGAAAGGGAATCGGTACAAACCAGTCAAACCCAGAATAAACCGTTGAAAACCGGTCCGACTGAACCGCTTGGAAATGCAAATTTGTTCAAAATGTTAGAGGGAGGGTTCAAACTCCTGTCCTCACGGAACAAAAGTGCCATCATAGCCGCTAGGCTATTATGTTCGTTATTCATTTACATGCAAATTATAATATATATAAATATCTTTTATCAAATAATTTACTTTTATTTAATTTATTTTAATTTTAGTTATAAATTCGATCATTTTTAATTATATTTTTATTTAACAATAATTATAAACTCACTTATTTTTTCTTTTCATAATTATATAATATATATTAATATTATTTTTTAATAAATACTTGTAGTATATAATAGTATAATAGATATAAACTAATTAATAAATTATTAAAATTTAAAAATAATAGTTATTTTAATATAAAAACAAAATAAAAATATTTATGATAGAATAAAAATAACAAAATACTTATTGTTCCTATTCCATATTATTTTAAAATAGTTTAATATTCTTAAAATGTTAGCGAAAACATGTATTTTAAATTTTTAGCTATTTTTATTTATATAGGACCGGGTTAAATGGTTCAACCAGTAACTCACTGGTTGAACCAGTAACCCAGTGATCTGGTAACCTGACCGGTTCGATCACCGGTTCGGTTCTGACAACTATGATTGTATCAATACATGAGGATACAACATAACAAACTAACCTTTTTCATGTGATTATTATCTACTCGCTTTCTTTTATTACTCTTTTGGACATTTGAAATTCTATCCTTCTTTGTGTCCTATATGCAAAATTATGGAAACCATAAAATAGCTCTTGCAGGTATAATTATCTTATAATACACTCTTATATACTTCAAAAGTAGCTTCTTGTGCATTTTTTTTGTGCACTAGACTTTTTTGTTTTGTTATCATTGTAGTAGTTACTTTGAACTTCTATTGATTTGACATGAGCCTTATTTATTTATTTTGGCTATTTTCAAACAAATCACTATCTTTTTTCTTACACTGGTGTCTTATTTCCTTATCAGATATATCCTGTAATACAATATATTCCAACAACATACAAATTTTAAAACAAATAGGTAGTACAACAAATAATGTAACCAAACAAAGAAAAATCAATAATAAATATAACCATAACATCATTTGATTCTGTACTTGATTGGTCATTGTCAGTATGCAATTTTTCTTCATTCAAACTTAGTGAGCATTCTCCACCATATAATTTTGGACACCTACAAACTGTATGACCAATCCGTTTACGATGCGAATACTTATGGGCCTTAGTAGCCCTAGTTGTTTATCGTGGGGTTTCTTTTGTCTTCACAATACTTGGGTCACCTACCAAATTGGTGGTAGAAGATAACTTCTCATTAGGACTGTGTCTTTTATGGAGTTTCATAATCAATCCAAAAATGTCTTCTCTGATTTCCATGAAGTCATCCCGATGTTTCGATTCTTTATCACAAAGTGTAAAACAAAGCATTGTTAGGGAACCGTACCTAATGCCAGCAATCTTTTCAAATTTAGTATCCTTATCTGTAAGCAAACAAATGTATTCTTTTTTGGCGTCTTTCGTCAACCTCTTGTGAATAAGAGTATCAAGAATAGTGTTAATGTGGTCATTGTAAAATTCTAATTAACTAATAAATAATTAACTGATAAATTAATTATGAGCCAAAGAAATTAAGAAATTAAATTTTATATTTTGAAGAGGAAAAAATGTTTAAAATACGAATTTTAACACTAATTTAAAAGATTTTGGTCTAAAATTAGACCAACGAGCCAAACCGATTGAACCGGACCCAAGTGGGCCCAAGTCCACTTACATTACCTCGTATATATGCAAGCTTTCAGCCATTCTTCCCTGGTTTCATAGTGAGACATGCTGCATTGAGATGAAGGGAAACAAACACTTGAAAACACTATTCACCCCAATCTTCTTCTGCCCATAACTTTCAATCCGGAGCTCCGATCGCTACACCTTTTACGGCCACGCATTCATCTCGTTGAGCTCTTCAATCCTAATCTAACAAAGTGGTAAGGATCTTTAACTTTTGTGCCGAGTTCTCTATTCCTCTCTTTTCTACGTTTTTTGGTTTGGATATTGAGATATTTTGATGATTTTAGTAGTTTAGGTGTAATCTAACATTAGATAATTGTTGGATTTTACCCCAATCATTGGTGGGTGAAGTAAGGAAACCCTAACCCTTGTGAATTATTGACATTGGTAAGCCCTGGTAGTGATTTTCAAAGAGTTGTATGAAATTAGATTGAGTTCATGTAAATTGGAGTCCAATTGATGGTTTGGAATGAAATTCTGGTGGTTGAGCTTTTTGAATTGGTATTTGGAGACTTGGAGCTTGTAAAAAAGAGAATTTTAAGGTGTTCCAAGCTTAGAAAGGAATCGGTCAAGGTATGATTTTGGTTTCTCGTAGTTAACATATAATATTACGTGAATACTTAGCCTAATGGCCCTAAGATAGGTTGAAATTGTATGTATGGATTGATTGAATGTGTGTGTGTAATATGTGTGGTGGATTTGATTTGGAGGTTGAAATTGAATATGTGTAAGAAGTTGATAATAATGATGATGTGATATGAGTTTTGAGTGACTAAATGATTGATAAGTAGTCGATTAGTGTTTGGAAGTCATGAGAATGCTTGAGATGGATTTGGTCAAGATTTGGTTGGTTTTGAATTGAAAAGTTTGGACAACTTGAGGTTTGAGTTTTTGGGAAAAACATAATTTTTGACCAACTTTAACGGGACATAACTTGGCTTCCGGACCCTCAAATATTGTGAAACTTATTTTGAATGAAAATTGGGTTCAAAAAGTTTATAACGTTTGAAGAACGGACTAAAAACTTTTTTTAACGAAAAAGTTATGCGCATTTGAAATTTGGGTTTAAAAACATAATTTTGCAGAAAACAAGAATTTCTGGTATGCGTGCGTACGGACACTATTGTGCGCAGGTATAGACCAGAGCATTGGTGAGACTCGTGTGTACGCACGTGGAGTGTATGCATGCACACCCTGGGGATTTTACAAGTTGTGCGCACACACACCATGATGCGTGCACACAGGCTGGGAAGTTCTTCTGCTGCGTGCATACGCACAGCATTGATGCATACGCACAAGCCCTATTTTTCATACAAAACTCTATTTTTAACTGTTTAACCTTCTCGGCAGACTTGTAAACTTCCATAACCCCTGTTTAAGATCTAATAGCTGGTTTTTAGGCTTCGAAATAGTAGCGAACATATTGAAGGTGTTGAAGTTATATTGAGGAAAAATGGATTAAGTGTAGTGAGGCGATGATGAAGAGGATTATGTGTGTAAGCAATAAATGTTGAGATGTTGAGTTATGATGGGGATAATTATAATAATGACGATGATTGATGGTGAATATGTCTATGAATTCTCTCTGGTTGCATTTGGTGACAGGGCACATAATTCCTTTTATGATGACAGGGCACTCTCCCTCTAATGGTCAGAACGATGTGCTGAGATAATTGTGCACAACAGAGAGGCAATGTCCGGGGTAGCTACCGGACATGTTGGATTTGGCTATATAACCGATAGATGAGACTTATTAGCCATAGCACAAGCATACATTAGGTGCAATTTTGTGTTTTGCTTTAGTGTGCATTATTTTGGTTTGCTTAACTACTTAGTTATGCTTATCTGCTACTTGCTTTACTTGCTGTATTTGTACCCTATCTGTGTTTTCCTTGTCTGCATTGTATGTGTGTGCATGAGAGATCCCTCATATGGCGGAAGTGTGATGAGGGTTGTTCTATATATGGTGGTTAGGAGATATGAAGGAAACAAAGAATGAATACTTAGATTAAAACTAGAATCCCTTAGATAGATTACCGAAATTCTGGCTTAGTATGAACTTTAAGTTTAATGTGAACCGTCGAAGTTCTAGGAATACCTCTGACTTTTTCGAGACCTTATATATTATCTATATGGGCACCTTAACCATATTGAGAACCCTCGGTTCTCATTCCACACATATATTGTTGTTTTTTATATGCAGGTCGAGAGGCACCTCGTTGAGTGTCTGGAAATTCTCTATCCAAGCGAAGATTTGTATTTTGGGTTATGATATTTGGTGTTTAAGCTATGTATATATGTAGTTATATTCTCTGTGCTGTATATCTTATATTTTGTCCCTCATAGAGGTTGACTTGGAGAAATAGGTGTTTATTTTTGTAGTTGAGTTAACCCTTGGGTTGTATATATATATACTCTGGCGGACTTTAGCTTCGCAGGTCGAGTTTGGAGTTTGATATCTGTATCTTTTGAAACTATGATGTGTGTGTGTGTGTGTGTGTGTGTGTGTGTGTGTGTGTGTGTGTTTAGCCTTTTTTTCAATTTTGTTTATTCATTTTACGCTTACCCGGACGTGAGTGATTCGATTTTCTGTTACGCTGTTACTTATCTTCTTCTTCAAGGCTCCTAGTTATAACTCCTTTCAATTATATTTGTAATATCTCACCACCTCTGATTTATGACTTAAGCGTAAAGCTCTGTATGATAGGGTGTTACAGTCATGCCTTATAGTACAAAAAATATGGGAACATGGAATACCACGACTCTTAAATAATTGACAATCACAAGAAAAAATTTGTTAGTGCTTCTATCATACCGAACCTTATATTCAATACCCAGCTCTTGATATTTGTTCGTTCTCACCTCAATTTTGTTACCATTATTTGAATGGCTGATAACGCTTAGTTTACTCGCTTCTACTATCTCATTCCTCACCTCTTTAAACATATTCTGGTAAAAATATTGGCTGCTTCTTTTTTGATGTCTTCGAAACATGTAGTTAAAATTTGACTTGAAAACAATGACTTAAAGTCAGATAATATCTCATTTGTCCGACATTTCCTCACTACCTCGTTAAGATTATGCATCAAATCCAAAAGATAACATTTTTTACTAATATAATGCTTTATCAATGAACGAATTCCTTCACATTGTGACGTAGTCCTAATTTGACCAAAAAACTTGTCATTCAAATATGCGGAAGCTCACATCCTTTTGATCTCGTAGGTTTTTTTCACCCATTCATTTTCAAAAAGCTTGTATTTTGATACTTAGCAATGCCATTTATCCTCAAACTCATATGAAAAAAAATTCCCTTACATAAGGTGCTTCAATCCATGAAGAAACTCAAAATTTTTTATAGCTTCACATGCATTGTGATGCAAATACCATGCACAAAGTCGGTGTATTACATTTGGCATCACCTCTCAAATTGCTCCTCTCATTGCAAGATCACCATCTGTCACCACTGCTATTGGATGTTTATTACCCATTATTTTAAGAAAAATCTTCAAAACTAATATATATATCTCATGCTTCTCATCTGCTAGTAGGCCACAACCAAATATGCATGTCTGACTATGATGGTTAGTTCTTGAGAAGACAACCAATGGCTTATTGTATTTATTTTTCAGGTATGTTGTGTCAAATGCTAGCACATCACCAAAACATTGATAATCAACTATGCTAGACCTGTCAGCCCATACTAAATTTTCAAGTTTATTATCTTTCAGAATAAATTTTTCTTACAACAATAGATCTTTATTGGCCTTAGAAATCAAGTAATTCAATGTTGTATATGCATCACCATCATTCACTTTAGCACGCTTTGATTTGTCAATATGATTATACAAATCCTTCTTTGAAAACCAATTTTTTCAAGTCCTCCCTTTTACTTTAACATAAATTTCATTATGTGGCAAGTTCTCACACCATAATCATGTAGACTGTTGGCTTGTGCTTTGTCGGCCTCTGTCATTACGCAATATGCAGGGGAAAATTGTATATATTTAGCTGGGATAAGGTCATGATTGTGAGTCTCTTCAAATGCAGTAACTTTTCACTTACTCAATTTCATATCATAGTAAAATCTAATTCTGGCTTGACACATTACACGTGTTATCGACCTGTGGTCCCTTTTCCTATTCTCCATCTCCAAATATTTCTTTCTCTGTGTACCCTCTCTATCACAAATCATTTGTCGCATATTAAGGTTGTCATTGAAATCATAACCCTTTTGATCACACCTTGCAACAAAATCATGTACTTTGGCATAATCTTTGTAGAATTGAACACATTGCTCTACACTATCATGCTTAATACCTCAAATGTCATCCTTGGTCAACTCAGTTAACTTCTTCTCAACTTCACTAAATCTATTTCCAGGATCAACCATTTTTATACCTTCACCAATTGTACCATTCTTTTGAGATATATTTACATCATTTTTTTTACTTGAACTATCACTATAATCAAAACTCAAATCATCAAATTGAATAGAATTCTTTGTTGAATCTTTGTCAATGTTACCCATACTTATGTTGTAAGTCTATTATTAACATAAAACGTAAAAAAAAATATGAGCACAATACTATTCAATTGCACGTAAGGAAATTTGAATAGTAAAAAAAATATATTATCACAATATATAATAATATACTATCAAGTAATTAATGTCAAACAAATTATTATCTATAGTAAACAAATATAGATATACATAAGAAAAATTTGAATAAATGCACTTATGTATTAATTAATTTTAAGTTGTTTATAAGTTCATGATGATAGTTTTAAGCAATATTTAGTTTTAGAAGTTATAAAACAACGACTTAGATTTTTCAAAAACTTCCCATTAAAACTATTTTGCTTAATATTAGTTTAGTACACTAGCTAATTCTTACTCATACATAACTCCTAATTAGTATCTAAAAAACATTATAAGACCCTCTTATTCCATACCGTTAGCATCTCACAATAATTAATCTAAACTAGTATATTTAGATTTGACAATATATTTTATGCAGGTAATTATAATCTAAAGAGCTATATATCATGAAATATGTTAATTAGCTCTTCTGTTTTTAGTTAATTTGTATAATATTAAAAATGAACTAATCCTACTTTATACCTATAAAATCAAGTATAAACTAATAATTCATAAACAGGGGCTAGGAATTATGGGCTATATCATGTATCTATGTTGTAGGATTATTAACAATGGCTATTATTAAGTCTTTTTTTTTCTTAATACTCTTTGAAGTACTCTTTATTTTGGTGATTCTAAATTAATGAAATAGTATTGCTACTTATGGAAGAAAAAAAATCAAAGATAATAGGTTTTAAAATAAATTTTGTAAATGATAAATAATAACAAAGAACAAATACACTTATACCAATTATTAGCATCAGACAAATAATGTTAATTTTAATTAATGGAAAGAATAAAATAAGAGAAGAAAAGAGAACGAAGAGTGACTTGTTACAATTTGCAAATACAGTGAGTGTGATAATATCTAATTCTGATAGAGAGATTTGTTGTGTTGACGACTTTGAATTGAAGAACAGGAGAAAAAACGATCAATTGTTCTGGTTCCAGCAACAAGGCCGACGACTTTGGAAAATGAGGAGGAAAAAGAAGGTATATGAGAGTGAGGAAGAGGAAAGAAGACGAAAACGAATTTTTTCTGTGAACATAGAAAAGAGACGAAGACAAAATTAAATGAAGGAAATTAGGGTTCTATGTTCTTTCCTCTTTCTCCAACAGTAGATACAACGTTGTCTAATTCTAATTCTTTTTCTTTTTTTTTTCTTTTAAATAATTTATTTAAGATTTACCACATATGGTGGCTTGATTTAACCACACATAAATGTACGTACAATGTTTTAAGATTATATAAAGTATTTTATACATGTATTAAATACATTAATTTTTATTTTTAAAAATTAAAAATTCATTTGTTGATTGGTATTAAAGAGTACACATGTCATTAATTAATTGAAACATGTAAGAAGAATATGTAATACCCTCAAATTAACTGGATTTGGAAGAAATTATTATTTAATTATGCTTGATCTAATATTATCTTGAATATTGTTATTGCAACTATATTAATTAGTTATCTTGGCTGCATATTTATTTGTCCTACTGCAATTACTATCTATAAGATATAGAGCAAAGATACACACATTAAGGGTGCCACGCATAGTTGTCAGATCCGAATCGATGATCAAATTGGTCAAGTTATTGGGTCACTGAATTACTGGTTCAACTGTTGAGTCACAGGTTGAACTGGTTAACCTGATCCTACGTAAATAGAAATATAAAATAGTCAACATAAAACAACATATATACAACAATATATAATCACAAGCAAAAATTTTCAACATATATACAACAATATATATACAACAGCAACAACATAACACAACAATGAACAATATATTACACTATAAAACAAAAAATTGAATAATCTACTACAAGTTATAACCAACCAAATATAATCAATAAAAAGTTTGGAATTCAACTCAACTATAATACAAATTCAACTCAATACTAATATAATATAAATTCAACTCTAAATCCCACTACATTCCTAACACACAAAATTACTAAATCTTTCTCCCATATGTAATGAATTCAACTACTCATCTTCATCTTCATCTGTTTCTAATTTTCAAATTTAAATTTTTCAAACACACTGAATCCTAGCTCTCCAAAATACTATATCCAATGGCCACCGCAACATTCAAATCCACCACATATATGATCATTTCAATATCAGACATCAAAACAAAGACAAATTTGGGGATATTTTTTCAAACAGAGACAAAATTATAATCACAAGAAAAAAAATTTTAGCATTGCAACATTAATTAATAAATTATAATCAACCGAATATAATAAAAAACTATTAAGATTCAACAAATTTAATTAATCAATATCATTACTCGGTCCTCAATGACTCAGTTAATCAAATTATAACCCAATAAGACAATAAGTTAATAACTGAATAAATAAAAAATTAAAAAACATACCTGAGAAATGGGAGACCAAGCACGGCGAGAAGGCAAAAGCGACGATGAGCTACGCCGGACGAGGACACGACGATGACGAAGACTACAACAAGGACAACCAGAGACGACTACAACAGGGACAACCAAAGACGTGATGTCAACGAGGACGGGGACAACCAGCAAAGCGAGGACGACAACAGACACACAGGAGGCGATGAGTCAAGATGCACATGAGCCATTGAGACGACTTTGAGTTGCCAGTGATGTCGCAGCAACCGTGCGATGGAGGTGACGCTGGCCGGTGGTCGAGTGGTGCAAGCACAGTGAGACTGAGAAGGGGTTAGGTCTCACAAGCACTATCTCAGCTATTTGAGGGAAGGGAATTGGATGGGTTTGGGACTTTGGGTGGGTGCGGACAACTTAGGAGCTAGGGTTTCTTTCTTTTTTTTTTTTGTTTTTTTAAAGGTAGAAATGACGCTGTTTTAGATTTGAAAAAATAAAAGAGTCTGAACCGGTCCAGATTTTTCAAACTCATTGGTTTTAGTTAAATCTGGCCGTTCAAACTGGATCACACTGGTTTAATTTCTTTTTCGGTCAAATTATACACTCGAATTGACTTTGTCATCAATTCACTAGATTTCTGGTCCGACCAGATAAATCAGTCTGATTCTGACAACTATGGTGCCACACATGAAGACCAAAATAGATTGTTTCCTCTTTTCTTCTAACATTCTCCTTACTACTACAATATTTAAAGCTCTATCAATTGCAACTTGAACTACATGGTCTTTCTTGATTTCCTCTATTATGTTGTCCAATAGTTCAAATATTTTTTTGACATCCTTAATTACATTACTATTATCTATATTCTTTAGGAAAACACTCTCTCTTAGATGGTTAACTAAAAAATTATTAGTTAGTAATCTTTTTTCTATTATCTGTCCAATCATCACATATCGAAGTACAACCTCGCTTTTTCTCACCACTCATATATTTATTCATATTGTTATGGATCTTATCCATAAATTTCATTAAGCGAGAAAATCTTATCTCATGATAAGTAGAAAGTTTCAAACTTTTACCAATCATCAATGCTTTTCAATATTTCAACAAATAAGAGACTTCTCACTAAATTAAATACAAAGCGTTGTCGTATAACTTAACAAATGGATCTATAGTTTCCTTAGATGTTCCTTCTTTTCATATAATAAGGGGCTTCTTTTGTTGCATAAAGAGTGTGAAAAAGTCCAATCAGAAACTGAAAAAAGTGGTAGAGTTAGTTATGTAGTAGGACAATAGAATTGTGGTCCAAGCTAACAAGAGTCAGTTAGTTAGGAGAGCATGAAACAGTGCTATAAATAGATAGCCTGGGGGTTAGTTATAGTGGTGAATAACATTCTGTAGTACAATTCTATATGCTTGAGCAATTGAATTTTCTGTTCTCTCTTTCTTTCTTTTCGTTCTTTCTTGGTTTTGATCTAATGGCGGAGTTTGAAAAAAATTTTTGACAGGGTCAAAAGTAAAAAATCTTAATAAAAAATTATATAAAAATATTTATATTAAAATAAAATTTATAAATATAATTATTTTATTTTTAAATTTATTATTAATATATAGGATTATATATGATTAAGATTAACAAAAAATAATTCTGATTTTGATTAATAAAATATTTTATTTAGGTTAATAAGCCAATTTGATTTTAAATAAAAAATTAATTTAAAAAAATCAGTTTTTACATAAAAAAATAGTTTTTGCACATAAAAATCTATTTTTATTTAAAAAACTAATTTTTTTTATTTAAAAACTGATTTTTTATTTTAAAAAATTAAATTTTTATTTAAATTATATAAAATCAATTATAACTTATAAATTATTTTTTAATATTTTAAAAATTTTATTTTATTTTTGATAATATTTATCTCTCAAAAGTCTCAAGATTGATTATTTTTATTATTATTTTATTATAAATTAAATAATATAATACAACAAAACAAAGTCTTAAATTTCTAATAAAATAAAAATATCAAAATTTATTAATATAAACAGTGTTATACTATAATGACATTAAATTTGTAAAGTTGATTTAAAAATAAGAGGTAATGACCAAATCAGTACCCGAAAGATTCAAACGCTGACATTTTGGTACCTCACTATTGTTATTGACAAAATGGTCCTTAAAAGATTTTAAAATTTGACAAGCGTACCCACGAGTTCACCGGAGCACATTTCCGGCAAGCACAGTGCTGACATAGCCACTGCGTTTTGATGACATGGCAAATACCCTTCCCCACCCTAATTCTTCTCCTTCTCCTTCCCCCTCCCCAACGCACTCCCCCCTTCCCCTTCCTGAATGCATTCTCCCCCCTCCCCAACCCTAATCCTTCCCTCCCCCTCCCTAATCCTAATCCCCCATCTCCAACGCACTTCCCCCCTCCTCAATCCAAAATCCCCCTTTCTGAACCCTAATCCCCTTCCTTTACCCCTTTGAATTCTAATCCCCTTCCCAACACAGTGTCTCACACTCTCAACTCTCTCTCCCCTTCGCCTTCACTGCTGTCGCCTTCACTACTTGTATGTGCTTGCTGCTAGCTCCCGTCCCCTTTTCCCATTTTTCCGTGTATCGAAGACGAGGTCTCACTTCTGGCACTGCTTCCTCTCTCGCAAGTAGCTCTCTCCCGTGGTTCCCGTCACTCTTTACACTACCTCCTCCCTTGCCATTTGGAACTGCTTCATTCGCTGTCCTGCTTCAGATTCTCTTCTCTCCTTCTCGCGAATTTGCTGGTTTTGTTCTTTTTTAAAAAAAATTTGTTAAAATCATCTTGCATTCACCATTCCTTCTTCTTCCTTCTGCTAAATCGTGTGATTTTCTCCTTGATTGAATTGTTAACATCGTTGAGAATTGCATGAGAAAAAAGTGTTTGATTTTGGAATGTGAAATGTCAAATCACAAAATTATTCAATATATATGGTTTTAATCTGAAATGCTAAATGAAATCTGCAAATCATTTTGAAAGGTAAGCGGAAATTGATGAATTTATTAAAAGGGGTAAGAGAAGGGGATTAGGGTTCAGAAAGGGGGATTTTGGATTGAGGAGGGGGGAAGTGCGTTGGAGATGGGGGATTAGGATTAGGGAGGGGGGAGGGAAGGATTAGGGTTGGGGAGGGGGGGGGGGGAGAATGCATTCAGGAAGGGGAAGGGGGGGAGTGCGTTGGGGAGGGGGAAGGAGAAGGAGAAGAATTAGGGTGGGAAAGGGTATTTGCCATGTCATCAAAACGCAGTGGCCATGTCAGCACTGTGCTTGCCGGAAATGTGTTCCGGTGAACTCGTGGGTACGCTTGTCAAATTTTAAAATCTTTTAAGGACCATTTTGTCAATAACAATAGTGAGGTACTAAAATGTCAGCGTTTGAATCTTTCAGGTACTGATTTGGTCATTATCTCTAAAAATAAAATAATAACTTTTTTATTAATAACTGATATTACTACTAGTTATATTATAATTTTTATTATTGTAAAAATAAAATAATACATGAAACTATATGAGAAGTTAAATATAATTTAGTGTTAATTTTATAATGATATTTAATTTGTAACGTTGATTTAAAGATATGTTACTTGTTGTTGATTTAAATATATACTATTTGTTATGTCAAATAGGATAGGATAAAAAGTTTGAAAGAATGGTAAAAATGGACATAAAATTCCGATACATAAATTAAAAGTATATCAATTTAATTAAACAAAACTAATTTTATTTTCTTTAAAATAAAATTACTAATATTTTTATAAAAATTTTGGGGCCATGCCCCCTTCCCACGACAAAGCTCCGCCACTGTATCTGATCTCTGAGCATAAGGTACTGGTTTTCTTGCTGTTAAAGGAGGCATATCAGAATTCTATTATGTTATTTGACAATTTTAGCTATTTCCTCTTTTCATTTAATGACAAATAGATATATAGTTCCCTTTTGTGTAACTGTAGCTTCAATCTCGTTAAAAGTTAAAACACTCGACATGATTGTCATTTTTTTGGGTAATAACTTCACAAACATTTTCTTAACTTCATTTGGACTAATAAGGGATCACATTTCATCTTATTCTATCTAATTGATATTTCGTTTTTGAAGTACCACTTCTAATAAGTATGTGAATAATGTTTGCATTTAATATAGAGCCAATTCTTTTTATGCTTCCCAATGATTCTAAGTAATATCAACCTCTTTTTTTTCTTTTTAGTTGAGTCATCTAGAATAGATAAAATAAAGCAAAAATATTAAAAAAATATTAAATAATAATATAGAATATAAAAAAATAAGAGATCAATAAAATATACATATACTGACGTGCTAAAAAACTAAACTTCACAATGACATAAAAAAATTGCAAAACAGGAATTATAAAATAATAAAATATTATTAAGAAATTTAAGATTATGGAGAGTTTAATTAACTTAGAAGAAATGATATTATAGATCATTTTATATATTTATCTAATTAATCTTTTTTGGATAATAATTTAGCAACATATATAAAAAAGGGTAAATAAGAAAAAAGTGTTTTAGACTAATTGTGCATGGAAACTAGGATTTTTTTTTAAATAAATAAAATAAATATTTTAATTATGGAAATAGACAATTTGAAGAGTTTTTACCGATTTTCATAACATGTCTTATTTTATTTACAGTGTAAATGAGAGAGTGTGCACAAACTCCTATTCATATATCACGTGTGCACACATGTTACATGGAGAAGAATAGAGATACATAATAACTTAAAACATTGACACTGTAAACGAGAAACATGATAACTTATCAAAGGACTCTCTGTGTATGGTAGTCCCTATTTTGCTGGGACATACCTATCAACCTGTTAACATATGCATAATCAAAGTGTGTCACTCCATGCAGTAAAAAGTTTAATTACATAAAAAGAAACGACAAACTCCTTAAATGAAAATAATTACCTCGCTGCTAGGGGAAACGTTGGAATCTACCTCTCAGACGGACACCATTGTAGAAACCTGTGGTATATTGGTGCGTACGAATCCCCACACCTTCGTACAGCAGTACCAGCAAGTGCACTGGGTCGTCCAAGTAATACCTGAGCGAGTCAGGGTCGATCCCACGAGGATTGTGGTTTGAAGCAAGTTATGGTTATCTTGCAGGTCTTAGTCAAGCAGATTAGAAGGTTGATAGATAAATATTTATGAGATTATTATAATAGGGTGCTAATACTTTAAAGATAGAGTTGAGGATTGGAGTTGCTTTGCCTTTCTGATTTAACTTCGGTATTACTGCTCTCTTTGCTTGTGATTGATTTTTTCAATGGCAGGTTGTATGTGATTGACACTGGTTTGAGCAGCTGTGAATACTCTTCCAGATCTGAACCCCAGGTTTAGTGCGGATCCATTCTGTTTCAGGGTGAAGCTCGTACAGTTCATTCTCCTTAGTGATCCTACTCAAAATGCCACAGACAAGGTCAGATCTTCCGGATAAGAGAATGCTGCACTTTGGGTTCTAGCCTCTACCACAGAGACCTTAATCTCCGTGAAAATCGGCTGAATTGATGTCTCGAGAAGTCCCCAACGAAGTCGTGGATTAGCCGTCTGAGAGACGTATATTCAAGCTGGTGGTTCATCATTGTCCGATGAAAGATGCACTCTGAACCCATGTAGAATGTGATAATCTTATGCCAGTTCAACACATTCATATTGATGAAGAATGAATATACATCTTAGAATTAATCAAACACGGATCGAAGAGAAAAACTAATACTTTTATTAATTCATATGACTCAGCAGGGCTCCTCCTCTCAACCTAGGAGGTTTAAAAACTCATACTGATGTAAAACACAAGGTAAAACTCGAAAATAGCATAAAAAGGTCTGAATTACATAAACATAATCCCTTAAATACAAAACAAATGACTAGCAAGGGTAAAATAGTTTTTTTAGTGCTAAAATCTACTTTTGGGGCCCACTTAGTGAGTGTTTGGGCTGAGCTTTGATGAGATCCACGTGTTATGAGGTCTCTAGGGCATGGAACGCCAGCTAGGGAGTCCTCTTTGGGCGTTTGTACATTGGTCTCTGCTCTTTTGGACGTTGGACGCTTGGAAGGGGGCAGGAAGCTGGCGTTAGACGCTAGTTTTGGGCCATTTAATCCCAAAAAATGTATGGACTATTATATATTTCTAGAAATCTCTGGAAGTCAGCTTTTCATAGCCATTGAGAGCGCTTCATTTGGACTTCTGTAGCTCCAATAAACCTCTTTTGAATGCAAGGAGTCAGATCTGGACAGCATCTGCAGTGCTTTCTCTGTCTTTGAATCAGACTTCTGCTCCAGCTCCTTAATTTCAGTAAAAAAAAATACTTAAAATTGTACAAAAACACAAAAACTCATAGTAGAATCAAAAAATGAGAATTTAACACTAAAACCTATAAAAATTAAATAAAAACTACCAAAAACTATATGAAAGTGATGCCAAAAAGCGTATAAAATATCTACTCATCATATATCCACGAGACTATGAGCGGTGTGCATCCGGCTATGCCTGTGATAGCACGACGTGTTGCAAGGCACAACAAGTAGTACGTCCATGCAAGCACTGCGGACCCCCACGACACACTGTTGTACCTCTCGAAGTCAGCCAACAGTAGCAACCATCTGATATGCACTTGATTGTTTGTCTTGTCAATCATCAAGTAACCACTAATCAGCAGTGATGAGCGGATAATTTATACGCTTTTTGGCACTATTTTTAGTATGTTTTTAGTAGAATCTAGTTACTTTTAGGGATGTTTTCATTAGTTTTTATGTTAAATTCACATTTCTGGACTTTACTATGAGTTTGTGTATTTTTCTGTGATTTCAGGTATTTTCTGGCTGAAATTGAGGGACTTGAGCAAAAATCAGATTCAGAGGTTGAAGAAGGACTGCTGATGCTGTTGGATTCTGACCTCCCTGCACTCAAAGTGGATTTTCTGGAGCTACAGAACTCGAAATAGCGCACTTCCAATTGCGTTGGAAAGTAGACTTCCAGGGCTTTCCAGAAATATATAATAGTCCATACTTTGGCCAATAATAAACGATGCAAACTGGCGTTCAACGCCAGCTCTCTGCCCAATTCTGGCGTCCAGCGCCAGAAAAGGACCCAAAACCAGAGTTGAACGCCCAAACTGGCACAAATACTGGCGTTCAACTCCAAGAAGGACCTCTACACGTGCAGCACTCAAGCTCAGCCCAAGCACACACCAACTGGGCCCCGGAAGTAGATTTATGCATTAATTACTTATTTCTGTAAACCCTAGTGACTAGTTTATTATAAATAGGACCTTTTACTATTGTATTAGACATCTTTTAAACCATCTTTGAATCTTTTGATCATCTTTGGACGTCTGGTTCTTAGATCAGAGGGGCTGGCCATTCGGCCATGCCTGGACCTTTCACTTATGTACTTTTAACGGTAGAGTTTCTACACTCCATAGATTAAGGTGTGGAGCTCTGCTGTTCCTCAAAGATTAATGCAAAGTACTACTGTTTCCTATTCAATTCATCTTATTTCGCTTCTAAGATATTCATTCGCTCTTCAACCTGAATGTGATGAACGTGACAATCATCATTATTCCCTATGAACGCGTGCCTGACAACCACTTCCGTTCTATCTTCGACTGAATGAGTATCTCTTAGATCTCTTAATCAGAATCTTCGTGGTGTAAGCTAGAATAATGGCGGCATTCAAGAGAATCCGAAAAGTCTAAACCTTGTCTGTGGTATTCCGAGTAGGATTCAATGATTGAATGACTGTGACGAGCTTCAAACTCGCGATTGCCGAGCGTAGTGACAGACGCAAAAGGATAGTAAATCCTATTCCAGCATGATCGAGAACCGACAGATGAATAGCCGTGCCGTGACAGGGTGCGTTGACCATTTTCACTGAGAGGATAGGATGTAACCATTGACAAAGGTGATGCCTCCAGACGATTAGTCGTGCCGTGACAGGGCATTTGGATCATTTTCCCGAGAGAAGACCGAAAGTAGCCATTGACAATGGTGATACATTACATAAAGCCAACCATGGAAAGGAGTAAGACTGATTGGATGAAGACAGCAGGAAAGCAGAGGTTCAGAGGAACGAAAGCATCTCTATGCGCTTATCTGAAATTCTCACCAATGATTTACATAAGTATTTCTATCCCTCTTTTATTATTTAATTTCGAAAACCCCATTACCATTTGATATCCGCCTGACTGAGATTTACAAGGTGACCATAGCTTGCTTCATACCAACAATCTCCGTGGGATTCGACCCTTACTCACATAAGGTATTACTTGGACGACCCAGTGCACTTGCTGGTTAGTTGTGCGAAGTTGTGAACCATGGTATTGGCATCATGTTTTTGGCGCCATTACCAGGGAAAGAAAGAGCGATGAATTTTACATAATCAAAGTGTAATCACAATTTCTGCGCACCAAGTTTTTGGCGCCGTTGCCGGGGATTGTTCGAGTTTGGACAACTGACGGTTCATCTTGTTGCTTAGATTGGGTAACTTTCTTTTCGTTTTCTTTTCAAAAAGTTTTCAAAAATTTGTCAAAAATCTTTCAAAAATTTTTTCTTTTGTTTTCGAAAAAAAAAATGTGTTTTCAAAAATGTAATTTTCTTCAGAATTTTTAAAGAATGAATTCTAGTGTTTCATGAAGCATGTTGAAGCCTGACTGGCTGTAAAACCATGTCTAAATTCTTTTGGATTGAGGTTTCACTTATACTCAAGAGAAGAGCTTCTTTGTCTTTCTTAGCAAATTAGCTGATGCATGTAATAGCATACTAAAGCTTGGCTGGCTATTAAGCCATACCTGACCCTTTGATTGGAGCTTTAGATTAAAGAGCATAAGATTCCTGGAATTCATATTAAAAATTTTGGAATCCTTATTTTTGTTTTTCAAATAATTTTCGAAAAAATTACAAAAAAATCATAAAATCATAAAAAAATCAAAAATATTTTTGTGTTCTTGTTTGAGTCTTGAGTCATGTTATAAGTTTGGTGTCAATTGCATGTGCATCTTGTATTTTTTTCGAAAATTCATGCATTCATAGTGTTCTTCATGATCTTCAAGTTGTTCTTGGTAAGTCTTCTTGTTTGATCTTTGCATTTGCATGTTTTGTGTCTTTTCTTGTTTTTCATATGCATTCTTGAATTCTTAGTGTCTAAGCATTAAAGAATTTTAAGTTTGGTGTCTTGCATGTTTTCTTTGCATTAAAAATTTTTCAAAAATGTGTTCTTGATGTTCATCATGATCTTCATAGTGTTCTTGGTATTCATCTTGACATTCATAGCATTCTTGCATGCATTCATTGTTTTGATCCATAACTTTCATGCATTGCATCATTTTTGTTGTTTTTCTCTCGCATCATAAAAATTCAAAAATAAAAAAAATATCTTTTCTTTTTTCTCTCATCAAATTCGAAAATTTGGATTGACTTTTTCAAAAATTTTTAAAATCAAGTTGTTTCTTATGAGTCAAATTAAATTTTCAATTTGAAAATCTTATCTTTTTCAAAATCTTTTTCAAAAAATCAAATCTTTTTCAAATTTCTTAGTTATTTTCGAAAATTCCAAAAATATTTTTCAAAAATCTTTTTCTTATTTTTATATCAAATTTTCGAAAATAACAATAACAATTAATGTTTTGATTCAAAAATTTTAAGTTTGTTACTTGCTTGTTAAGAAAGATTCAAACTTTAAGTTCTAGAATCATATCTCATGATTTCTTGTGAATCAAGTCATTAATTGTGATTTTAAAAAAAAATCAAACCTTTTTCAAAACCAATTTCTATCATATCTTTTCAAAAATATCTTTTCTAACCTCCTAACTTCTCATCTTTTCAAAATTTGTTTCAACTAACTAACTAACTTTTTGTTTGTTTCTTACCTTTTTCAAAACCACCTAACTAACTCTCTCTCTCTAATTTTCGAAAATATCTTCCCTCTTTTTCAAAAATTCTTTTTAATTAACTAATTATTTTAATTTTTTATTTTAATTTTCGAAAAAAAAAATCACTAACCTTTTTCAAAAATTATTTTCGAAAATCACTAACCATTTTTCAAAAACAATTTTCGAAAATTCCCTCTCTCTCTTTTCTTCTCCTTTTCTTCCACTCACCTAAAGGGAACCTCTATACTTGGGTAAAAAGGATCCCTATTATTATTATTTTTCCGTGCCCTCTTCTTTGTCATATGAGCAGGAGCAAGGACAAGAACATCCTTGTTGAAGCAGATTCAGAACCTGATAGGACTCTGAAGAGGAAACTAAGAGAAGCTAAATTACAACTATCCAGCAAGCACCTGTCAGAAATTTTTGAACAGGAAGAGGAGATGGCAGCCGAAAATAATAATAATGCAAGAAGGATGCTTGGTGACTTTACTGCACCTAATTCCAATTTACATGAAAGAAGCATCTCCATTCCTGCCATTAGAGCAAACAATTTTGAGCTGAAACCTCAATTAGTTTCTCTGATGCAGCAGAACTGCAAGTTTCATGGACTTCCATCTGAAGATCCTTTTCAGTTCTTAACTGAATTCTTGCAGATATGTGACACTGTTAAGACTAATGGAGTAGATCCTGAAGTCTACAGGCTCATACTTTTCCCTTTTGCTGTAAGAGACAGAGCTAGAGTATGGTTGGACTCTCAATCTAAAGATAGCCTGAACTCTTGGGATAAGCTGGTCACGGCTTTCTTAGCCAAGTTCTTTCCTCCTCAAAAGCTGAGCAAGCTTAGAGTGGATGTTCAAACCTTCAAACAAAAAGATGGTGAATCCCTCTACGAAGCTTGGGAAAGATACAAACAGCTGACCAAAAAGTGTCCTTCTGACATGCTTTCAGAATGGACCATCCTGGATATATTCTATGATGGTTTGTCTGAGCTATCAAAGATGTCATTGGATACTTCTGTAGGTGGATCCATTCACCTAAAGAAAACGCCTGCAGAAGCTCAGGAACTCATTGACATGGTTGCTAATAAACAGTTCATGTACACTTCTGAAAGGAATCCTGTGAGTAATGGGACGCCTATGAAGAAGGGAGTTCTTGAAGTTGATACTCTGAATGCCATATTGGCTCAGAACAAAATATTGACTCAGCAAGTCAATATGATTTCTCAGAGTCTGAATGGAACGCAAGCTGCATCCAACAGTACTCAAGAGGCTTCTTATGCAGAAGAAGCTTATGATCCTGAAAACCCTGCAATAGCAGAGGTGAATTACTTAGGTGAACCTTATGGAAACACCTATAATCCATCATGGAGAAATCATCCAAATTTCTCATGGAAGGATCAAAGGCCTCAACAAGGCTTTAATAATGGTGGAAGAAACATGTTCAACAATAATAAATCTTTTCCATCATCCACTCAGCAACAAACAGAGAATTCTGAGCAGAATCCATCTAGCTTAGCAATTTTAGTCTCTGATCTATCTAAGGCCACTGTGAGTTTCATGAATGAAACAAGATCTTCCATTAGAAATTTGGAAGCACAAGTGGGCCAGCTGAGTAAAAGGATCACTGAAATCCCTCCTAGTACTCTCCCAAGCAATACAGAAGAGAATCCAAAAGGAGAGTGCAAGGCCATTGACATAAGCATCATGGCCAAACCTGTAAGGGAAGGAGAGGACGTGAATCCCAAGGAGGAAGACCTCTTGGAACGTCCAGTGATCAATAAGGAGCTTCCCTCTGAGGAACCAAAGGACTCTGAGGCTCATCTAGAGACCATAGAGATTCCATTGAACCTCCTTATGCCCTTCATGAGCTCTGATGAGTATTCCTCTTCTGAAGAGAATGAGGATGTTACTGAAGAGCAAACTGCCAAGTTTCTTGGTGCAATTATGAAGCTGAATGCCAAATTGTTTGGTATTGAGACTTGGAAAGATGAATCTCCCTTGTTCACTAATGAACTAAGTGATCTGGATCAACTAACATTGCCTCAGAAGAGACAGGATCCTGGAAAGTTCATAATACCTTATACCATAGGCACCATAATCTTTAAGGCTCTGTGTGACCTTGGTTCAGGGATAAACCTCATACCCCTCTCTGTAATAGAGAAACTGGGAATCTATGGGGTGCAAGCTGCTAAAATCTCACTAGAGATGGCAGACAATTCAAGAAAACAGGCTTATGGACAAGTAGAGGACGTGTTAGTAAAGGTTGAAGGCCTTTACATCCCTGCTAATTTCATAGTCCTAGATACTGGAAAGGAAGAGGATGAATCCATCATCCTAGGAAGACCTTTCCTAGCCACAGCAAGAGCTGTGATTGATGTGGACAGAGGAGAATTGATCCTTCAATTAAATAAGGACAACCTTGTGTTTACAACTCAAGGATCTCTCTCTGCATCCATGGAGAGGAAGCATAAAGAGCTTCTCTCAAAGCAGAGTCAAACAAAGCCCCCACAGTCAAACTCTAAGTTTGGTGTTGGGAGGCCACAACCAAACTCTAAGTTTGGTGTTGAACTCCCATATCCAAACTCTAAGTTTGGTGTTGGAGAGTCTCAACAAAGCTCTGCACGCTTGTGAGGCTCCATGAGAGCCCACTGTCTAGCTATTGACATTAAAGAAGTGCTTGTTGGGAGGCAACCCAATGTTTATTTATCTAATTTTGTTTTTGTTTTTCATGTTTTTTTAGGTTCATGATCATGTGGAGTCACAAAATAAACAAAAAAATTAGAAACGGAATCAAAAACAGCAGAAGAAAAATCACACCCTGGAGGAAGCACCTGTCTGGCGTTCAACACCAGAACAGAGCATGGTTCTGGTGATGAACGCCCAAAATGGGCAGCATCCTGGCGCTGAACGCCCAGAACAAGCATGGTTATGGCGTTCAACGCCAGAAATGGCAACAAATGGGCGTTGAACGCCCAAAATGGGCACCAACCTGGCGCTGAACGCCCAGAGTTGTGTGCAAAGGCATTTTACATGCCTAGTTGGTGCAGGGATGTAAATACTTGACACCTCAGGATCTGTGGACCCCACAGGATCACCTCAGGATCTGTGGACCTCACAGGGTCCCTACCCACCTCACCCTCTCTTTTTCCATTCATGACCATCCCTTCTGTTTTCTATTCACCACTCACATCCATACACACATCCCTCCATCTCCTCCATATCTTCTTCTTCTTCTATTCTTTCTTCTTTTGCTCGAGGGCGAGCAACATTCTAAGTTTGGTGTGGTAAAAAAGCATAAGCTTTTTGTTTTTCCATTACCATTGATAGCACCTAAACCTCTAAAAGAGGGGAAGGGAAGACAAAGGCTTCCACCTCTGAGTCATGGGAGATGGAAAGATTCATCTCAAGGGTCTATAGCTCAGTGGTAGAACATGTGGCTGCAAATCAAGAGATCCCTGAGATATCTCAGGGGATGCACTCCCCTCCACATAAATAGTGGGAGCAAATCAACACCTCCCTAGGAGAATCAAGTTCCAACATGGGACAATTAAGGGTGGAACATCAAGAGTACTCCATCATCCTTCATGAAATAAGAGAAGATCAAAAAGCAATGAGGGAGGAGCAACAAAGACAAGGAAGAGACATAGAAGAGCTCAAGGACATCATTGGTTCCTCAAGAAGGAAACGCCACCATCACTAAGGTGGATTCATTCCTTGTTCTTCTTTCTTCTGTTTTTCGTTTTCTATGTTATGTGCTTATCCATGTTTGTGTCTTCATTACATGATCATTAGTAGTTAGTAACTATGTATTAAAGTTATGAATGTCCTATGAATCCATCACCTCTCTTAAATAAAAACTGTTTTAATTCAAAAGAACAAGAAGTACATGAGTTTCGAATTTATCCTTGAACTTAGCTTAATTATATTGATGTGGTGACAATGCTTCTTGTTTTCTGAATGTATGCTTGAACAGTGCATATGTCTTTTGAAGTTGTTGTTTAAGAATGTTAAATATGTTGGCTCTTGAAAGAATGATGACTAGGAGACATGTTATTTGATAATCTGAAAAATCATAAAAATGATTCTTGAAGCAAGAAAAAGCAGCAAATAACAAAGCTTGCAGAGAAAAAAAATGGGCGAAAAAAAAATTAGAAAGAAAAAGAAAAAGCAAGCAGAAAAAGCCAAAAGCTCTTAAAACCAAGAGGCAAGAGCAAAAAGCCAATAACCCTTAAAACCAAAAGGCAAGGACAAATAAAAAGGATCCCAAGGCTTTGAGCATCAGTGGATAGGAGGGCCTAAAGAAATAAAATCCTGGCCTAAGCGGCTAAACCAAGCTGTCCCTAACCATGTGCTTGTGGCGTGAAGGTGTCAAGTGAAAACTTGAGACTGAGCGGTTAAAGTCAAGGTCCAAAGCAAAAGAAGAGTGTGCTTAAGAACCCTGGACACCTCTAATTGGGGACTTTAGCAAAGCTGAGTCACAATCTGAAAAGGTTCACCCAATTATGTGTCTGTGGCATTTATGTATCCGGTGGTAATACTGGAAAACAAAGTGCTTAGGGCCACGGCCAAGACTCATAAAATAGCTGTGTTCAAGAATCATCATACTGAACTAGGAGAATCAATAACACTATCTGAACTCTGAGTTCCTATAGATGCCAATCATTCTGAACTTCAATGGATAAAGTGAGATGCCAAAACTATTCAAGAGGCAAAAAGCTACAAGTCCCGCTCATCTGATTGAAGCTATGTTTCATTGATAGTTTGGAATTTATAGTATATTCTCTTCTTTTTATCCTATTTGATTTTCAATTGCTTGGGGACAAGCAACAATTTAAGTTTGGTGTTGTGATGAGCGGATAATTTATACGCTTTTTGGCACTGTTTTTAGTATGTTTTTAGTAGAATCTAGTTACTTTTAGGGATGTTTTCATTAGTTTTTATGTTAAATTCACATTTCTGGACTTTACTATGAGTTTGTGTGTTTTTCTGTGATTTCAGGTATTTTCTGGCTGAAATTGAGGGACTTGAGCAAAAATCAGATTCAGAGGTTGAAGAAGGACTACTGATGCTGTTGGATTCTGACCTCCCTACACTCAAAGTGGATTTTCTAAAGCTACAGAACTCGAAATGGCGCGCTTCTAATTGCGTTGGAAAGTAGACTTCCAGGGCTTTCCAGAAATATATAATAGTCCATACTTTGGCCAAGAATAGATGATGCAAACTGGCGTTCAACGCCAGCTCTCTGCCCAATTCTGGCGTCCAGCGCCAGAAAAGGACCCAAAACCAGAGTTGAACACCCAAACTGGCACAAATACTGGCGTTCAACTCCAAGAAGGACCTCTACACGTGCAGCACTCAAGATCAGCCCAAGCACACACCAAGTGGGCCCCGGAAGTGGATTTATGCATCAATTACTTATTTCTGTAAACCCTAGTGACTAGTTTATTATAAATAGGACCTTTTACTATTGTATTAGACATCTTTTGAACCATCTTTGAATCTTTTGATCATCTTTGGACGTCTGGTTCTTAGATCAGAGGGGCTGGCCATTCGGCCATGCCTGGACCTTTCACTTATGTAATTTTAACGGTAGAGTTTCTACACTCCATAGATTAAGGTGTGGAGCTCTGCTGTTCCTCAAAGATTAATGCAAAGTACTACTGTTTCCTATTCAATTCATCTTATTTCTATTCTAAGATATTCATTCGCTCTTCAACCTGAATGTGATGAACATGACAATCATCATCATTCCCTATGAACGCATGTCTGATAACCACTTCCGTTCTATCTTCGACTGAATGAGTATCTCTTAGATCTCTTAATCAGAATCTTTGTGGTGTAAGCTAGAATGATGGCGGCATTCAAGAGAATCCGGAAAGTCTAAACCTTGTCTGTGGTATTCCGAGTGAGATTCAATGATTGAATGACTGTGACAAGCTTCAAACTCGCGATTGCCGGGCGTAGTGACAGACGCAAAAGGATAGTAAATCCTATTCCAGCATGATCGAAAACCGACAGATGAATAGCCGTGCCGTGACAGGGTGCGTTGACCATTTTCACTGAGAGGATAGGATGTAACCATTGACAAAGGTGATGCCTCCAGACAATTAGCCGTGCCGTGACAGGGCATTTGGATCATTTTCCCGAGAGAAGACCGAAAGTAGCCATTGACAATGGTGATGCATTACATAAAGCCAGCCATGGAAAGGAGTAAGACTGATTGGATGAAGACAGCAGGAAAGCAGAGGTTCAGAGGAACGAAAGCATCTCTATGCGCTTATCTGAAATTCTCACCAATGATTTACATAAGTATTTCTATCCCTCTTTTATTATTTAATTTCGAAAACCCCATTACCATTTGATATCCGCCTGACTGAGATTTACAAGGTGACCATAGCTTGCTTCATACCAACAATCTCCGTGGGATTCGACCCTTACTCACGTAAGGTATTACTTGGACGACCCAGTGCACTTGCTGGTTAGTTGTGCGAAGTTGTGAACCATGGTATTGGCATCATGTTTTTGGCACCATTACCAGGGAAAGAAAGAGCGATTAATTTTACATAATCAAAGTGTAATCACAATTTCTGCGCACCAAGCAGCATGATGTAACACCTAATGTACTGTTGGAGGGTGTAAGAACCGAAAGTTATCAATCGTTTAATCAAAATAAAATAATAAATTAATTGCCTAAAATAGGTTCAAAAATTTAGACATCTTAATTTGAAAATTTAAAGGTGAGATTTAAATTTAATAAATTTTTCTGAGTGAAAAAATGTAATTTTTTGCAAAAAATTGCATAAAAACGTGTACAGATAAATCAGCCGGCAGTAACCGCTTAAGTCTGTCCGGTACTGCGAGAGAGAAAATATAAACAATAAAAAAATTTAGAAAAATATTTAGAATTTAAAAATTGGGTGCTAATTCTAAAGATTTTGGCCCAAAGTTTGGCCAACGAACCTAAAACGCTAAGCGGTTAGACCGGGCCCAAGTTGGGCCCAAACCCAACATATATAAGAGTGTAAATGAAGCCATTCATCTAATTAAACACACATACAGCAGCTGAGATGAGAGTGAAGGGAGAAGAGTGAAACCCCATTAACACTATTTATGACCTCCTTTATTTGCTCATAACTTGAGCTACGGTGCTCTGATTTGCGTGCTGTTTATGGTCACACGTAGCTCTCGCTAAGCCCATCATTTCTAGCCAAACAAAGTGGTAAGAAACTCACATTTTCTTTCCCAGTTCTCTATCCTAACAAATTTGTGATTTTGGGTTTAGTTATTGAGTAGATTCTTTGATTTTGGTTGTTTAGAGGTAATTGTGCATTGGATCATTGTTGAAATTTGCCCCTAATACCATCAGATAAGGTAAGTTACTTCAAAATCCTTGTGGATTAGTGATTTTGTGAACCCTAGGATTGATTTTGTTATATTGCATGATATTAAATTGAATTTGGTGATTATTGGAGTTGGTTTTGGCATTTGGATTGACTTTGGTGGCTGAAACTTTGTGGAAGCTTGTTTGGAATTATTTTTGGTAAATTGTGCATGTTGAAAATTGGCCAAGGTGTGGTTTCGGTTTCCTTTAGTTAATATGTAATGTTTTGTGAAACTTAGGCTAGTGGACTTTAGGATAGGATTGAATTGATATAGGTTGTTGATGATTATTGTTAATTGATGAATGTTGAGGATTTTGATGTTGATGACGATTGTTGTTGATTATTGAGGTTAGTAAAGATTGATGATAATATAAAGATGAATAATGATTGTGATGAGTTGAATTTTTGCAAAATTGTTGAGTTGTATGCTTGAATTGAGAATCATTGGATTATTGACTTATGAGTGGAGAAGATTGAATTTTGGGTAAAATAGGTGTGGAATTGGTTGAAAGGAATTGGGAGAGGAATTTCAGTGTGTACTAGTGTTTTCATGATGATTTTGGGTATTGTTGATTTAGTTTGAATTGAAATTTTAGAAAACTAGAGAGCTTTGCAAGTTTTGATAAAACCTTATTTTTGATGAATTTTAACGAGGCATAACTTGGCCTCTGGATCTTCAATTTTAACAAAACTTAATTTAAATGAAAGATGGGTCTGAGAGGTTTAAGACGTTTAAAGAACGAATGAAAAATATTTTAAAACAAAAAATTTATGCACATTTGAAGTTTGGTACAAAAATCTGAATTCTGCAGCAAACAACATTTTTCAAAGGCTTTTGGGCATGCATACGTGAGTATGGCATTTTTACAGGTGTGCGTATGCGGCATGTTGCACGTGGCGCAAGGCACCCATTCGGTTTTGAGGACTCGCGTACGCGAATGGAGCATGTGTACGCGACTTTGTCATATTTCAATCCATGCGTATGCAGATAGGGGCATGTGTACGCATGACCCCTGTTTTGCTGAAAGCTTTTTTTTTTGACATTTTAACTGTTTCCCTAGCTTTCTAAACTTCTTTAATTACTATTTAAATTTTCTAGCTAGTGATTAGGCTTGGAGACTAAAGAGGATGATATGGGTAACTTGATTAAATATTTTTCTGTTAGTAAGTTTAGGAGACAATGACTTAGGCTTGAGAAGTATTGTAGATAGAATAGTTAAATGAATTGATGGAGTGCTATATTGATGATGAATTTGAGAATTGAGAACTGATGATAGTTATAATGAGTTTGGAACTTGAAAATGAATGATTGTGGTTGATGAGATTGATGAGATGAATATTAATGGACTTGTGCTATATGAGCACTGATCACTGAGATTTATTTTATATTATTGATATACTGAGATTGATGAGTTGCTAGACGCCTAACAAGGACGGTGGTTAATCCCACTTATCGAGCTTGCGGCGCCGGTGTAAGGATGGTGGTTAATTCTGCTTACGTTGAGATGTGAGGTCTGATACAGAGTATCCCACTCGCATCCTTTCGAGTCACAAGAGTATGCCAGACACTATATTCCTGGATAGTGTGCCGGACACTATATTCCTGGGGTACCAATTATTCGTCACTAAAAGGCGACATCCCAAGGGAATGTGTCGTGTTGACAGTTGAACTGACAAGTGATATCACGACCAATAGGACAGCCATTCATCATGTGAATCTTCTATTTGTTTGTTTGCTTTGCCTAAATGTATAACATGCTTACTTGTTTCTTGAATTACTTGATTTAAATGTATATTACCTTTGTTTTACTTGCTTGCATTTATCTATGTTTTATGATGGGATTGAGGAGATCAATAGGCGGTGGCAATGGGATCGCATGGAGGATAGGTTGGCGAAGGCTGTAGGACAGCGGTGATCTATTAGAATTAGATAGATAACCCCTTTTATGGTTTAAGTTCATTTTAAGTTGAATCTTTATATTTTGATTTGGAGTTCTAGGATTGCCTTTGGCATCCCGGAACCTTATATCTTATCTATTGGGCACTGTTATCATACTAAGAACATCCGGTTCTCATACCATATGTTGGTGTTATTTTTCAGATGCAGGTCGCAACCCACCTCGGTGAGTTTGCAGAATGGTGACAGAGCGGAGGATCACTTGTTATCTTTTGTATTTTGGTTATTTTGATGTAATATCTTTATCACTTTTATATATTGCACTTGTTGCCTTAGAGGCTTACATTAAGAGATAGAATGTTGCTGTTTTACTTCAAAACTTTGTTGTATTCTGTTTGAGCTAGCCGGCCTAAACTCCGCAGGCTGTGACTAGTTCTCTTTTGTATATATATATATATATATATATATATATATATATATATATATCTTGTATCTATGATCCTTCTCTTACCTTGTATCTATGCGTTTAGTTATCACGTGTGAATGCTTCGCACTTTTGTATCTCTATTTTCTACGTCTTTGAACTTTAATCTTTTATCAGGCTTCTAGTATATTATGTTCTTGACTATATACTATGATATTGAGCTTTAGAACTATCGTGGCGCGTTGTTATCCTTTGCTTTATAGCTAGAGGTAAGGCTTAGGGTGATAGGATGTTACACTTAGTGGTATCAGAGTGGTTTGTCTTGGTAAGCCTGAGGGATGGACCGATTGTGCTTCATTACATACTCTGGGTCATTTTTTTTTCGTGCTATATAGGATATCTGTTTGATATGCATAGTATGCTTGTTTGTGAGTGCCTTTTTGGGATAATTGAAGTATTGAGCTTGAGATATTGAGACTGATCACCTTGATGTAGATTGTTTGGTGTAGACATGACCCTGAATGGTGACTCATGGATAAGGGTGGAAACATACACGGAGAGATAATGAGGATAACCAACCCGCTAACGACCATGCCGAGTTCATGGTGGCGATGACTAATCTAGCAAACTCGATGCAAGCGAGTGCTGCTGCAACTACACAAGCTATGGAAAGGTTGAGATAACCGACATGGAATGGAAGTGGAGAAGGGACCAGAAATAATTTGGGAGGTGCTTTGATGACACTAGTTGCTTTTCTAAAAGTGAACCCGCCGACTTTTAGAGGAACGACGAATCCTACTGAAGTAGACAACTGGTTTCAAGCTATGGAGCATGCATTACAGACTCAGCATGTTCCAGATACTCAGTTTCTGGGGTTTGCCTATCAACTGATGGGAGAGGCTCAGTACTGGTGGCAAGGAGAGTGCTGACTGCTGCAACTTCAAAATGCAAACATTCCCTGGGAGTTGTTTAGGACAACTTTCTACAGGAAGTATTTCCCAGAATCAGTGAGGGAAGCTAGGGAGTTGGAGCTCATGCAGCTGAAGCAAGGGGTCGATGTCTGTAGCCAAGTATACTAGTAAGTTTGAGAAACTCTGTAGGTTCTCAAGGGTATGTCAGGGAGCCCCTGAGTCCTATGAGTGTTGGAAGTGCATCAAGTACCAGGGAGGCCTTTGGGAGAACATTATGAGTGTTGTGGCTCCGTTGGAGATTTGGCGATTTTCTGAGTTGGTAAACAAGGCTAAGTTGTTGAGGATTGTACTAGGAAGGTGGCGTTGGCAAGGGATACTCGTAGAGGCAACAACAACCGAGATGGTGAAAAGTACTTTCAGTCCAGAGATCAAAACTTCAAAAGGGGTGAACACGCTCCTCAATACCCCTAAGGTCAAGGAAACTTCAGGAGGGCCAAATTTGACCAGTTTCATCAGGCGAAAGGAAGAGGTGGATGTTTTACATGTGGATTGCCGGGATTGCCCTCGTGGGAGGAATCCAAATGCAGGTTGAAACCAACAACAAAACCGAGTATTTACTGTGAATGCCAATGATGCTGCTAAGTCAGATCCTCTAATGAGAGGTAAATGTTTAATTGGTGACAAGACATTGATTGTATTGTATGATACGGGAGCTTTACATTCATTCATTGCATTTGATAAAGCTGCTGAACTAGGATTGAAAATCTCAGACTTAACTTTCGATTTGCATGTGGATACCCCGTCTCAAACAGTTGTGACTTGACTAGGTTGTAGACAAATACCTTTCGAGATTGAGGATAGATCTTTTGTTCATGAATTAATTTGTTTGCCGATGGATGGAGTTGGAGATGATTTTAAGGTTTGATTGATTATCAAAGAACCGAGTACTGTTGGGTTCCTTCGAGCGATCAATTCGATTTATGTTGGAAGGAGAAGGAGGAGCAGCTCTGTAATGGTGAACTATAGTGGGAAAGAGTTTCAGAGTTATATACTCTTGGCTATAAATGCGTTGGGTGATGAATAGAAGTTAGACCAAATTTCAGTAGTTAGGGAGTTTTTCGAAGTATTTCTTAAAGATATTCTCGAATTCCCGCCTCAAAGGGAGATCGAATTTACGATAGACTTGGTGTCTGGAGCCAGTCCAGTGTCAATTGCACCTTAGAAAATGGTTCCAATAGAGCTGGCTGAACTTAAAACTCAGTTGGAAGAGCTTCTGAACAAGAGGTTCATTCGACCAAGTGTGTCTCCGTGGGGAACGCCAGTTTTATTGGTAAAGAAGAAAGATGGAGGAATGTGACTCTATGTAGATTATTGACAGTTAAACAAAGTGACGGTGAAGAATAAGTACCCAGAGGATCGATGATTTAATGGATCATTTGCAAAGAGCTGGGGTGTTCTCGAAGATTGATTTGTGGTCAGGTTATCATCAGATAAGAGTGAAGGAGGAGGATATTCTAAAAACTGTGTTTAGAACATGTTATGGTCACTATGAATATGTGGTAATGTCCTTTGGGTTGACGAATGTGCCTGCTATGTTCATGGATTACATGAACAGGGTGTTTCACCCTTTTTGGATAAATTTGTGGTGGTGTTCATAGATGACATCCTAGTTTATTCAAAGACAGTGAAAGAGCATGAGGAGCATCTGAGGATTGTTATAAAGTTTGAAGGAGCAAAAGATGTATGCGAAGTTGTCGAAGTGTGAATTCTGGAAGGAGGAAGTAAAGTTCCTAGGACATGTGGTGAGTAAAGGAGGAATAGTAATGGATCCTTCAAAAGTTGAGGCAGCGATGGAATGGGAAAGACCGATGTCAGTGACTGAGGTTAGGAGTTTCTTGGGATTAGTCGGGTATTACCGAAGATTCATCCATGGATTTTCACAAATCGCGTTGCCGATGACTAAGTTAACTAGGAAAGATACACCCTTTGTGTGGATGTCACAATGCGAAGAGAGTTTCCAAACTTTGAAAGAGAAATTAATTTCAGCGCTAGTTTTAATCCTACCTGAACCACACGAACCATTTGAGGTTTATTACAACGCCTCGTTGAAAGGCTTGGATTGTGTTTTAATGGAACACCAAAATGTGGTAGCTTATGCTTCGTGTCAACTAAGACCACATGAGGTGAACTACCCAACTCATGAATTAGAATTGGCGGTGGTTGTGTTTGCGTTAAAGATTTGGAGGCGCTACTTGTACGGAATAAAGTTTCGAATCTTTTCTGATCACAAGAGTCTCAAGTATATCTTTGATTAGAAAGAGTTTAACATGCACCAAAGAAGATGGATGGAGCTACTGAAGGATTATGACTCTGAGTTAAGTTATCACCCCGAGAAGGCTAATGTTGTTATAGCAGATGCCTTGAGCAGGAAGTCTTTGACTGTCGCTTGGATGAGGATTACAGAGAGGACTTGGTAAACAAGTTTGTGGAGCTTAAGTTGGACGTTGGAAAAGTTGACGGAAGGGCCTGTTTGAACCAACTGGACATTACTAGTACGTTCAAGATTGAGATAAAGAAAGGATAGCAAAATGAACAAGAGCTTCAGAAAATGTTTTAGCCAATTGAGAAAGGAAGGCGAGGAGAGTTCACTAAGAACGATGAAGGGTTATGAGATACAAGGGGATGATTTATGTGCCAGATGTGGGGAGTTTGAGACAAGAGTTGTTAATAGAGGCTCATAATAGAGGATTCTCTATTCATCCAAGAAGTACGAAGACGTATCATAATTTGAAGAAAATATTTTGGTAGCCTGGAATGAAGGGTGATGTAGCTTCACTTGTGTCCATGTGTCTAACATGTCAGAAGGTGAAGATAGAGCACCAGAGACCGTCGGAAATGCTACAGCCTCTTAAGATTCTTCAATGGAAGTGGAAAAAAGTGGTTATGGATTTTGTAACGGGTTTGCCGAGGACTAGGTCAGGATTTGACGTGGTTTGGGTGATCGTGGACCGTTTGACCAAGTTTGCTCTCTTTTGCCTATTTGAGTGAACTATTCATTGGAAGAATTAGCAAAATGTACATTAAGGACATAGTAAGGCTACACGGTGTGTGGTGTGGATTTTGAGAATATCCACAACTGCACCGGCAAGTGTACCGGGTCGTCCAAGTAATACCTCAAGTGAGTAAGGGTCGATCCTACGAGGATTGATGGACTGAGCAACAATGGTTGAATGATTGGCTTAGTCAGGCAAACAAGAAAGATTGTTGGTGGGTTTTCAAAAGCATTAAACAATAAAATGAGCGTAAAGAAAGCAAATATGCGTTTGGTGTGAAAACAGTGAGAAAAATTAGTTTAAGGTATCGGAGATGTTTACTTTTCCGGATTAAAGTTTCTTACCAACTATTTTAATAATGCAAGATTCATTCCATGGCAAACTGTAATTGACTAAACCCTAATGTCTTAGTAATATAGTGTCCTCTAACCTTCATCAACTGCCACCGTTGTGGTCACTTAAATTTGATTAGAGGGTTAAGTTTAAAACTAGTTTATGGCCATAAAAACCCTAATTACCCAAAGCTAAAAGGATTATATATCACATATCCCAATTAGTTCATGTAATTAGCAATTTAGAAGGAATTTACTTTCAAGTTGTTGTTCAAGCGAGATAACTCTTTCAAGAATCATAAGAACGCATATAGAAAAAGAATCATACTTTTGTTCCACCCAGATTCATAGAATAAAGTACGAAAGTAATCCTTGAAACTGAATCAATACATTAATTAAAATAGAAAAGCAATAGTCTTAATCCATAGAAGATAAACAGAGCTCCTAACCTTAACCAAAGAGGTTTAGTTGCTCATGGCTTTCAGAGAAAACGAGGGTTCTTCCAAAAGTGAAACGTGCGGAAGAGATAAGTCCCCCTCAAGGGTGGATCTTTTCCCTTTTATATCTAACATAATTTGAATTGAAACTAAAATAAAATATTCAATTCTAAATTTAAAAGATTTTGTTTGTAAATAAAAATAACTAAAATAAGATAAAAGATAACAATTAAAAGCTAAATCCCACTAAAGATGCTCCCTTAGGTGAGCTTGACCTGTATTCTGGCATTTTTTTGGCGCTTAGCACCGGCAATTGGAAGTTCTAGCGCTGGTTCTGTCCTCTTTGGGCGTTAAATGCTAGGCTTGGCGTTTAGCGCTAGAATTGGCAGTGATTCTAGAAGAAAAGTATAGACTGTTATACATCATTGAAAATCTCTGGAAGTTAGCTTTCTAACACCATTGAAACCGTGTCAATTGGACCTTTTTAGCCACATTATGTTCGTTGGAATGCAGGAAGGTCAAGGTTGACAGCATCTACTTTCTTCCTTTATTTTTGCATAAAACTCTGCCAAATTTGCCCGAATTTCACCGAAAATAATAAAAACCCCAAAATAACTCAAAGCAGAATCTAAAGAGGATTTTTGCACTAAAATATTATGAAACTAAATAAAATCTAATAAAAAAACAACTAGAGAATGAAGGGGAAAGGGTACAAGATGCTCACACATCAGTGTGCCAAAGACAATAGTGTCAGATCGAGATTCCCGTTTTACGTCAAGGTTTTGCGGAGCTTTTTAAAAAGCTATTTATTTTACTTCAAGGATCAATATCTTACTTAGTTTAGAGAAACCTTAATACTTCTCTAAGTTCCTGTACCTCAAGAACAACATTCTCAACTTCATGATCAAATATACACTGTTCAGTTCATGCATTCAAAATTAAAGATAATACTACCACATCAAAGCAATCAGGGTAACTCATAATATATAACTCAAGCCTCATGCATTTTACTACTTCTGTTCTTTCTCTTTTGATTTTTCAAGCTCAGTGAGCAATACATGAGACATCTTTCAAAATAAACATAAAATATCAAAATAAATAACTAAACTAGAAAAATAATACAGTACTACTACTAATCATGCAAAGGCTTTCAAATAGAAAATAGAAAATAGAAAATGAGATAAAATATTGAAAAACAGAAAATAAATAGAAAAGCAGATAATGAAACTCAACAACCTCAGTCATGGTGGCTGCTGCTCCCTCCTCGGGTTGTGCTCTTCCGTGAAGATGATTCACATCCCTTTGGTTCCATTGATGATAATATAAACCGAGAGCTCACTCTGCAACACCAAACTTAAAAGTTTGCTTGTCCCCAAGCAAAGAAAACTGAAAACAGAAAGGGACATGAAGAGCACATGGATGAGTAAAAATAATACAAAAGAAGATAAGCGTGATAGAAGGGAAATGAAAAATTTAAATTTAAAACTTTTTTTTGAATGACATGGCGTTTAGCGCCCCTTGGAGGGCCAAAACCTGAAGAAAACTTCCATTCTGGGCATTAAACGCCCATTCATCCATATCCCTTTTGGGAGTTAAACGCCCTCCTGGCGTTTAATGCTAGCTTCTCTTTCCCTTCCTGGCATTAAACGTCAAGCTTGGCGTTTAGCGCCAGAACCTTCTTGCTCCAAAGCGTTTTATTCTTCCTTCTGAGTCTTTTTGTCCTTGTTCTAAGCACTGTGCATGATCACAAACTAGATTAAACCTAGGAAAACTATAGAAATCAATGAAAAATAAAATGAAAATCAAACTAAAATAAAACTAAAATAAACTTAAGGATACTCATGGTTGGGTTGCCTCCCAACAAGCGCTTCTTTACCGTCATTAGCTTGACGGTTAGCTCCACTAAGGAGGGTCATAGGGGCTTAGGTCTTCACTCCTCACTGTGAACTTTTTTCCTGTGCTCTCATGGATTGGCTCAACATGCTCAGAGGACAGGATCCTGTTCACAGTATGAGGTAGGACTAGACTTCTAGTAAACACCACTTTCATCCCAGGTGAGAAGTTTTCAATAGGAATTTTCTTATCCCTCCAGCCCTTAGGTACCTTTTTCTTGGAACCTCCTTCCTCCTTGGTGGGTGGTGAATATCTAACACCAAACTTAGGTTTGATGTCAGGGAGAATTGTATTGGTTCCCACCAAGGCGGAGACTTAAGCAGTGAACTCTGCATGCAAGTACCTCCTTCTCCAAAGAGTGGTGAAGGTTTGAAAACCTTGAATACCAAATAGTCCTCATGCATCCTCAGAACCAGGTCACCTCTCTCAACATCTATCAGAGCTCTCCCAGTGTCCATAAATGGTCTTCCTAGTATTATGAAGTCATTTGCATTCTCTCGCATATCAAGTACTACAAAATCTACAGGGAGAAAAAGCTCTCCAACCTTGACTAAGACATTTTCCACTATCCCATGTGCCTGTCTCAAAGACTTGTCTGCCATCTGTAGTGCTATCCTTGTAGGCTATTCCTGTTGGATTTGTAACTTCTTCATCATAGATAAGGGCATCAGATTGATACTTGAACCAAGATCACAAAGGACTTTGTAAAAAGGTGATGTTCCCAATAGTACTTGGAATCTAAAAACACCCTGGATCCAGCATCTTCCTTGGCAGCTTACTTTGAATTATGGCACTACATTCTTTGGTCAGGACCACGGTCTCATCTCTTTTTAAAGACCTCTTCTTGGATAGCAACTCCTTCATGAATGTAAAATAGAGAGGTATTTGCTCTAAAACCTCAGCAAAAAGAATATTAATTTGTAACTTTCTGAAGACTTCTAAGAACTTTGAAAACTGTTTGTCCTTGGTCTCCTTTTGGAGCCTCTGAGGGTGTACTCAGGAGCCTTAGGTAATGCTGGATGTGTATCAAGAGTGATCAGAAAAGGGTTGTCTGGACGCCTGGGAGGGGCGTGTTCTTCCTTGTCTTTTGCTTCTTCCGGAGCCTCTTGTTCAACTAGCTCCTCACTAACCTTTGCTTCTGAACCTGCTACTTTACCACTCCTCTCTATAATTGGAAACCATATTACTTAGTGTAGTTTGCTCAGACATTCGCTGGTCTATCTGGTCCATTCGCATCTCCAAATTCCTAAAAGAGGTTCGGACTTCCTGTATAAAGCTTTTTGAGAGTTCTGCAATAATGGATGCCAAGTTAGAAGTACTCTGAGGGTGTGGAGGCTGAGAAGGGAGGTTGTTGAATTAATTTTGATTAAAACCTCCCTAAGAGTTGCTGGAATAATTTGGTTGTTGTCTCTGAGGCTGCTCTGTCCACCCAAAGTTTGGGTGATTCCTCCTTCCCTAGTTAAAGCCTTGAGAATAAGGAGCATCATCAGGACTTCTGCAAGAACTTTCCATGTAATTGACCTGCTCAGGTATATAATGATCATAGTTGTAAATTTTATTTTGAGGGGAGCTACCACTTGTATCATAAGGAACATCTAGAGGAGTACTATAAATTTTAGCAACTAAGCTCTGCATGCTACTCAATTATTGAGTGATAAGACTCATCTGTTAAGTTAGAAGTTTATTTTGAGCAAGAATTGCATCTACAGCATCCACTTGCATGACTCCTTTCTTCACTGTAGTCCTTTCAGAAGAGTATAAATACTGGTTGTTAGCAACCATCTCAATAAGCTCAATGGCCTCTTTAGGCATCCTCTTCATGTGCAAAGAACCACTTGCAGAATTGTCCAGAGATATTTTGGCCATCTCAAAAAGTCTTTCATAGAAAATATGTACCCTGATCCACTCTGAGAACATGTCAGGAGGACACTTCCTGAGCATCAGCTTGTATCTCTCCCAGGCATCATAGAGGGACTCACTTTCTCCCTGCCTAAAGGTCTGAACATCTGTCCTCAATTTAGTCAGTATCTGAGGAGGGAAGAACTTGTTCAGGAACTTGTTGACCACTTTATCCCAAGTGTTCAAGCTCTCCTTAGGTTGAATATCAAGTCATTCTCTTGCTCTATCCCTCACAGTAAATGGGAAGAGAATTAGCTTATAAACCTCAGGATCTACTTCATTGATCTTCATAGTATCACAGATCTGTAGGAAGTTAGAGATGAACAAATTAGGATCTTCTTGTGGGAGTCTATGAAACTGGGAAGTTTGTTGCACTAGAATGATTAGCTGTGGGTTGAGCTCAAAATCATTTGTTCCAATGGGAGGCACACTAATACTCCTTCCATAGAAATCAGGAGTAGGGGCTGTGTAAGAGCCCAGGGTTCTTCTAAGTTGTGCATTTTCATTTGGATCCAAAGTGAACTCTCCCTGTTTCTGCAAACACACAAACAGAAAATAAAGAAAAATGGGAGTCTCTATGTCAGAGTACATAAAACTCCCAGTGAGATATCCTATGCAAAAAGAAATAGAATAAAACAAAATAAGCAACTAAACTAAAAAATTTGAAAACACTAAGAAAAAGTGGGCCAAAATTTTCGAATAATAAAAAGATCAAGACACTAGAAATTTTGAAATTAAAAAGGAAAAACACTAAAGGACACCACACTTAAAATCAGAAATTGAGGGAAAATAACCAAAATCAAATAAAAAATTAAAGGAAAAATAAATAATCAAAACTAAGAAAAATACCTAATCTAAGCAATCAGATAACTGGTAGTTGTCAATCACAAACAATTCCCGGCAATGACGCCAAAAACTTAGTGCGGATTTTGAGAATATTCATGGTGATTGGCCTAAAGCGGGTTAAGAAATTTTATCTCAAAATAAGATTTGGCGTTGTAAGTATAGTCCCAACCCAACAATCGACCATCAATCAAAGTTTAGATTTTCAAACATAAAACACAAAGCCGAGAGTAATGAAACCTCGGGTCGTTCTCCCTAGGAATGTAATTGAAGTGTTACGCTTTCAATTGTGAAGGCAAAAAGAAGGGTTTTGAATCAAAGAACTAAAGATTAAAGGAACTTAAGAAATAAAATAACTAAGAGATGATCAAAATTGCAATTAGTGCAAGCAAAAAGGAAACAAGATCAAAACTAGTAAAAATGCTATAAATGCAATAAAAGAACCTTGACTTGGGAATAAAAGTCTAAGGAATCCTATCATCGTCATAACCACAACTATGGCAAATATGATGAGTCAATCTCACTTCGTCTACCCCTAACATCAAGGAGTAAGTCAAGCAAGCATAATTGACCTTAATCCATAAGTCCTAGCTAACTTGTCAAACTAGTTGATAAAAAGCTAGTGTCAATGGAAACAATAGTCAACTAACTATCCAAGAATTACCACTAAATGTCGGATATTATGACTCTAGTATCCTAGGAACTCAAATCCTAAGCCAAGGTGTGAAAATCTACTCAAAATCTAAAGTTGGCATTTCACAAACACTTTGTGGGCACAAAAGTAAAACATAGAAAATTGCAAAGACAAGTAAAAGCTATGACCAAGATATTCACAATATCAAAAATAAACATCCAAACAAGCATAAAGAAAGTATAAAACATTAAATTCATTAATCAAAACTTCAAGAAACCCAAAATTGCATATATAACAAAGTAACTTGAACCATAAGAACATAAAAGTAAAGACAATGTAATTAAAGAAGAAATTGAGAGTACTTACAATTAAAGAAGCAAAATCCAAAATCAAAGCTTGCTATAAAATGCTATAATGGAAATAGAAATGAAACCCTAGGAGAGCATTTTCTACTCTACCCCTACTCCTACTCCTATGGAAGCTTCCTAATACTAATTCTACCTCATACTACCTAATGAAAACCTCCTATCTTCATATGTGTTGATATTCCCTTCATATAGCACTTCAATTCAACATCTAGCCTTCCAAAATTAGGCCAAAAGCCCTTAGAAATCGCGCAGCACGTGTTTCATTAATGAAACCACGTGCAGGGTCCTGTGCGTACGCACAGATGTGTGCGTATGTACACTTTGCTATTTTGGTTCCTGTGTGTACGCACAGAGGGTTGTGCATACGCACACAGGCTAATTCCTTCTTGTGCGCACGCACACTTGTCTATGTGTGCTTTTCTTTGTTTTCTTCATATGTTCTCCCTTGTACATGCTTTCTTCCACTTTTGCCTATCAATTCTTGCCAAAATGACCTGAAATCACTCGGAAAATATATCACGGCATCGAATGGCATGAAAGTGGAATTAAAATTACTAATTTAAGCACAAAAATGCATGTTTTCACATTTAGCTCCAAATTGGGGAGATAATACAAAAGTATGCTATTTTGGTGCTTAAGTGTGAGTTTATGTGATAAAATCTATCCAAATCAAGCTAAAATATATCGAAAAATATGGACTCATCAATTCCCCCACACTTAAACAATAGCATGTCCTCATGCTAAACCAAACAAGGAGGATAATCAAAGGGGTAACCAACTTATTGAATGCAACTATCTATATGCATGCAAGTATGTATATACTATATCTATCTATCTATCTATAGTTCCTATTGATTTAGTGAAAACAAACAATCAAATTCCAAGCAAGTGTATAGACATATAGGGCTAAGTAAGGAGGTAACTCAATGCAAACAAAATCTAAAGAATTGATTTAACTCATCAAAATGAAGCAACTTGCAAGAATATATGATAAGAGGTATGGAGACATAGAATTGAGTAATTGAACCCTTACTAGGTGTGTATACACTCTAATCACTCAGTGTTTAGGGTCAATTCACTCAAGTCTCCTCCTAATCATGCTTTCAAGGATTTGCCTTTCATCTAATAATCAACAAACAAGTGATGCATGAATACAATTATCATGAGGACTTCATATGGTTGTAATGGGGCTAGGGTTAAGGTGGGATAGATATGGCTAAGTGGACTAATTCAATTGAATCATTGATTAGTTTAGGTATCCAACACAACCTATATCAATCCAATAACAGAAATTATGCAATCCTAACCTTCCCATTCTCAATTTTTTATACACATTCATGTATGCTCTTTCATTCAAATTCACATATGCATTCTTTATTCGTTTTTTTCCTTTTTCTTTGGGATAACTTTTGTCCCATCTTATTTTTTTCTCATTTCATTCATTTTTTTGTCTTTTTCTTTTTCTATGACAAATGCATATAGTTAAAGCAAATCGATACATGAATGTGCACCCATTTTTAAAATTTTTCTTTCAATGCATACCCAAAATATTTTTTTTCTTTTCTTTTCTACCAAGGTTCCTCCCAAAGATTCTCCCACACTTAAATGTAAGACACTCCTCAACCTAAGTTAATCAAGGATACAATCTAAGGTAAATTATGGTTTTACGCTTAAGGTTGTGATATGGTGACCTTAAAAACAATGAGGTAAGTAAGGCTCAAAAGGAGTTAACAATGGTAGATGCAAGGGTAAGGCTATATGGGTGAGTGAGTTTAATTCAAAGATGGCCTCAATCATGCTCAATGTATTCAAACATCAATCTTTGAAAATAAAGAATCAAGTAAAGCCAAGATTACAATTATAGAAGGAGAAAAATCACACAATGAACAAAATTAGTGGTTAAAAGGTATAACCACTCATTCAAGCTCAAATAAAACTCACAAAGTATTTTGTTCTTTCCTCTTCTATGTTCCAAAATAATTCATTCAAGCAAGTTTAAAAACAATTTTCGAAATCAATTCAATAGAATGCCCATGAAATAAAATTCTTGAAAATTTCTGTTGTTTTTCACCAAAATTATTTTCTATATGTATGTATGTTATGATGGATGCGAAGTTCAAAATTTCCTAGTTCTTTTCCTAATTTTCAACAACCAAAAACTAATATGAACAATTAGGATCAAAATTGAACTAGGTGCTATGATATTCACATCATCCAATCACAACTTCTATCTATAAAATATATACTAAGTGAAATATGCAAAAAAAATGCAATATATATAAAATATATACCAACTAAAAATGCAAAATACAATAGTATAAGCCAAGATATATATACTAGAAGAAAATGCAATGCAACAATAAAAAACACTCCAAATATCTATAAGAAACATACTAAAAAGAAAACAAAAATAAAGTGCAAAGTGTTCGAAAAAGAAATTTACGCCCTGAAAGTGGTGAATCCTCCCCCACACTTAAGCGATTGCATGGTCCTCCGTGCATAAAGACAATTCGGGGAGAATGTCTCTAAGGTTCCTCCACTTAAGCTGGTGGATGCCGGGGCTCAGGTTGCATGGAGATTTGCCAAGTCCAATACATTGTTGGCATCTCCATCCTCGGTGTCCTCCTCCTCTACCGGCTCCTCGCCTTTATGTCTCATCCTCGAAAAGAATGAATAAAAGTATAATTAGGACTCATAGGGCAAGTAGCACAAAAAGGTAAAGTAAGAAGCAATTAAGCATCTAATTGAGGAAGTTTGCATAGTGGTGTGGTATGATGAAAATGATTAGCCGTGTGTGCATTCCAATTATGCGCGCGGTTAGAATACACACAACGGCCGGTTAAAATGGCATCCAGACAATCAAAAATAAGCATGAGTTCCTCAACTAAATGACCTAAGATGCAAGCAATGAATGAGCATCAATTAAATACAAGAAAACTTAGGCAACTACAAGAGTGAACTGGATTTAGGAAATATTGGATATTGAAGGTGTGCAAGTGAAAGAGCAAAATTGATATAAAATAGTACAACAAACAATAACCAATGCAATGATGAAAAGAAAATTACTTATTCATCATTAGGAATAATCAAATAATCACATGGTTAAGGTGTTTGTTACAAAAAGTGACAAGTTTTGATAGGAATCAAGTCAAGTCAACTCAAACAAATGCAAGGCATTAAGAAGAAACAAGGACCTTGTGATGTGATTATATTGACTTAAAAACCATGATGAACAAGAAATTCAATTCAATTCACTAAATTTAATATGTACTTGTTAAAAATTGCACCAAATAAGAAATCAAATGTCACTCTTGCATATCAATTTGGTGCTAGCAACTCAAAGCAATAAACAACAAGTACATTATTGAAAATATAACCAGTCAAAGGTGCACAATTCTTGATTATAATTCCAAACAAGGATATAGTTTAACCCACATGGTCGCGACAACATATGTATGAAACAAAAAGTTCATTCAGGCATTTAAACAAACACATAGTATGCGGTGCACATATTCATCAATTTCAAGCCAAAGATTCAAGAATGAACAACCCATAAGTCAAAATTGAACACTTGCAATTCAACAACAACTAATTAAGCAAACTTAAATTACTAAAGTTAAATCAAGAAAACAGAAATTAAGCAAGCAACTAAACATAGCCAAGAAGATTAAAACAAGAAAATTAAAAAGATGAAGGATAGAAAAGAGGGGGATAGGCAACAGTGGCACTTGTGTTAGCCACTGCGAGGCTCACAGCGGTGGAGCTTCACCGGAGAAGAGAAGAAAGAGAGAAGAAAAAGAAAGAAGAAAGAAGAAAGAAGAAAGAAGAGAAAGAAAAAGGAGAAAAGAAGGGAAGAGATAGAGATAAGAGAAGGAATATGGAGAGAGATGAGTGGTGGCAGCTGGTGGCTTCGGTGGCGGCGGTGGTTGCCGGAAGAAGGCTTGGGTTGGGTTAGGGAGGTAGAAGAAGAAAGAAGGAAAGGAGAAAGGGGGTGATGAGTGGCGCAACAGGGCAACTTTCAAATTATTGCCCAGAACGCGACTCGTGCGAACGCACAAAGACATGTGCGTACGCACACTAGCAAAAATTGGGGGCGTTCATACGCACAGGACGTGCGAGCGCTGCTAGCAGAGAGGGTGTCAAGAAGTGTGCGTTCGCACAGGGCTGTGCCCACGCACAGAAGTTTTTTTTTTTAACAGGGCAAAAATGACATGTGTGCATACGCACAAGTTCTGTGCGTACGCACAAGGGTAAAAAATTTAGGGGTCCACGCGCACAGCTTGTGCGAATGCTCCCAACAGAAGGGGTTTTGAGACCTGTGTGTGGGCACAGATGTCAAAATCTGGGGAAAGTGTGCCTGGGCACAGGTCTGTGCGTGGGCACACTGCCCTGTTTCTACAAAATTTTTAATGCCTATATGGCACCAACATGACTTCCAAAATAGTTTTTTAAGCCCCAAAACATATTAAAACCCCAAAAACATATTATTCCACTAAAATTACCTAATAAACATCAAAATGCAACAAAATTAAGCCTAGAATTCTATTAAACTAAGATAACAAAAGAGACAAAATTCAATAAGTAAAAGCTAAAAGAAGAGAAAGGTTGGAAGGATATTACCATGGTGGGGTGTCTCCCGCCTAGCACTTTGGTTTAAAGTCCTCAAGTTGGACTTTTGGTTGAAGCTCACATCAAGGAGGCTTGTGCTTCCATCCATCCTTGAGTTGCCAACCATGCTTGCTCTTCCCAGATGCTCCGGGATCCCAAACGAGGTAAGCTCTCAAGCAACCTCAAGCAAACAATTAGGATCCAAAATTGTTGGTTGTAGACATGTATGCCCGGATCCCATACTTTGATTTCTCTATGATGCTCTTGTTGATTCTTGCTCTTGCACTTGGATGAATAACCTCCCAAATCACCTTTAAAGCACCCAAATAAACCTTTGAATCTTCCTAATTGAATCTTGCACCACTTATGCCTTGAACTCCTTTGGCAACCAACACCCAATCTTTCGCCATTCAGCACTCCAAGAAGCACCTTAAGTTGGCGATCTGTCTCTAAGATAGCAAATTGGTATGGGCCTATGAAGCTCATGCAAGAAATTGTTACCCATTCAAATTGCCCTTGGATTGGAGTCACTCTTGTAAACTCTTGCATATATGCCTCCACTTCTTGGGTGATCACCTCTTCCTCACCACCCTTTTCAAGCTCTTCCCTATCTCTTTCAAACCCAAGAGTGGCAGGTTCCTCAAGATCATTGAGGAGATTGACCAAGGTGGACAAAAAATCATTGATGATGCAATCCGCTTCTTGATCAAACTCCCTCAATTCTCCATTTACCTCTTCCGGTTCACTAGTTCTACCTTCCTCTACTTGTGACTCAAGCTTCAATTCCACTTCTTCAATTTGAGACTCCATGTTCCCATCCTTACTACACTCCTTAGTTGATCCTCCACATTCTTCAAGGGGGATGTCTTGAGTGGTTGAGTGTAGTGAGGCCAAGCGGTTGACCGCTTCGGCTATGGTAGCAATGAACTCCTCTTGCTTTTTTCGGAACCCTTCTTGCTCTTGGAAGAATGCTTGAAGGTCTTGTTATTCTTGGGACAAGGGTTGGAGAACTTCACAATTTGATGGAAGAGAAAGTTCAAAGGTTGGGAGAAAGGTTGTAAAGTTGAAAGGTGCATTATGTGGGTGAGGGTATTGAAGTGGTGTATAAGGGTGTGATGGCTCATATGGTTGGTAACAAGGTGTATAGACATTTTAATTCCATGGAGATGTATGGTGTGGTGCTTGAAGGTTTGGTGGTTGAGGGTTGTGCATAGGGTATCTTTCATATCTTTGGGTTTGATATTCACATAGGGGAGAGTTTGGGGGAGGATTTGGCTCGTTGTAGTATGGGGAAGATTACTCCCCCCTCCATCGATTCTTCCACTCCATGATGTAATCCAAACTTGAATTCATCATACCCTACAAAATACTCACAACCAAGCTCCAAGCAACAAGGATGATAGCTCATAGAGAAAGTAGAAAATAAAAACAAAAGACATTAATAAACAAAAGAAAAAAAACACCTAAATATTAACAAAAATAACCAAATAACCAAAAAGTAAGCTATTTACACTATGGACATATTCACAACAACCTAAGATATAACACCAATTACATCCCCGGCAACGGCGCAAAAAACTTGGTGATTGGCCTAAAGCGGGATTGGAATTTTTATCTCAAAATAAGATTTGGCGTTGTAAGTATAGTCCCAACCCAACAATCGACCATCAATCAAAGTTTAGATTTTCAAATATAAAACACAAAATCGAGAGTAATGAAACCTCGGGTCGTTCTCCCTAGGAATGCAATTGAAGTGTTACGCTTTCGGTTGTGAAGGCAAAAAAAAGGGTTTTGAATCAAAGAACTAAAGATTAAAGGAACTTAAGAAATAAAAGAACTAAGAGATGATCAAAATTACAATTAGTGCAAGCAAAAAGAAAACAAGATCAAAACTAGTGAAAATACTATAAATGCAATAAAAGAACCTTGACTTGGGAATAAGAGTCCAAGGAATCCTATCATCGTCATAACCACAACTATGACAACTATTATGAGTCAATCTCACTTCGTCTAACCCTAACATCGAGGAGTAAGTCAAGCAAGCATAATTGACCTTAATCCATAATTCCTAGCTAACTTGTCAAACTAGTTGATAAAAAGCTAGCATCAATGGAAACAAGAGTCTACTAACTACCCAAGAATTACCACTAAATGTCAGACATTATGACTCTAGTATCCTAGGAACTCAAATCCCAAGCCAAGGTGTGAAAATCTACTCAAAATCTAAAGTTGTCATTTTCACAAACACCTTGTGGGCACAAAAGTAAAACATGGAAAATTGCAAAGACAAGTAAAAGCTATGACCAAGATATTCACAATATCAAAAATAAACATCCAAACAAGCATAAAGAAAGCATAAAACATTAAATTCATCAATCAAAACTTCAAGAAACCCAAAATTGCATATATAACAAAGTAACTTGAACTATAAGAACATAAAAGTAAAGACAATGTAATTAAAGAAGAAATTGAGAATACTTACAACTAAAGAAGCAACATCCAAAATCAAAGCTTGCTATAAAATGCTACAATAGAAATGGAAATGAAACCCTAAGAGAGCATTTTCTACTCTACCCCTACTCCTACTCCTATAAAAGCTTCTTAATACAAATTCTACCTCATACTACCTAATGAAAACCTCCTATCTTCATATGTGTTGATATCTTCTTCATATAGCACTTCAATTCAGCATCTAGCCTTCTAAAATTGGGCCAAAAGCCCTCAAAAATCGCACAGCACATGTTTCATTAATGAAACCACGTGCAGGGTCCTGTGCGTATGAAGAACGAAACTCTCGCGCGATCTAGAATTTTCACAAAAATATAATCGCGTTGTAAGTATAGCTTCTAGACCGACAAGAATTCCTGTCTTACAAACGTTTTGGTTGTCACAAGTAACAAACCCCTTTAAAATTGATAACCGAGTATTTAAACCTCGGGTCATCTTCTCAAGGAATTGCAGGGAGGTGTTCTTATTATTGGTTAGGAGTCTTGTAAATTGGGGGTTTGAAAATAAAGAACCAGTATGTTAAATGATAAGAAAAATAAAATAGTAATAATAAAATAAACTCTTGGCAAGGTATTAGAATTGGAAGTCCTATCCTTATCAATTGTGATGACAATTGGATTTTAATCCCACTTTGTTAACCTCTAACTATGAAGGTAAATCAAGTGGATTAATTAGCTTAATCCTCAGGTCCTAGTCAATTCCTATGGAAAGACTAGAGTTATTGGAGCAACTCCCAATTTCAACCACTGCTTTATTTGACAGCTCAAGCGTTACCAATTACTTAACCCAAGCCAAAAGGGAGAAAATATCTAATTTAAATTAAAAGCATCAATATAAATAAAGCAAAGCAATCTTAAATTTGAAATACCTCAAATAATATCAATTAAGAAAATCATAACATGAATGTAGCATAAGCCAAATTGAAAAGATAAATAATAATTAAAAGTATATAATAAAAGTAGGAAATAAATAAGAGGAACATTGAACCTGTGATGAAGAAGAAATAATCCTAAATTCTAAAACTAAATCCTAAGAGAGAGGAGAGAGTCTCTCTCTCTCTAAAAACTACATCTAAAACTAAAATTATGAATTATGAGCTTCTCCTTGTTTAGCCTTGAGTTCTCACATGCCTCTAGGCGAAGGCTTTCTAATTCTTGCAGTTGCAATTTCCTTTCGGCTCTGGCTTTCTCAAATCCCATGTTGCATTCCTTTACTTCCCAAAAGGCTTTGTGCTCTACTTCAACTGGAAGATGACAGGCTTTTCCATAAACTAAGTGGAAAGGACTCATCCCAATGGGTGTTTTGTATGCTGTTCTGTATGCCCAGGGTGCATCTTGTAGCCTGGTGCTCCAGTCTCTTCTATGAGGTTTGACTATCTTCTGCAAGATACGCTTTATCTCTCTGTTTGACACCTCGGCTTGCCCATTAGTCTGAGGATGGTAGGCTGTTGCAACCTTATGAATTATCCCATGCTTCTTCATTAATCCTGTTAGTCTCCTGTTACAAAAATGGGTGCCTTGATCGCTCACGATTGCTCCTGGTGATCCAAAGTGACAGATAATGTGGTTTCTCACAAAGGAAACAACAGTATTAGCATCATCAATGCGGGTAGGAATTGCTTCCACCCATTTGGAAACGTAATCCACAGCTAACAATATATAAAAATAACCATTAGAATTTGGAAATGGACCCATGAAGTCAATGCCCCAAACATCGAAAATTTCACAGAAAAGCATAATTTGTTGAGGCATCTCATCCCTCTTGGATATATTACCAAATTTTTGGCATGGGAAACAAGATCTACAAAAATCAGCAGCGTCTCTAAAAAGAGTAGGCCACTAAAATCCACAGTCTAGGATTTTTCTAGTTGTTCTTTGAGGGCCAAAATGTCCTCCACTCTCAGATGAGTGGCAGGCCTCTAAGATGGACTAGAATTCTAATTGAGGCATACACTGTCTAATTACCTGGTCAGCGCCACATCTCCATAAATATGGGTCATCCCATATATAGTATTTAGACTCGCTTTTCAGCTTGTCTCTTTGATGCTTAGTAAAGTTTGGAGGAAAGGTGCGGCTAACTAGATAATTAGCTACAGGTACATACCAAGGGACTACCTCGGATACTGCTTGTAGGTTATCAAATGGGAAATTATCAGCTATAGGAGTGGAGTCATCTTTAATGTGCTCAAGGCGACTCAAGTGGTCTGCCACTAAATTCTTGTTACCACTCCTATCCTTAATTTCTAAATCAAATTCTTGTAGTAGCAGTATCCAACGTATAAGCCTTGGTTTGGATTCCTTTTTAGCTAATAAATATTTTAGAGCTGCGTGGTCTGAGTATACTACTACTTTCATACCAAGTAAATAGGCTCGGAATTTATCCAGAACAAAAACAACAGCAAGAAGTTCTTTCTCAGTAGTAGTGTAATTAGACTGAGCGGCATCTAAAGTTTTAGACGCATAAGCTATAACAAAGGGGTCCTTACCTTCACGCTGAACCAGTGCTGCTCCTACTGCATGGCTAGAAGCATTGCACATTATTTCAAATGGTTGGCTCTAGTCTGGTCCTCTCACAATTGGAGCTTGAGTCAGGGCGGTTTTCAGCTTATCGAACGCTTGTTTGCAATCCTCACTGAACTCGAACTCAATATCCTTCTGCAGTAGTCTGGATAAGGGAAGTGCTACCTTACTGAAGTCCTTAATGAATCTCCTGTAAAAACCTGCATGGCCAAGGAACGAACGGACTTCCCTCACAGAGGAGGGGTAAGGTAAACTAGAAATAACATCCACCTTTGCTGGATCTACAGAAATGCCAGTATTAGACACAACATGTCCTAGTACAATCCCTTGTTTAACCATAAAGTGACATTTTTCAAAATTCAATACAAGGTTTATACTGACACATCTATCTAATACTCTAGATAATCCATCTAAGCAAAGGCTAAAGAAATCACCGTATACACTAAAATCATCCATAAAAACCTCCATACAGTCCTCAATAAGATCAGAGAAAAGACTCATCATGCACCTTTGGAAAGTAGCTGGTGCATTGCACAAGCCAAAGGACATTCTCTTGTAAGCATAAGTCCCAAAAGAACATGTGAAAGTGGTCTTTTCCTGATCTTCAGGAGCTATATGAATCTGGAAATAACCTGTGTAACCATCTAAAAAATAATAATGTGATTTACCTGACAGGCGATCCAGTATTTGATCAATGAATGGAAGAGGATAGTGATCCTTACGAGTGGCCTGGTTGAGGCGTCTGTAGTCAATGCAGACTCTCCAGGCATTTTGAACTCTGGTTGCCATGAGCTCTCCATGCTCATTCTCCACTGTAGTGATTCCAGATTTCTTGGGCACCACTTGTACTGGGCTTACTCATTCACTGTCTGAGATGGGATAAATGATATCTGCCTCCAGTAGTCTGGTCACTTCCTTTTTGACAACCTCTAAGATAGTGGGGTTCAGTCTTCTCTGGGGTTGACGGACAGGCCTTGCTCCCTCTTCTAGAAATATCCTATGCTCACAGACTTGAGGGTTGATACCTACTATGTCTGCCAAACTCCAACCAATTGCCTTCTTGTGCCTCATCAGCACACTAAGTAACTGCTCTTCTTGTTGAGAAGTGAGTTCCCTTGCAATGATAACCGGAAACTTCTGCTCGTCTTCAAGGTAAGCATATTTGAGGTGTGGAGGTAGGGGTTTCAATTCTAGCTTCTGCTCATGGTCAGGCTCTGGATTGTCTGGAGCTGGTGACAATGGTAAAGTACTGTCATTGTCCTCTGAGAATGTCCCCACACTTGGACCTTGTCCTATGTACCTCTCTTCAAATTTCTCCTGGTGAACTTCAGTCACGGTTTCATCTATGATGTCACACTAGAGGATAGAATGATCCTCCGGAGGATGCTTCATAGCTCCATTCAGATTGAAGCTTACTACTCGGTCGTCTATTTTAAAAGAGTATGTTCCTGAAAAAGCATCTAATTTGAACTTCGAGGTCTTCAGGAATGGTCTTCCGAGTAGGATTGATGATGGCTTCTCTGAGTCATTTTGGGGCATCTCCAAGATATAAAAATCAACGGGAAATGTGAGCCCCTTAATGCCCACTAATACATCTTCAGCAACTCCAGCCACTGTAATAATGCTTTTATCTGCTAATACCAAACGAGCTGCTGACCTTTTTAAGGGAGGAAGCCTCAAAATATCATATATAGACAAAGGCATTATACTCACATATTCTCCTAAATCACACATGCAGTCAGAAAATATCACATCGTCAATAGTACAATTAACCATACATGGACCTAGGTCACTACACTTTTCAGGTAAATCTCCCATTAAAGCAGATATGGAACTACCTAAAGGAATAGTTTCTAATTCATTAATTTTGTCTTTATGTATACATAAATCTTTTAGAAACTTTGTATATTTAGGTACCTGTTGAATAACATCAAAAAGGGGAACAGTTATCTCAACCTTTTTGAATATTTCTACCATTTTGGGATTAGGTTCCAGCTGCTTCCTGGGCTTCCTTGCAAGTTGTGGAAATGGAATAGGAGTGGCGTTCTTTGCAGTGTCTGCGCCCTTTGGTTCTTCTTCCTATGATTGAGCTTCTTCTTTTTCAGCCATGTCCTGTATGTCCTCTTTCTCTTCAACATCTTCTATTTCCACTACCTCTTCAGCTGAGGCGTGTTCTGGTGGGCTTGGCTCCTCCTGATTCCTCTCCTGTAGTGTGGTTCCTGACCTTAGGGTGATGGCATTAATGCCACCCTTTGGATTGGGTAATGGTTGAGAGGGGATTCCACTGGAGCTCAAAAGCTGGTTATTGGAGTTATTCATTGATCCAATCTGTGAGACAAGAGCTTGCAAGGTAGAGTTTAGACCATTTAGTGTCGCATAAAGGTTATTTTCCATGGCCTGTTGTCTCCGATCAATAGATTATAGTAATTCATCATTAGCAGATGAAGAAGGATAAGTAATTTGAGAGGTCTGCTGTTGGGTATTCTGTGGTCCTTGGGATTGCCTCAGATGAGGTGCTCTGTAAGGTTGGTTCTGGTTCTGCTACCTGTTGTTGTTATTATTCCATCTCTGATTTCCCTGATTGTCTCTGCCTCCTCTGTTATTGTTGTCCCTCCAATTCTGGTTAGAATTGTCCTGCCATCCATGGCTGTAACTGCCACCTTGATTGTACCCTTGGTTGGGGCGGTCATAGAAGTTATGAGTGGCTGCCACGGTGTTGTCTTCCTGCTGGAGCTGCGGACATTCATCAGTATAATGGCTATAATCAGCACAGATTCTGCAAACTCTTTGTGGGACTAACTGTTGGCTTTGCTGTGGTGGAGAAGGTTGAGCTTGCTGACTTTGTTGTTGATTCAATTGCATCTGCTTCAGTAAGTTGGTCATTTCACAGATACTCTGAGTTAGAGCAGTAGTTTCTTTGCTAGAGGATATTTCTGTAATAGCTTTTGAACAGCCTTGTTTCTGCCTGTGATTCCGAGTAGATTCAGCTAAGTCACTGATCAATTGCCATGCCTCATCAGTGGTTTTGTACTTTTTCATAGACCCATTGCTAGCACTTTCCAATGTGGTCTTATCTTGGGGCCTCATGCCCTGTGTGATGTAGCCGAGAAACACTATCTTGTCAATCATATGGTGGGGGCAGGCTTCCAGAAGGTTGTTATAGCGCTCCCAGTATTCATAGAGAGTCTCGGATTCATCCTAAACAATCATGGAGATGTCTTTCCTCAGTTTATCAGTAACTTTAGCTGGAAAGAATTTTTCCAAAAATTCTCTTCTAAGTGTATCCCAGTCAAATACAGTTGCTGCGGGTTGAGTGTAGTACCACTCTCTTGCCTTTCCCTCAAGAGAGAATGGGAAGGCTTTTAACAAGATTGAAGTTTCATCTGCACCATCACGCCTGACAGTAGAACAGGCTGCTTGGAAATCTCTCAGGTGCTTGATAGGATCTTGAGCAGGTAAGCTATGAAACTTGGGCATCAAATTTAGCAGTGCAGTATTTATTTCAAAGTCTGTAGCCACCACTGGATGATGCACTTGAAACGGTTGCATTGTTAAATCAGGGGCTCCAGCCTCCTGGATAGTAACTCTCCTAGGTGCTGCCATGTCACCTGCACGTAAATCAACCGAATCAGTAGAACGGGGGCTGGTTTCTTCCTCAAGTGACATTTTAGATCCGCCTTCAGAGAGGGCTAACCGACGCCGAGCTTGCCTTATCCGTGAAATAGTTCTTTCAATCTCAGGATCGAATGCTGGCAAGCTTGGATCAAGAAGTGAACGCGTCATCCAACGAAAGAAACATGCAGCTCATAGTAGCAAAATAAAATAAAATGTAAATAAATAAATTCCAATTAATAACTTTAGCAATCTATTGCAAATCTCCAGCAACGGCGCAAAAAATTGACGTGGCATAAATTGGCGAGTTAAGAAATTTATATAAGAGATATGTTGCGAGTACAGTTCTTAACCAACCAGAAATCTGCTTATCAATTTAGAAAATTGTCACAAAATTTAAATTAAAATACTGGGAGTATGAATCCCAGGTCGTCTCCCAACGAGTTGCAGAAAGGTGTGCTATTTTATTAATCAGATGTTTTCAAGAATGGGTTGAGTTGAATAACAGGAAATTAAATTAGAGAATTTATATAATTTTAAATGAAAACCTTGGCTGGGGGTAGATTAGTTGGAAGCCCTATTCTTGTTGGAGTACTCTCAAGATTAATTGATAATCGAGGGTTATTCTGTTTAGTTATCCCTTACTAGGTAAGGGAAAGTCAAACAAGTTGGAATGCTATTTCTATTCACAATTTCCAATCCACTTACTTGGAAGAGAGCAATCCAACAATAAACCCAATTACAATTTTTCTTTTAAGCATTCCAACTCAAGGTCTTCCTTTCAATCAACTCCCATCCAAGTTATGGAACTACTCGCTCATTGTGAATGTAGGACTCAAAACATAGGAAAGGGAAATATAGAAAGACATGATAAAGAGTAATCAAAGAAATCAATTAAAAATAAAAGTAATTCTTGTATTAATAAATTCTAAAATAATCCAATAGTAAAATTGAGTAAATTAAGGATATGGAAGAGTAAGAGACAAGTAAAGAGAACGAACTAGAATGACGAAGTCTTGCTGAGGCAATAACTCTTCTCAATATCCCAATGCAAAAACAATAATAATTGAAATCCTAAGAACTATGAATGTGTAGAGAGAAAAAAAACCTAGAGGAGGAGTAAAACTAGATCTAAAAACTAAAACTGTGTAGAATGAATTGTTCCCCCTCGTTTTTGCATGTTCCCTGGCTCTAGTCTGCTTTTCTGGGCCGAAAACTGGGTCAAAACAGGGCCCAAAATCGCCCCCAGCGAATTCTGCAGATTATGCAGATCGCGCATGTCACGCGATCGCGTCATTCATGCGGACGCGTCATTCAGCGTTTACTTTGCCACGCGTGCGCGTCGTCCACGCTTTCGTGTCACTGATGCAGTTTCCAATCCGCGCGGTCGCGTGAGCCATGCATCCGCGTCACTGTAATTTCCTCTATATCGCGCGGCCGCGTGAGCCATGCGTCCGCGTCACTTCTCGCTGGTCATCTCCTCAATTTCTTGTGTTCCTTCCATTTTTGCAAGCTTCCTTTCCAATCTCCAACTCATTCATGCCCTATAAAGCCTGAAACACTTAACACACAGATCACGGCATCGAATGGAATAAAGGAGAATTAAAATACATAATTAAAAGTCTCTAGGAAGCAAATTTTCAACCATAAAGCATTTTTAGGAAGGAATTATAAATGCATGCTTTTTTTAATGAATAAGTGGGTAAAGAGTTGATAAAACCACACAATTAAACACAATATAAACCATAAATTAATGGTTTATCAGCGTACACACGCTTTGCTATTTTGGTTCCTGTGCGTATGCACAGAGGGTTGTGCGTACGCACACAGGCTAATTTCTTCTTGTGCGCACGCACACTTGTCTGTGTGCTTGTTCTTGTTTTCTTCATGTGTTCTCTCTTGTACATGCTTTCTTCCACTTTTGCCTATCCATTCTTGCCAAAATAACCTGAAATCACTCACAAAACATATCACAGCATCGAATGTCATGAAAGTGGAATTAAAATTACTAATTTAAGCACAAAACGCATATTTTCACATTTAGGTCCAAATTGGGGAGATAATACAAAATTATGCTATTTTGGTGCTTAAGTGTGAGTTTATATGATGAAATCCATCCAAATGAAGCTAAAATATATCGGAAAATATGGACTCATCAATCCACAACTGAACCGGCAAGTGCACTGGATCGTCCAAGTAATACCTCAGGTGAGTGAGGGTGGATCCCACGAGGATTGATGGACTTGGCAACAATGGTAGAATGATTGGCTTAGTCAGGCAAATAGAAAAAAAAATGTTGGTGGGTTTCAAAAGCATTAAACAATAAAATGAGCGTAAAGAAAGCAAATATGTGTTTGGTGTGAAAACAGTGAGAGAAAATAGTTAAAGTATCGGAGATGTTTACTTTTCCGGATTAAAGTTTCTTACCAACTATTTTAATAATGCAAGATTCATTCCATGGCAAACCGTAATTGACTAAACCCTAATGTCTTAATGATTTAGTCTCCTCTAACCTTCATCAAATGTCACCATCGTGGTCACTTAATTTCGATTAGAGGGTTAAGTTCAAAACGAGTTTATGGCTACAAAAACCTTAATTACCCAAAGCTAACATGATTATATATCACATATCCCAATTAGTTCATGTAATTAGCAATTTAGGAGGAATTTACTTTCAAGCTGTTGTTTAAGAGAGATAACTCTTTCAAGAATCACAAGAACGCATATAGAAAAAGGGTCAAACTTTTGTTCCACCCAAATTCATAGAATAAAGTATGAAAGTAATCCTTGAAACTGAATCAATACATTAATTAAAATCGAAAAGCAATAGTCTTAATCCATAGAAGATAAACAGAGCTCCTAACCTTAATCCAACACCCCTAAGGGGCATAAGCTTGGCATTGAACGCTAGCCAGGGAGCAAGGCTGGGCGTTCAATGCCCTCAAAGGGGCAAGTATTAGTGTTGAACGCCAGCCAGGGAGTACCATGGGTGTCCAACGCCCATCAAGGAGCAAAGCCTGGAGTTGAACGCCAGCCAGGGAGCAAGGCTGGGCGTTCAATGCCCTTAAGGGGGTTGGTAGCTCGAATTGGAAAAGCTTCAGCAGCAAGTGGGTCCCACAGATCTATACCTACCGCACCTACCACACCTACCGTACACTCAATCTTCTACCTTTTCTAAACCTTGAAACCACACCCTACTTTCCCTCTTTCCAACACACACTCTTTCCAACACGCTCATAAATCCCATCATAACTCCCACCAACCCCACCCACTTCAAATTCAAATCTTTCCCACCCATTCTTCCCTCCCTCCGAACCCAACCCCATCCCTACCCTATAAATACCCGCTCATTTACCCCTTCCCACACACACAAACACAACCCTCTCATCTCTCTCACTTTACATTCTACACAACACCCTTCCTCCTTATTCCCCCTCTCTCTTCTCTATCCACATTCCTCTTCTTCTACTCCTCTCTTTTTCTTTTGTTATTTTGCTCGAGGATGAGCAAAACTCTTAAGTTTGGTGTTGGAAAAGCTTTTCTTTTTGCTTCCTATTCACACTCATGGCACCCAAAGTCGGAGAATCCTCTAGAAAGAAGAAATGAAAAGCCACCACTTCTTCCTTCAAACCTTGGGAGACAGAGAGATTCCTCACCAAGGCTCATCAAGAACACTTCTATGATGTGGTGAAGCGCAAAAGGGTGATCCCCGAAGTACCCTTTAGGCTCAAAAAGAATGAGTACCCAGAAATCTAACAAGAAATTTGGAACAGAGATTGGGAAGTTCTAACCAATCTTATCCCGAAGATTGGAATATTAATGGTGCAAGAGTTCTATGCCAACGCTTGGGTCACCAAAAATTATGATACTAGTGTAAACCCACAGCCCAAGAACTGGTGCACCATGGTGAGAGAGCAGCTCTTGGATTTCGGTGCATGAAACTGGCTCTGCAGAATTTGCACAGATAGACCTGCAAGTATACTGGGTCATCCAAGTAATACCTCAGGTGAGTGAAGGTCGATCCCACGGAGATTGTTGGTTTGAGCAAGCAGTGGGCACCTTGCAAATCTTAGTTAGGCGGATAGAAAATATAGTTTGTCACGAAAAAAAACTCATAAAATAGATAAATAAATAAAATATTACTAGATAGACGAGAATTCAATAGTGATAGAATGGTTGAGGCTTCGGAGATACTTTGTCTTTCTGGATTAATTTTTTTTACTGTCTTCTTCAATAACCTTCTGATTCCTTCAATGGCAGCCGTAAGTGATTAACTCATGTCCTCTCATCAAGTTAACCTCCTCCACTATAGCAATCCACCATGTTGAGATGACTCATGTCTCCTCATTAAGCCACCTCTAGGTTTCTCACTGTAGCAGAAGATGAAGCTTGATGAGCGGATAATTTATACCCTTTTTGGCATTGTTTTTACATAGTTTTTAGTATGTTTTATTCACTTTTTATTATATTTTTATTAGTTTTTATTCAAAAATCACATTTTTGGACTTTACTATGAGTTTGTGTGTTTTTCTGTAATTTCAGGTATTTTCTGGCTGAAATTGAGGGACCTGGGCAAAAATCTGATTCAGAGACTGAAAAAGGACTGCAGATGCTGTTGGATTCTGACCCTCCTGCACTCGAAATGGATTTTCTCAAGCTCCAGAATTCCAATTGGCGCGCTCTCAATTGTGTTGGAAAATAGACATCCTGGGCCTTTCAGTAATATATAATAGTCCATACTTTACTCGAGATTTGATGGCCCAAACTGGCATCCAAAGTCAGCCTAAAACTTTCTGGCGTAAAGCGCCATAACTGGCACCAGAATTGGAGTTAAACGCCCAAACTGGCACCAAAGCTGGCGTTTAACTCCAGGAACAGCCTAAGCATGAAAAAACTTCAATGCTCAGCCCAAGCACACACCAAGTGAGTCCCAGAAGTAGATTTCTGCACTATCTGCACTTAGTTACTCATTTTCTGTAACCCTAGGTTACTAGTTTAATATAAAAACTACTTTTAGAGATTCATTAGAACTTATGACATTTTTACACTTCATTTGTATCTTTGACGACATGAGTCTCTAAACCCCATAGGTAGGGGTGAGGAGCTCTGCTGTGTTTCAATGGATTAATGCAATTACTACTGTTTTCTATTCAATTACGCTTGCTTCTATTCTAAGATACTCACTCGTACTTCAATATGGAGAATATGATGATCCGTGACACATATCATTACCCTCTACCCTATGAGCGCGTGCCTGACAACCACTCCGTTCTATCTGAGCTCAACGCAGTCATTGGGCGACAGCTTGAGTGCGTATCTCTTGGGTTTCTAATCCACGGACTGAGTCCGGAGGTTAGAACCTTCATGGTATAAGCTAGAATCATTGGCAGCATTCCTGAGATCCAGAAAGTCTAAACCTTGTTTGTGGTATTCTGAGTAGGATTTGAAAGGGGATGACTGTGACGAACTTCAAACTCGCGAATGTTGGGCGCAGTGACAGTGTGCAAAAGGATAATGGTCCTATTCCGACACTAGTGAGAACCGACAGATGATTAGCCATGCGGTGATAGCGCCTGATATTTTTCAACTGAGAGGATCATACAGCCTGCCATGGAAGGAAACCATGCATGTTTGGAGAAGAAGACAGTAGGAAAGCAAAGATTCAGATGACAGAGCATCCCCGGAACCTCAACCTGTTTCTCAGCATTAAATTACAAGTACTATTTATTTCATGTTATTTATTTTTCATAAATACAATCATTCTCATCATTAATCTCCTGACTAAGATTTACAAAATAACCATAGCTTGCTTCAAGCCGACAATCTCTGTGGGATCGACCCTTACTCACGTAAGGTATTACTTGGACGACCCAGTGCACTTACTGGTTAGTTGTACGGAGTTGTGAAAAGTGTAATCACAATTTCGTGCACTAAAGCTCTAAGCACTCCACTCCCCTTCGCGATCCTACTCAAGGTGCTACAGACAAGGCAGATCTTCCGAATTAGAAAGTGTTGCTTCTCTAACTCTAGCCTTAGCGCCACAGAGACCTCACGCACCCATAGTCAACGGGATTTCATGTCACATATCCAAAGTTTCTCATATGCTCTATTGGAATCCGTAGGGGTGGCAAAGCGGGACGTCCTGTCCCAACCCGCCCCGCCCCCGTCGAGGCCCGTACCATAAAAGGGGCGGGCTGGCCCGCCCTGCCAACTAAAATGGGTTCAAACTATTAGCATGCCCCACTTTATGGCGGATTGGCGGGCCGGCGGGCTAGCCCGCTTGACTCTTTTTTTTTTAAATAAAATTTATTAAAATTAATCAAAAAATAATAATTAAAAAATTAAATACAAATAAAAAATAGCCAAATTATAATATAAATTTTTTTACAATCTTTTTTTTTATTTTTAACTTCAATAAAATTATTTAATATAATATTTATCATTAGAACTATCTTTATTTAAAACATAAGTCACATAATTTAAGCATATTTACGAAATTGTAAAATAAAATAAATAAAGTTAATAACTAAAAGAAGAATAAAAATAAAAAATGAAAAAAAAAAGTGTTTGAAAATTATATAATTATTAATTTTGTAGTAGTAATCACTCTTTTATTTAATAAAAAAAAAAGAAAAAATAAAAATCCTTGGTCTGCTGGGCTGGCCCGCCCCGCCCTTTGACGGTGAACTTAAAAAGCCACCTACAGACGCTTTACGCCCAATCATTCCGGATAACGCTTGCATCCTCTGTCTTACCGCGGCTGCTGGCACAGAGTTAGCCGATGCTTATTCCCCGGATACCATCATTGCTTCTTCTCCGGGAAAAGAAGTTCACGACCCGTAGGCCTTCTACCTCCACGCGGCATTGCTCCGTCAGGCTTTCGCCCCGCCAAAACACGCAAATTTGGTAGTGCGGGTTTGGCAAATTTTTTTAATTTGGTGGGTTTAAAAATCTAACCCGACCCGCCTTTTTTAGCGGGTTTGGCAGGTCGGCCCGACGGGTTCGACCCGTTTTGCCACCCGCCAAAACCCGCAATGCAATCTCTAGCTTTAGTTCAACACTATCCAGGTCAGGAATCACACGGAACCCATGTAAAACAAGGGTGATTATCACGGGTCACCCTCAATTCATAAGATAAAGAACGACGTTGCATAAGAGAATGGAATCAGACATATTAAATTAGAATAGTAATATTATTGATCCATGAAACTCAGCAAAGCTCCTAACCTTAACCTTAGGAGGTTAGTGACTCATGCTTATAGAAAAATACAATGAAAACATAAAAGTGGGCAAGAGTTTTTTAACAAGGGTGAACTCTTGTCTATATATACTAATCTAATGACTAAGGATTACAGAAATAAGGTAAATTAAGTTGATAGTGCAAAAATCCACTTATGGGGCCCATTTGGTGAGTGTTTCGGCTGAGCTTGAGTGTCTCCCATGAGCTAGTACTCCTTAGGGGCATTGAACGCCACCCCTGGGCTCCCTTTTAGGCATTGGACGCCAGTAGCTCCCCTGTGGGCTCTGGACGCCAGGATTGGGGCTGGTGGCTGGCGTTGAATGCTAGTTTGGGGCCTTCATTTCTAAAGTAAAGTATGAACTATTATATATTTCTGAAAAGCCCTGGATGTTAGCTTTTCATAGCCATTGAGAGCGTGCCATTTGGACTTCTGTAGCTCCAAAAATGCTCCTTCGAGTGCACAGAGATCAAATCCTGACAGCTAGGGATGGCAAAATGGGTTGAACCCGTCGGGCCGACCTGCCGAACCCGCTAAAAAAGGCGGGTCGGGCTAGATTTTTGAACTCGCCAAATTAAACAAATCTTCCAAACCCGCATCGCCAAATTTGCGGGTTTTAGCTGGGCAGGGCAAGCCAGCTCGCCGGACCAAGGATTTTTATTTTTTCTTTTTTTATTAAATAAAAGAGTGATTACTACTACAAAATTAATAATTATATAATTTTCAAACACTTTTTTTCATTTTTTATTTTTATTCTTCTTTTAGTTATTAACTTTATTTATTTTATTTTATAATTTCGTAAATATGCTTAAATTATGTGACTTATGTTTATAAATAAAGATAGTTCTAATGATAAATATTATTTTAAACAATTTTATTGAAGTTAAAAATTAAAAAAAAAAAGATAGTAAAAAATATATATTATAATTTGACTATTTTTTATTTGTGTTTAACTTTTTTAATTATTATTTTTTGATTAATTTTAATGAATTTTATTTTTAAAAAAAAAAGTCAAGCGGGCTAGCCCGCCGGCTCGCCAATCCGCCATAAAGGGGGCGGACTAGCATTTTCAACCCACTTTAGTTGGCGGGACGGGCCAGCCCGCCCCGTTTATGATACGGGCCTTGGCGGGGGCGGGGCGGGTTGGGGCAGGCCGGCCCGCTTTGCCACCCCTACTGACAGCATCTGTAGTCCTTTCTCTATCTCTGAATCATACTTCTGCTCAAACTTCTCAATTTCAGTTAGAAAATACCTGAAATCACCATAAAATACACACTCAAAGTAGAATCCAAAAATATGAATTTTGCACTAAAACCTATGAAAACTCAATAAAGCTTAATCAAAACATACTGAAAACTATATGAAAATAATGCCAAAAAGCATATAAAATATCTGCTCATTAGATTTTAGCTCGGAAAGTGTGAGGGTGGTGCTCCAACTACCACAAATGCTAGTAGACCCACACTCTTATACTAGAAGGGTCAACACCGACCAAAGGTTGGACCAAGTGCTTGCAGACATTTGTGTAGAAGGAGCTCAATGGAGGAGGGATATGCAAGGCAAGCCTTACCAACTAGGAAGGCTTGACCTCAAGCCTGTAGCTAGAGGATGGTTGGAGTTCATTCAATGCTCCATCATCCCCACAAGTAACCGATCAGAGGTTACCATAGACCGAGCAATAATAATTCATTGTATTATGCTTGGGAATGAAGTGGAAGTACATGAGGTGATACCTCAAGAATTGTACAAGGTGGCTGAAAAGCCTTCCACCCAAGCAAGGCTAACATTCCCTCACCTCATATGTCATCTATGCAATTCAGCTAGAATTGTCATAGAAGGAGATATTCCCATTGAGGAGGACAAGCCCATCACGAAAAGAAGGATGGAGCATGTTAGAGAGCCTGCACACGCACCACAATAAGAGCCTGTACAGCCGCCTCCATTAGAAATCCCCGAGACTATTGGGATCAACTAAATACCTCAATAGGGGAGCTGAGCTCAAACGTGGAACAGCTGAGGGTGGAGCACACTGAGCACGCCACCATCCTCCATGAGATAAGAGAAGATCAAAGAACTATGAGGGAGGAGCAACTAAGGCAAGGGCGAGACATAGAGGAGCTCAAATACTCCATTGGATTCACTAGAGGAAGTCGTAGCCGCTGACACTAAGGTGGCCACGTTCCATTACTCCCTTGCTTATGTTAATTTCTGTTTTCCATTTGTACTTTATCTTGTTGTCTGTCTTCTATTTCTAGTGCATGATCATCTTTAGTATTTTATTCTTTCTTTACATTGTATCTTGGCTATAAACTTATAAATTATCCGATGTATTCATCACCGTGCTTAAAAGAAAAATTTATTTGAAAAAGAATAGTGAGATACATAAATTTTGAGTTATATCTTAAGACTAGTCCAACTATTTTAATGTGGTGGCCTTGCATTTACTTTTTGAATGTATGAATTAAACAATGCATATTTGATAGTGTAGTTAAGTATGTTGGCATTTGAAAGAATGATGAATTTAGAGAAGTATTATTGGTGCTCCGAAAAATCCAAAATATTGGTTCTTGAAGCAAGAAAAAGCAGCAAAAAGAAAAAGAAAAATAAAAAAAAAAAAACAAAAAGCTCAAAAGAAAAAGCTAAGAGCAAGGATCCAAGGCTTTGAGCATCAATGGTTAGGAGGGTCCAAATTGGCCTAAAAAGTTCAAATGAGCTGCTATCCCTAACTAAATGCTTGTGGTGTGAAGGTGTTAAATAAAAAGTTTGAGACTGAGCAGTTAAAGTCGTGATCCAAAGCAAAAGAGTATGCCTAAGAACTTTGGACACCACTGTCTGGGACTTTAAGCAAAGCTAAAGTCGAATCCAAAGGGTTCCCCCAGTTAAGTGTCTGTTGCGTTTATGTATCCGGTGATAATACGGGAAAACAAAATGCTTAGGGTCACGACTAGGCTAAAAAAGAAGCTATGTTCAAGAATCAAGAAAAATCAAAAGAAGAGAACCAATAATATCATCCAGATTCTAGTTCCAAGGGATGCCAACATTTCTAAGCTTCAAAGGAAAGTGAGATGCCAAAGCTATTCAGAAGTAAAGAGCCACTAGCCCCACTCATCTAATTGGAACTAAGCTCCATTGACAACTCTGAGACTTATTGGATTTTCCTCTTCCATTAATCCTACTTTGTTTTTGGTTGCTTGAGGACAAGCAACAGTTTAAGTTTAGTGTTGATGAGTGGATATTTTATACGCTTTTTGGCATTATTTTCTTAGTGTTTTCAGTACATTTCATTGAGTTTTAGTTAATTTTAATAGGTTTTAATGCAAAATTCACTTTTTGGATTCTACTTTGAGTTGTGGTGTTTTTGTTATGATTTCAGGAAATTTCTGGCTAAAATTGGCAAGTTTGGGCAAAGACTAATTCAGAGGCAAAGAACAGAGTGTAGATGTTGTCAGATCCTGACCTCTATGCATTTAAACGAGTATTTCTGGAGCTACAAAGATCCAAATGATGTTTTCTCAACGGCATTGAAAAGCTAACTTCCAGGGCTTTCCAGCAATATATAATAGTTTATACTTTTCTTTGAAGGCGACTGCCCATATTGGGTGTTGAACGCCCAAATCACCCCCTTTCTAGCGTTCAACGCCCCAAAGGGAGCAAGCCCAGTGTTGAACGTCCAAACCTGGCATTCAACACCCCAAAGGGAGCAAGGCAGCGTGCAAATAACCCTTTATTGGGCGTTCAATGCCCATTCCTCAAACCAGACACCAAGCTCAACCCAAAATACTCATCAAAGTGGGCCTAGGAGTGGATTTTCGCACCTTTAGTCTAGTGTATCATATTTCTGCACTTTTTCATTAGTAGATTAGTATATATAGGAGAAGATCACCCATGTTTAGGATCTTCTGCCTCATCTTCTTCTATTACTTTCGTTTTTTGTAAAGCATGAGTCACTAAACCTCCTAGGTTAAGGTTAGGAGCTCTGCCGATTCTCATGGATTAATAATATTACTATTTCTATTTCAATCTATGTTTGATTTCATTCTAAGATGTATCTTCGTTCTTCAATCCTTATGAATCTGGGGTGGAACTAGCGTATGACCCCTTGTTCTACATGAGTTTTTGCAAGTCTCGAGAGGGATAGCATTGAACTACAAGCTCGATTATATATCTCTTAGACGGCTAATCCACGTGTTCATTGGGGACATGGGAACATCTGTTCAGCCGAGCCTGGGGCGATTAGGGACTTTATGGTATAAGCCAGAATCATAAAGCTTCATTCTCCGATCCAGAAGATCTAACCTTGTCTGTGGCATTTTGAGTAGGATCACCAGAGATTGAATTGCTAGAGATTCATCCTCATTCAGATTGAATGACCATTAGCGTGGCATTTGATATGAAGCAAAGGAGGTTAATGACCATTAGCGTGGTGTTAATCACTTACAGCTTGCTATGGAATGAATCATTCATTATTGGAATAGACAGTAAAAAAAACTTAATCTGGAAAGATAAGGCATCTCCAAAACATTAATTGATTTCTCACCATTGTTTCTTCGCTATTTCTTTATTGTTTTCTTATTTATTTTATGCGCATTCAACAACAACCAATTAACTTTCTATTCGCCTGACTCAGATCTGCAGGATAATCACTGCTTGCTTAGTCCGACAATCCTCATGGGATCGACCCTCACTCACCTAAGGTATTACTTGCATATAGAAAAAGGGGTCATACTTTCGTTCCACCCAGATTCATAGAATAAAGTACGAAAGTAATCCTTGAAACTGAATCAATACATTAATTAAAATAGAAAAGTAATAGTCTTAATCCATAGAAGATAAACAGAGCTCCTAACCTTAACCAAAGAAGTTTAGTTGCTCATGGCTTACAGAGAAAACTAAGGTTCTTCCAAAAGTGAAATGTGCAGAAGAGAGAAGTCCCCCTCAAGGGTGGATCTTTTCCCTTTTATATCTAACATAATTTGATTTTAAACTAAAATAAAATATTCAATTATAAATCTAAAAGATTTTGTTTGTAAACAAAAAAAACTAAAATAAGATAAAAGATAACAATTAAAAGCTAAATCTCACTAAAGATGCTCTATTGGGTAAGCTTGACCCGTATTCTGGCATTTTTCTGGTGTTTAGCGCCGGCAATGGGAAGTTCTGGTGCTGGTTCTGTCCTCTTTGGGTGCTAAATGCCAGGCTCGGTGTTTAGCGCCAGAATTGGCAGTGATTCCAGAAAAAAAAGTATAAACAATTATATATCGTTGAAAATATCTGGAAGTTGGCTTTCCAACACCATTGGAACCGCGTCAATTGGACCTTTGTAGCTCAAGTTATGCTCGTCAGAATGCAGGGATGTCAGAATTGACAGCATCTACTTTCTTCCTTTGTTTTTGCATAAAACTCTGCCAAATTCACCCAAATTTTACCTAGAATAATAAAAACACCAAAACAACTCAAAGTAGCATCTAAAAAGAATTTTTGCACTAAAATATTATGAAACTAAATAAAATCTAATAAAAAAAACTAGAGAATGAAGGGAAAAAGGGTATAAGATGCTCACGCATTAGTGTGCCAAAGACGATAGTGTCAGATCGAGATTATCGTTTTACGTCAAGGTTTTGGGGAGCTTTTTAAAAAGCTTTGGTATGAGACTATGTCTCAGCATGGTGTATCATCCACAAACTGACGGATAGTCAGAAAGGACTATTCAGATGTTGGAGGATATTCTAAGGGCGTGTGTGTTAGATCAACCAGGAAGTTGGGGCCGTTACATACCATTGGTTGCATTTGTGTACAACAATAGCTTTCATGTGAGTATTAGAATGACTCTGTATGAGGCTTTGTATAGACGGAAGTACCAATCTCCACTGTGTTGGTATGAAGCGAGTGAATCAAGTGTGTTGGAACCGAATTTGGTAGCAGAGACCACTGAGAAGATCAACTGTGTTGGTATGCGGATCAGAGGAGAAAGCTGTTAGAATTTGAAGAGGGTGAACATGTATTATTGAAACTAAGGTTACTTCGACAATTGGGATTGATAGAGCGATCAAGACGAAGAAGTTGAATCCGAGGTAGATTGGACCGTTCGAGGTGTTAAGACGAGTCGGGCCAGTGGCTTATCAAATAGCCTTGCTGCCACACTTATCTAACCTACACGACATATTTCACGTGTCACAAATCCGTAAGTACACACCGGATACGACTCATGTGTTAGAGCTCGAATCAATTGAGTTGAAGGAGATCTTGACTTTTCAGGTCACACCAGTGAGGATTGATGACACTAGTGTGGAGAAGCTAAATGAAAAAGAAGTTCTGTTGGTGAAGGTAGCCTGGAAGAGAGCTAGAATGGAAGAGCACACTTGGGAGTTAGAGTTAGAGATGTGGAAGGATTATCCCGAGATATTCTCAGGTAATTCATAAATTTTGGGGACAAAATTTCTAATTTGGTGGGGAGAATGTAAGAACCGAAAGCTATTAACCATTTAATCAAAATAAAATAATAAATTAATTGTCCGGAATAGGTTCGAAAATTTAGACATCTTAATTTAAAAATTTAAAGGTGAGATTTCAATTCAGTGAATTTTTTCGAGTGGAAAAATGTAATTTTCTACGAAAAATTGCATAAAAACGCGAACTGGTAAATCAGCTGATAGTACCAGCTTAAGTCTGTCCAGTACAGCGAGTGAGAAAATAAAAACAGTAGAAAAACATAGAAAAAATATTTAGAATTTGAAAATCGGGTGCTAATTCTAAAGGTTTTGTCCCAAAGTTAGGCCAAACGAATCTAAAATGCTAAGCGGTTGGACCGGGCCCAAATTGGGCCCAAGCACAACATATATAAGAGTGTAAATGAAGCCATTTAGCTCATTAAACACACACACATTCAGATGCTAAGATGAGAGTGAAGGGAGAAGAGTGAACCCCATTAACACTATTCATCACCTCCTTCATTTGCTCATAACTTGAGCTACGGTGCTCCGATTTGCATATCGTTTGCGGTCACGCGTAGCTCTTGCTGAGCCCGTCATTTCTAGCTAAACAATGTGGTAAGAAATTCACATTTTCTTTCCCAGTTCTCTGCCCTAATAATTTCGTGATTTTAGGTTTAGTTATTGAGTATATTCTTTGATTTTGGTTATTTAGGGGTGATCTAGCATTGGATTATTGTTAGATTTTGCTCCTAATACTGTCAGATAAGGTAAATCACTTTAAAACACTTGTAGATTAGTGATTTTGTGAACCGTAGGATTGATTTTGGTATATTGCATGGTACTAAATTAAATTTGGTGATTATTGGAGTTGGTTTTGGCATTTGGATTGACTTTGGTGGCTGAAACTTTGTGAAAGCTTGTTTGGAATTATTTTTGGTGAATTGTGCGTGTTAAAAATTGGCCAAGGTATGGTTTCGGTTTTCTTTAGTTAATAAATAATGTTTCATGAAACTTAGGCTAGTGGACCTTAGGATAGGATTGAATTGATATAGGTTGTTGATGATTATTGTTGAGTGATGATAAATGTTGAGAATTTTGATGTTGATGATGATTGTTGTTGATTATTGAGATTAGTAAAGATTGATGATGATATAAAGATGAATAATGATTGTGATGAGTTGAATTTGTGCAAAATTGTTGATTTGTATGCTTGAATTGGGAATCATTGGATTTATTTATGAGTGGAGAAGACGGAATTTTGGGTAAAATAGGTGTGAAATTAGTTGAAAGGAATTGGAGGAGAAATTGTAGTGTGTAGTAGTATTTTCATGATGATTTTGGGTATTGTTGATTTGGTTTGAATTGGAATTTCGGAAAACTAGAGAACTTTGCAAGTTTTGATAAAATCTTATTTTTGATGAACTTTAACGAGCTATAACTTGGCCTTCGAATCTTCAATTTTAACGAAACTTAATTTAAATTAAAGTTGGGTCCAAGAGGTTTAAGACATTTGAAGAACGGATGTAAAATATTTTAAAACGAAAAACTTATGCGCGTTTGAAGTTTGATACGAAAATCTGAATTCTGAAGCAAACAACATTTTTCAAATGTTTTTCGGCATGCGTATGCGGACAATGCACGTGACGCGAGGATTGGCTGTTGCCAAGCACTCTTCCGTACACAGACACTGGCATAAGTATGTGAGTATGGCATTTTTACAGGCTTGCGTACGCGGCATGTTGCACGTGGCGTGAGCCACCCGTTCAATTTTGAGGACTCGCGTACGCGAATGGAGCATGCATACGCAACTTTGCCATATTTTAACCCATGCATATGTGGACAGGGGCGTGCATACGTATGACCCCTGTTTTGCTGAAAGCTTTTTTTTTACATTTTAACTATTTTCCTAACTTTCTAAACTTCTTTAATTACTCTTTAAGATTTCTAGCTAGTGATTTGGCTTGGAGACTAAAGAGGAAGATATGGGTAACTTGATTAAATATTTCTTTTGTTTATGAGTTTAGGAGATGGTGACTTCCGCTTGGGAAGTACTATGGATGGAATAGTTAAGTGAATTGGCGGAGTGCTATATTGACGATGAATTTGAGAATTGAGAACTGATGATGGTTTTGATGAGTTTGGAACTTGGAAATTAATGATTGTGGTTGATGAGATTGATCAGATGAGTATTAATAGACTTATGCTATATGAGCAGTGATAACTGAGATTTATTATATATTATTGATATACTTAGATTGATGAGTTGCTATGCGCCAGGCAAGGACGGTGGTTAATCCTGCTTGTCGAAGTTGCGGCGCCAGCGTAAGGACGATGGTTAATCCCGCTTACGTTGAGATGTGAGGTCTGAGACAGAGTATGCCGCTCACATCCTTTTGAGTCGCAAGAGTGTGTCGGGCACTATATTCTTGGATAGTGTACTAGGAACTATATCCCTGGGATACCAATTATTCGTGACCGAAAGGCGACATCTCAAGGGGATGTGTCGGGTTGGCAGTTGAACCGACAAGTGATATCACGGCCAATAGGATAGGCATTCATCATGTGCATCCTCTATTTATTTGCTTGCTTTGCCTAATTGCATCTTTTGCCTAAATGTATAGCATACTTGCTTGCTTCCTGAATTACTTGCTGTAAATGTATATTACCTGTGTTTTACTTGCTTGCATTTATCTGTGTTTTCTGCTGGGATTGAGGAGGCTCGGTAGGAGGTGGGGATGGGATCGCATGGAGGATAGGTTAGCGAAGGCTGTGGGACAGTGGTGATCTGTTAGAATTAGAAACCCCATAAGATAGATAACCATTTTATGGTTTAAGTTCATTTTAAGTTGAATCTTTATATTTCGGTTTGGAGTTCTAGGATTGCCTTTGGCGTCCCGAAACCTTATATCTTATCTATTGGACACTGTTACCATACTGAGAACCTCCGGTTCTCATACTATATGTTGTTGTTTTTTTCAGATGCAAGTCGCAATCGACCTCGGTGAGTTTTGCGGGATGGTGACAGAGCAGAGGATCGCTTGTTATCTTTTGTATTTTAGTTATTTCAATGTAATATCTTTCTCACTTTTGTATATTGCACTTGTTGCCTTAGAGGCTTACTTTGAGAGACAGGATGTTGCTGCGGATCATGAGGGGGTCCGGCACCCAAGAGCTTATCCACGTACTCCTATGACAGATACTAGTGCCAAGTCTGGAAGTCACGGAGGCACCCACCCACTGGCTCCCTGTTTGTGCGTAACACGAGGTGATACGCAACGTTTTGCAGAGTGATGGTGCACTCACCCCATGGCAAGTGGAAAGTACAAGTCTCCGGACGCCAGGGTTCCACGAATGCAGTAATTAGGGAGTTGTCAAACACAAAGTCTCTAAGTTGCACCATGTCGCCGAACCCATTCTCCCTCAGATAAGGGGATGATGGTGTCTGGTAGGGGTGTTCAAAACCGAACCAGACTGAACAAAACCGGCCAACCAAACCGAAAAAACTGAGAACCGAATAAATCGAAAACCGAAAAACCAAAAAAATCATATTTTGCTATTTTTTATGCGGTTTGGTTCGGTTTTCAGTTTTGATACTAAAAATCCTAACCGAACCGAACCGAACCGGTCAACTAAAACCAATAAAAAACCATTCCCCCCAACCCCAAACGGCCCAAGCCCAACCCATCAGATAACCTAACTCTTATTCTCCTAACCTAGCGCAGCCAAGAAACCCATTACCCCAACCCCTCCCAGCCCCCTCCCAGCAGTGCCTTCCACTCCCACTCAGTAACCCCCATTCTCCCAACCGCCTCCTAGCCCCGCCTCCCAGCCCCTTCCACTCCCAGTTCCGTGAATCAGCGCCTCCCATTCCTGCAAACCAGTGCCTCACAGCAACGCCTCCCAGCAGCGCCGGACCAGCCACCCAGTAGCGCTAGACCAGCCCCTCCCAGCACGCAGCACCTCCCAACACCGAACACCAGATATGGAGGATCCAAGTCAGGTATTAATTTGAATTATTTATGTTTCATGTTCAGTGAATTTTCGTTTGAATTTCTGGTAATTGTTAAATAATTTTATTTTGTTTGAATTTATGCTTTTGTTTGAATAACTTCTGTTCTTTGTTCAGTGTAATTTTGCTTTTGTTTGAATAATTTCTATTCTTTGTTCAGTGTAATTTTTTTGAATTTATACTTTTGTTTGAATAATTTTTGTTCTATGTTCAGTGTATTTTTGTTTGAATTTCTGGTAATTGTTAATAATTTTATTTTGTTTGAATTTCTGCTTCTGTTTGAATAATTTCTGTTCTATGTTCATTGTTCATTGTTCATTGTTCATTGTTCAGTGTTTCTGGGTTCTCTCACTCAGCGCCACGATCATCAGTTCAACCCACTCCCAGCACCTCCCAATCTCCCACTCAGCCTTCCTCCCAAGTCAATATGGACCCCGAGCCACCGATTCAGGTAATTTGAACTATTTGTTGTTTACTGGTGCATTGTTGATTTATTGCTGCTTGCTGTTTACTGGTGGGTGCATTGTTGATTTGATGAATTATTTTATTGTTGGTTTTGTTGCTGGCTTGCTAAAATCCAATGCTAAACCGTTCAAACTATATAGCTTGATTATGCATGATTAGGTAGAAGCTAAGTTGGGGATATGTATCCCACATATTGAGTATATGAAGTTTGTTATGTATCTATTTGAACATAATTTTAATATACAGAACATGGATGCTTTATGTTGTTTTCCTAACTCGTATTCTTTCACTGCAGATCTTCAATCTGCTTATTTGGGTTAAAGATCTCTGTTATTCTCAATCATGGCAACTAGTAAGCAATCATATATGCCTTCCCTACTTTAGTCTTCATTACTTGAACTCGTTTTTGTTTTTTTGAGATAAGATATTGAATGTATATTATTTCCTTGCAGGACTACAATTTGAGAATAATTGTAAAATTGGAGTGTTTTCTAAACTTACTAATGCCGATTGTTTGGTTGCCATAGGAGGATATGAAAACTTCTACAGGTTTTTATTCTTTTTGGATTAGTAATGAATTTAATTTTAGCTTATTTAAAATTGTCTTCAAATGGTTTGTTTTTTTTAAAATGGTTCTAATTTTAACTTATTTAAAATGCCCTTATTGTGTTTTGCTTCAGTTCTTACTTCTGAGTTCAAGTTTATATTTCTTTGATTTTCATGTTTATTAAGTATGGACATTTTAGCATAGGTGTATTGTGGTACTGTAATACTTTAATACAAACAAATAAAAAAATGTAACATTAATTTTAGCTATACTTTTTAAGTGTTATCATCAAAATATATAATCACCATGAGTCCATAATTATTGGAATAATAACTACCATAAAATTCACTTTAAAATATATATATATTAATTACATAAATTAAATCCTCTTACATTTAAATTTTTGCAGGAGTGTATTTGCCAAAGCTACGTGAGAAGCACAAGACAAACCCTCACCGTGCCATGGATGAGCTAATGAGCTCAGGAGAAGCAACCCCAAGACCTATTTTTAATCTCTTTTAAGAAATTTCATCAGCATCTGCCCCTTCTCCATAGTGATCATCATCATCCTTTTTCAATCTTTTCTTCAAGAGATGGTACAAATTTTAATGGGTTGGGTTCAGATTTAAACATTGGTGTTGGTATAGAGTTTAACATTAAGTATGTAACTAGTTATATATGTGTTATCCAAATTTGTGAAATTTTGGAAATATTGTTGGTCCTCTTTTTGAGAGAGATGATATAAACTTCGATACAATAAGAAAAGTGTTATTTCAGTTTGTCGATTTCAATGTTATGACTTTGCATAATAGTATGGTAGAATTTTTTGGATTTGATTGAAAAAACCAAACAAACCGAACCAAACCAAACCGATTTTAATTGGTTTGGTTTGGTTCGGATGACCTTGATAAAAAAACCGAACCAAACCGAATCGCACTTTAATTAGACAATTGGATCGGATGGCTTTTCCTTCAAAAACCGAACCAAACCGCACCGCGAACACCCCTAGTGTCTGGTGGTGCAATGTGTGACTCATCCGCCTAGGTAGTAGCAGGCGAGGCCTCTGTTTAAAAAAAAACTTTTAAACAACTTGAATTTCAAACTAAGTTATCTAGCATATTCAAATTTGGTATAAAAAAAATATAAAATTTGACTTAGATAAACAACACACCATAATAAATAGGATAAACACTAATTACGAGGTATTTTTTATTTATTTAAAAAAATGCCTAACAACACAGTGAACCAATAAATTAAATTAAATTAAATAGTAAATTAATTTTTACTATTGAAATCACTAACTTGAGAAAATTCAGGAGACAATCTTCATTCTTTACATTGTTAAACGATAATCTGTACAGGCGAGGCTACACTCGACCTCTTTTAAAGTGTTTAAACAGGTCAGAAGCCAATCTTGCTCTAACCGAGGTTCATGAAAGAATTTGCAGCACATATATAGGAGCATGGAGCTTATCCTCCAAAATTCTCCGAGCAGGATTTTTCTAGCTGAATTTACACAAAGACTACCATCAAAAGGTGAAAACTCGCAAAAACTGTCAGAAACACGCTCCAATAATACATATGCTAGCCGAGTTATTACACCACTCCAAGGTAAGCTGACCATTCTATCAATGGGAGATTGATATCCTCATACCTTTTCCTACTGCATCAGGATAGGTAAAATTCTTAGTTGTAGCAATTGACTACTTTTCCAAATGGATTGAGGCACAACCTTTGGCCAAAATCACATTCCAACAAATAGTTTCCTTTATTTGGAAGCATATTATACGCAGATTTAGTATACCTCATCATATCATTACTGACAATGGTCGCCAGTTTGTCGACCAGAAATTCACATCTTTTTTGCAAAACCTAAACATAAAACAACATTTTTCTTCAGTTGAACATCAGCAAACAAACGGATTAGGTAAAGCAGCTAATAAGGTCGTCCTACACGCCTTAAGAAAGAAACTGGATAATGCAAAAGGCCTTTGGGCTGACCTTATTCCAGAAATCCTATGGGGTTATAACACCACTACACACTCTACTACCAAAGAATCCTCATTCTGACTAGTCTACAGATCTGAAGCAATGATTCCTTTGGAGATCTCTCAATCCTCACTAAGAACACAAGCAACAGATCATGATGAAGCTCGGCGACTGGAACTAGATTTAATCGAAGAAGTCCGAGATATAGCCTCTGTCCATCATTGAGCAATGCAACAAAACATAGCTCAAAGGTACAATTAGAAAGTTCATCCTCGCTCATTTCAAGTTGGAGACTTAGTACTTAGAAAGACCGAACAAGCCAGACAACCTCCATCCCATGGAAAGCTTGCCACTAATTGGGAGAGGCCATTCAGAATCGTCGACGTCCTCGAAAAAGGAGCTTATAAGCTCGAATCATTAGATGGTACAATAGTACTTAGTTCTTGGAATATTTCTTCTTTAAATAAATATTATAGCTAAAAGACAGGGACAGGCTTGTACTCTTTTTTCTACTCACAAGATTTTTCCCAAAAAAGGATTTTGCTTGGAGAGATTTTAACGAGGCAAGCCGACCTGCACCTTTGTAATCAAAGGTCATATAATAAATCATTGCAGCAAATAAAGAGCCGACCTATATCTACTATCTACTTTCTCAAAACCTAGATCTACTTACAACTTTTACTGATCATATCTACTCTTTCAATACATATCACGATTAAATACAAATCCAACTATACCATAATCAGATTTACACCAACTACCTTCCAAACTATGACTATCAATAGTCAACAAATCTCAATCAAATACCAACACTTATCCATTCGAGATAATTGTTCAAATTTAAGTCGCATCATTTCCACATGTGCAACCAATCTAAACAAACCAACCAATCAAATACCAACACTCATTTTCCTTTTTTTTTAACAGCTCCACATCCTTATCACGACTACTCTTCTCCAGCTTGAACTCCTCATCTTTTTCAGCTAACTTTTTTTCCAAATCAAGAATCACAATTTCCTTCAATTTCAAATCTTCCTTAAGACCTACAGTTTCATCCTTTTTCAGTAATAATTTCCTATGCCTCTTCTCCTGACTTCGACCTATACTTGCCAGGCAGAAACCCAAAACCTACAACAAGAGGAAAAGATAAATATACACCGAGAACCACTAAGACAATTATTAGACAAAGATAACTATTTTTTACTTGAAAATATTGGTCAATACTCACATCCCCGACCTCCTCAATCAGTGCAACGTCAGATGATGGTTGCACCACCTCATTAGCAACCACATTAAAAGGATAGCTCTTCTTCCAAACCGAGGAACCATCCCTATCCTCGGCAAAGACATGCAGCTTCTCTTACTTATCCACAAAGGTTGTTAGTTCTTCCAGAGGGATATCCTTCCACCCTCTCAGTCATATCATCAACCAAATTGATCATATCGGCTTTTCTTTTCTTAAACACAAAGCTCTTATTTTTAGGAGGCGGTTGGTTAACCTCACCCTCTCCATCCACCTTCTCAAGGTTAGAAGAAGACCCTTCAAAATTTTTAGATTTAAGCGGAGCTCTCAAGATTGCAGCTGACACCCCAGGATATTTTCCACCTGCAAACCGAGCAAAAATCATTAAACAAACAACTAAAACTAACAATTTATTAAACAAACAGCACAGCTAGCTCTCACCAAGATAGTTCACCACAAAGGCTCTATCATTTTCCCACGGAAGCAAATCAAAAACAGATATCAAGTTCGACCTATCAACAACCTCAATAAGGTATGCAATTATACACTCATTGATCGGACTTATAGCTTCTAGACCCAAAATTTGTTGTGGTTCAGAACACCAAAACAAGAAAAACTTCTCCCCTAAATGCTCGTCAAGATAAAAAGGAAAATCCTCCTCAACACACTTCACTTTCAAAAATATTTCCTTAAAGTTTTTGAATGACGATTTATAAAGCTTAAAAATTGCAGAACGAGGCAAACTATTTAAATTTACCCAAACCCCCTTCGCCTGGAACAATGAGAAAAATAGTTCTAAAGAAGGCTTTATTTCCAGAAAATCCATTAATATTTGAAAACACCTCAAAAAACCCCAACCATTAGGGTGCAGCTGGAGTGACGCACAATTCAACTATTTTAAAATACTACATTCAAAATCTATGAACAGAAACTCCTCCAACACACAACTGTACATATAAAAATACTGAAAATGACTGTATTTATGAAAAACACGATCATCCCTTATGCATGGCAGCAACCCCACTTGAAACCCAAACTTCACTATTTTCAACACATTTATCTCACCCACATTGTCCCTATCAGTAAAAAGAGAAGCCCGAATCTTTACATTATCACTAACCCAATTATAGGAACCATCATCCTTAACTTTCTGCAACTCTTTCCCCTTTTTTCTCACCCATTTTTCTTTTTTTTCCACAACCCAATGAAAGAAGAAAGCAAAGAGTCAAACTTAGAAAACAGACAAAAACGATAACTAACCTCTTTTATTCATCTTCGGAACAAGTATAAACGGGACTGAAGTTGCTTTAATGAAACCTTTAGGATTCCAAATACAGTTCACTCACACGTTTATAAAATGCTTTAATTCTAAAATTAATTTGAACTGTTATTTCAATCTAAATCAACGGACAATAAATAACTTTGAAAATCGAAACCCACCTACTCTCAAATTTAATGACAAGACCCTTTTTTTTCTCCTTTTATTTTCTTTTCTTAAAAAGAAATTTCAAAATATCACTTTTAATTATTTTAAGATTATTTTGATAAAAACATTGAACTGGTTCATACCCTTATCAAAATCTTGAGTTATAATTCGATAGAAAAAGCTTAACCTATTTTATCAAAATACCACCAGGCCAAGTTTGGGAGCTGTGATATGACCATTATACATCGATTATAAAGTTATAACTCGGCCATAAATATTATAGATCAGTCATTAACAACTGCATCAAAACGTTAGATATGCTATTACTCTCCGACCATAATACCATTACTCAGAGATACAACCGTTACTTATCATTTTCTAATATAAAGAGAATGCTAAGAAAATTGTTCAATTCATTGTATTCGAAAAAGTTTAATACTCATTTACTTACTTGAGCGTTGAAATGCCTTTTAGAGGTATTCACCCTCTTATTTCCTCGCCACCGACGTATACCACATCCTGACGAAAAAATTATAAACATTATTCATCAAATGAGTTATACATTAGTAAAATCCCGTAAGAACAATAATTAATTTTAATTACAAATCAATTCCTTCGATAATAATTAAATAAATTATAGAAGGTAACTAACCTCTATTTACAAAAGAGTTGGCTAAAAATATTTTTTTTTAATTATATTTTTTTCTTAAATAGAATCGCTCTTACTCCGCGATATATAAAATAGTAATACCTAGCATTTAGCAAATTAGAAAACGATTTAATTCTCCTTACTTGAATAGTTGATTTTCATCCCGATGCTTCATTATTATGTTGTGCGTCGTTTTTGTTTTCATTTGAACTATTAATTAGAAAGGAAGGAATGAGAATAAAAAGCATGGAGGAAGAAGACCCCCAGTAGAAAAGACAAATGGACAGCGCCACACCCAAACAAACAATAAAATCCCCAAGTCATTCTTTCTCACACACGTCAACCCTCAAAGCATGAGCCCCACCCCTTCCTAATCATCATTTACCATAAATACTAAATGAAAGGTTAAATTATTCAATTAGTCTCTATATTTTGAATGAAATTATAAATTAGTCTTTACATTTTAAAAATTTATAATTGAGTTCTTAAAAAAAATTAAAATTTACAATTTAGTCTCTGTCATTCAAAAAGTGTTTGATTTAATAGAATATTCTCAACATATTCTCTAGTTTAAACATGTGAGCTGCACATGTTTGACAATAGAAATCAATTTGTAATTTTAGTAAAAGTATGGAGACCAACTATATAATTTAACTATTTGAAAATGACCAAAATCTTTCTAAACTATCTGAACCCACACCGCCCCTTCCTAGCTCTCTCACTCTCACTTTCTCACTTTTCAAAATGACACCCCAACCCCAACGCTCTCTATCTTTCACCTCAACTCACCATCGTCGTGCCTCTTGCCTCCGTCACCATGCCAAATTCACTAATAAATTGAGTTACTATTGTTATGTTGATTTGTTGCTATTTTTTCTTAGACATTGAATTGTTCGCTTTAAGCTTGTTTGGGATTGGAATTGTTCTCCTCCATTTATCGGTGTTCAGTATTGGGACTGAAAGAAAATAAAAAGTTTTCGGATGAGAGAGGCAAGATGGAGGAAGGAGGCGAGACCCGACTCGTGAGCACAAATGCGGTGGATCCGGCATGGCGACGGTGAACCGAGGTGAGAGATAGAAAGTGCTGGGTTTTGAAAAGTGAGAAAGTTAGAGTGAGAGAGTTGGGGAGGGGCAGGGTGGGTTCACATAACCTAGGGAGTTTTTGGTCATTTTCAAATGGTTAAATTACACGGTTGGTCCCCATATTTTCACTAAAATTATAAACTGGTTCCTGCTCACATGTTTAAAATAGAGAATATTCTGTTAAATCAAACACTTTTTGAACGGCAAGGACTAAATTGTAAATTTTAATTCTCTTTAGGGACCCAATTATAAAATTTTAAAGTGTAGGGACCAATTTGCAATTTTACTGAAAGTGTAGGGACCAACTGTGTAATTTAACCTAAATGAAAAGTATAGATAATCAACTAGGTAGGAAGGTAGAGGCGGTCAACGAGTCATAAATTTTAAGATTCAAAAAATTATTTTTGTACTCACACAAAATATGTGCCAGGGGTATTAATAGATCGGATCCGATCCACATATCCACGGTATTTGTCCGAAAATTGTGGATATAGATCCGATCAGATCCGATCCGCATATCTGTGTATCCACAAAAATAAATAAATAAATAAGTAAATATTTTTTTTATGTTTTATTTTAACTAATGATTATCATATATGTTGTATTATTTTAATTTATTATTTAAGAAAAATATGTTTAATATTATTTTAAGAGTAAACATATTTAAAAGAATAGAAAAAATGAATTTTATTGATATTTTTTAATAAAAATAAACTTTTAAAAATATTTTTGTGTTTTGCGGATATATCCGATATCTGATCCGATCTGCAAATTTGTGGATCAGATTGGATCCAAGCTTAATAACTACCGATATTGGATCTAATCCAATCTGATGATTTTAGTGCAGATCAGATCAAAATTTTGGGTATATCTGATCGGATCCGATACGCGTTCACCCCTAAATATGTGCCTTACTACTCCAATCAATAATGTTTTGGAACCGCGATATTCTTCTCCTCCGCTGCCACGACATCACCTCCCATTCACTCTTTGCACCACCGGCCCCTCTTAGTCCTTCGTCAGTCGTCACGCTGCTGCATATTCGCACTTTCTCTTCCAAACGCTTCTCACCGCAACGCTCATATGCTTGTGCAAGAACGGTATGACCGCATTTTCCTCTCATCTGTTGCCGCGACGTTGTCTCCCCTTGCTTTTTGTGCTGCTGGCCTCTCCTGGTCTTTCGCCAGTCATTACATCGTAGCACATCCGCGCCTCCTTCCAAACGCCTCTCACCGCAAAGTCTATCTCCTCGGGAAAGAACGACATGACCACCCTCTTCATTTACTTGCGCAAGATCTTCTTCTTACTAGTTTTATATGTCTTTCTCCAAAGTTTTAAATGTTTTTTTTTTCTTTCTTAAATTTTGGATATTTTTTTTTATTTTGGATTTTTTAAAATAGTTTTAGATATTTTTTTTTAGTTTTCGAATGTTCTTTTTTCAATAATATTGTATGTCTCGTTTTATTAGATTTTGAATTTTTTTTAAATGATTTTGGATATTTCATTTTATTAAGTTTTTCTTTTGTTATGTTATTAGGTTTTGAATATTCTTTTTACAATGGTATTCTTCTTTTTCTTGTGAGTTTTGAATGATTATTTTTACTTATTTTAGATGTTTTTTTTCTAGGTTTTTGGATGTGTATTTTTTAATATATTTTGGATTTTTTATGTGTCTTCTTTTTAAATTTTGGATGTATTTTTTAATAATTTTAGATGTTTTTTTAGTTTTTATATGTTCTTTTTTCAATATTTTTTGGTTTGTTAGGTTTTTAAAACGGGACAGATAAGTCCCCATGTTTGAAAACGACACCGTTTGCTTAGCAATCTTAAATCCTTTCTTGTATGGTTGTATATTTCTTTTTGTTTCTTCTGTGAGTAACCATACAAGAAGAAGAAGAAGTATGTTTTCAAGGTTGATATATTCTTGCAGCGGTGGCGGTGGTAGCGAAGGAGTAGAAGAGATGATGATGCAGAACGAAGGAAGAGGAGGAGAGTCGGGTCTCGTTTTGACCTCTGATCTAAAGCCTCGGCTTCGTTGGACCACTGACGTCCATAAACGCTTCGTTAATGCTATCACTCAACTCGATGGTGCCACTAGTGAGTGACTCTCACTCTCACTCATTTCTTCTTCTCCTTATATACAAAGATTTTGAGAAGGGATGCAAAGATGGTGCGTTAATAATTACTGGTTGTTTGTAATAATCTAAACGTAACTTACTCATTGAATAATTATGAAATGAATGCTAGCTTCATATTCTCTAGTGCTAGTGTCATTTCTGCTGTCCCAGAGAATTGAAAACCGCCTAACTTCACTTGAAAATTTCAGAAAATTGACATTAGAAGGATCTCCAAGTGGGACAAAAAGGAGAATTCTTAATTTAGAGTCAGTGGTAGCTAACATTGACGGTGGTAGCTAGCATCAAGGCCACAAGTGTAGTTGTCAAATGCAGCGACAAACTGTACAATGATATTGGGTAAGAATCAAAGCCAACAAGGGGCTGAGGGAGTCAAGGATGAGATTGGAGGAGGGGTGTGACGCCGACATAGCAGTGATTATAATCGTCGGCAGTGATTTTTGAAAAAGAATAAAAAGTTTTTCTTTTTATTTGTTTTGTTATTGACGGAGGTTTGAAGAGAAAAAAAAAAAGATAATTTTGTGTCTAAGACGAAATGGAGAAAAGACTTGAAGAATGAAGAGAAAGGAGAAGGTCCTATATTTCAAAAGAGATAAAAAAAATAAAAAATAAAAAAACTAATATGTCCTTTAATTTTTTGGGAGCTTTTTTGTTTTTAAATTTTTTTGACACATTCATGTGACACATCATAACGACCATATCTGCAAAACAACATTTACTTCATATTTTCATTACATTTTATAAGTTCAGATGGACAGACAAGGTCTAAGTGTCCTAATTTTAAAAAGATTAAAAACTTAAATATATTTTTCAATCTTCAAAAGTTTAAATGTTCTTGTGACAAAAAAATCAGAGATTTATTTATTATTATTTTTTTTTAATTTTAGCCAGGTTAAAACAGTTACTTTAAGGGTTTGTTTGGATGTTGAAAAGAAAATGAAAGGAAAGAAAATAAGAGGAAAGAAAATAAGAGGAAAGAAAATGGAAAAAAAATTAAGTTATTTGTGTGTTGTTTGGATTAATAGAAAATAGATGAAAAGAAAATAGAGAAAAAATTTTCTTTTGTTCGGATGGAAAGAAAAATGAGAAGAAAGAAAATCATAATAGTATAAAATTATATTAATACCCTTATCATAAAATAAAGTATAAATATTTTTATTTATTCATGTTTTATTATATTTTATAAATATTATAAAATATTATAATTTTATATATTTGATTTAAATTATTTATCTAATACATATAATATTTAAATATAAATTTTTATTATAATAATATATTAAATTAAATTTATATTAATATTTGCTAATAATAATATAACTAAGGATAATATTAAAAATACAAAAATATAGCACTTTTCTTCTTATTTTCTTGCTTGTGATGGAAAGAAAATTTTTTTAGTGGGATCCATACAAAAATTTTCTTTCCTTCCTATTTTCTTTCATAACCAAACAAAGAAAAATATCATTTTTCATTCATTTTCTTTCCATTCATTTTCTTTCTACCAATTTTCTATTAAACCAAACAATGTGTAATGGAGAGGAAAAAAACTCAAAAAGGACAAATAATCATTTCACATCAAACCCACCATGAGGCCATCACCGTTCCCTTTCCCATTAATAAACAAATACACAGTAACATAAATTATGTGCTGTTTTGTTTTGTTTTGTTTTATCCAGACACAGCTACACCCACACTCTCACTCTCACTCTCACAAGTCACAAACACACAGTACCCTCCTCCACACACACACACCAACGACGACACGCTTCCCCGTCGTTCAAACTCAAATCCTCCCTCAGACAAACCCCTCTTTCTCTCTAATCACACTAATTAACACATCTTAATCCCTCGTTTACCCGCTAATCACTCACACACAAAACACTTGCACTTAAAAATCGTATAGGAGAAAGTGCTCGCATAGATCTCGATTCTCCGATCTCGATGCGGACACGGTCGGTAGTTGCTATTCTGTTACTCTCCTCGTTATTGCTGATGCTCTCTCCAACGGCTTTCCCAATGCCGTTGCAACCGTCCACCTTCTCGGCCAAGCTGATTCACCGCTTCTCCCGAGAACTGAACCTGGTTCGCCACCGGCCCGGTTCGGTTCCGGACCGGCGAACCATTCTCTATTACCAGATGCTTCTACAAAGTGATAAGATCAGGCTCGGCGCTCGCCAGCTCCTCTTTCCTTCTCGCGGTGCCAAAACGATGGCACCCGGCAACGACTTCGGCTGGTAACTAAGCTAATAGTATTTTCTTTTTTGTTTTTTGTTTTTTTTTTTTTTTTTGGTGAACATTGAATTTGTATTGCTTAGACTTATTTTTTATTTTTATGTAGCATGGTATTAGTAAATGGTGAAATTAACGTAAGAGTAAATGCCCATCCCTGACCATTACGACCCTCTACAATTTGAAACTCCCCGACCAGTCCTCAATCATTTCTGATACCGGTCTAAGCGGCCCTTTAACCATCACTAGGTCACCGTGGGCCACTTAGACCAATTAGTTGAATTAATCATTTGAGCAAATGGTCAGGTGCCGAAGACCGCATTTACTCTCAATGTAATTTTTTAATTTTTTATTTTTTTATTATTAATTTTTTTTTTTTTAACTTTTTGTGATGGTTAGGTTGCATTACACTTGGATTGATATAGGGACACCGAGTATTTCGTTTTTAGTGGCATTGGATGCTGGGAGTGATCTGTTATGGGTTCCATGTGATTGCATACAGTGCGCTCCCTTGTCTGCCAGTTACTATGCCCCTCTGGTATGCTGCCTAATCCTGTTCATCTATCTATCTATCTATATGATTTGCCATGGTTGTTAAAACTGTAATATTATGGTAGCAATTGCAGTTGTGTGATTGTAGCAATTTAAAACAATAATTTAGCATTCCATCATGCAAGAACTACTTATGTTTGAATGGTAGGCTTTGAAGGGAAGGTACATAGTTCTTGTTTTTGAAGTTAGGAAGTCATAGTATAAGCCATTAGTCTCTAGAATGCTGTTTGAGTCAAGTCTGGCTTTACTACAGGGGAAAGCTCCCAAAATACCAGGTGTTTTTTTTAATAATAATAAATAATAAAAAATCTGTCAGACTTATACATGGGATTTTGTTTTAAGGTAAATAAATGTTGAACCACTTGAATTAACCAAGTGTAAAGTACTTGAGCAAGTGCCAACATATATATATATATAATGAAAACCCTACTAGCCTTGTCCCTCTAAAACTCTCTTTTCTAAACATAGCCTTAATTGGAAATCAAATTGTTAATAGGAGGCCAATCATGACAATTCCCCTAGTGTTAATCTCACAGTAATATCAGTCAAGATATCCGGTCAAAAGACTAAAGTGTTTAATGTTAAATATAACTCCATTTTCAATGAAGTTAGAGGGTAAGCTAAGAGACAATAACGAGATAGGTTTAGCAATTAGCACTTATTTTGCAATAATTGATTGGCAGGTGCTCCCTCATGTTTGGGGCATCTATTATGCAGGATAGAGATCTGAATGAGTATAGTCCTTCTCGTTCAAGATCCAGCAAGCCTCTGTCTTGCAGCCATCAGTTATGTGATCCGGGTTCAAACTGTAAGAGTTCCAAGCAGCAGTGTCCATACACAATCAATTACGTATCAGAAAATACATCGAGTTCTGGATTGTTGGTTGAGGACATATTGCATCTTCAATCAGGAGGTGGCGGTAGTGCTGGCGGATCTAACACTTCTGTTCAGGCTTCGGTTGTTATCGGGTGTGACTGCGTTTTCCTATCTTAATTACTAAACATCACTCCCCTGATGAATGATAGTGTTTCTGTTTCACTGTGTTAGAAATAGTTGCCTGATTTTACGTTATTTTATTTTTTCCGACTTCATTTTTTACGAGTGCAGGTGTGGTATGAAGCAGAGTGGCGGGTATTTAGATGGGATAGCTCCGGATGGCCTCATGGGTTTGGGACCTGGGGAGAGTTCAGTTCCAAGTATTCTTGCAAAATCAGGACTAATCCATGATTCTTTTTCCTTATGTTTTAATGCTGATGGTTCTGGTCGCATGTTTTTTGGGGACCAGGGATCATCCATCCAACAACAGTCTACTTCATTCTTGCCATTCAATGGAATATAGTATGGAACTATCTATGTGCTTTAAGTCAGTTTTCAATCTTTTGCATTGAAGTACTTTAGAAAACTCCATCATGCTAATTGTGATGAATTTGCTTGTTAGTTCAACATACATTATTGGAGTGGAGACATGTTGTATTGGGAATTCTTGTCTCAAAATGACAAGTTTTAAAGCACAGGTTGATAGTGGAACATCATTTACATTTCTTCCTGGGCATGTGTATGAATCCATAGCAGAGGAGGTACTTCGTTTTTTAGAATTTGATGTAGACAATTATTAGTTGTTATTGTACATTTGTACTTATGTAAATCCTTCACAGCTGGCTTAATATGTTTATATTTGTGGCAGTTTGATAAAAAGGTAAATGCTTCAAGAGCTACTTTCAAAGATACTCCCTGGGAGTATTGTTATGCTTCCAGGTGAATATACTCTATCTCACTCATTTGTACTTTTCTCCTCAATGTTTGGGTGTCCTAAATGGATGATTGCTATAATTTCTCCATTTTTTTTTTCCTTTTAAAAATCTTTGTTCATTCAGTTCACAAGACTTGCCAAAGATTCCCACCTTAACACTCATGTTCCAGCAGAATAACAGCTTTGTGGTCTATAATCCTGTGTTTGTATTCAATGTCAATCAGGTTGGTATAGATTAAGTGATTGTTTTCTCGCCTTGTTATATTGGTTGTCCTCTAAATCCTGAGGACTGATCCATTTTGTGCAGAAAACAACTGCATTTTGTTTAGCCATAGAGCCAGCTGAAGGGGATATGGGAACAATAGGACGTAAGTTTACATATTTTCTATGGCAAAGTCTATTGATTGCTCCCTATTCTATAGGATAAAAAGATACTTATTTTGACCCCAAAGCTAATATAAATATAACCTTTTGCAGAGAACTTCATGACGGGATATCGGTTGGTATTTGATCAAGAAAACAAGAAGTTAGCATGGTCACGGTCAAATTGTGAGTCGTTTCTCCTTATCATATGAATAAAAAATCAAATGCTGATTTAATTCAAATCTATATGCTTCTAAATCTTAAGTTAAAAATTAAAAAACATAGTGAATCTGTATCCCCAACTCCCTTTTTGCTTAAATGCTATATGAATCTGTAGGTAAGGATCTCAATCTAGGTAAGGCAATGCCCCTTTCGCCTCCAAACGAGACAGCCTCGAACCCATTACCGGCAGATGAGCAGCAGAGAACTAAGGGGAATGCGGTTGCCCCAGCTGTTGCCGGAACAGCTCCTCGCAAACCTTCTGGTGCTACGTCTTTGACGATCTCATGCCGGCATCATTGGCACTGTTATTTGTTTCTGCTATTCCAACTTCTAGTAGCCTTCTTATGAGACCTTCACTTTCTTATGTATTTTCATATGTAGCATGTCTAGTGTCTAGATAGCTTTACATGTATATGTATATCCAAATCTGTTAACATTTTGTCCTCCTAGCTTTGTAAGTAATTTAGATCTCACGCCATATAATGCTGTTAGTTTTCAACATTACCAGCATTTAATTCCTTGCGGCTTGTAACGGACCATTTTCTTTTTCCTGTTAACCCCCACTGTTCTTGGGGCGAGGTTATGTAAATTAATTTGCTTCTTGTCCGAAAGAGTAAAGAGTAAAGACCAGCCTATTTACATTCAAATTTGCTATTTTCCTAAAGATTAAGTATAGGAAACTAATTTTTCATTAGCCAAAGTCAATTTTTTTTTTAATTGTAAAAATTGGAGGATCTAAAATTTAGGATTTAGGGTTTAAGATTTATAATTTAAGATAAAAAATATAATTTTTAAAAATTTGGCTGATATTGACTGTAATCGACTTGTTTGCTCACGTTGCAAGTCCTACTTGAAACTCTTGTGAACTGTGCTAAATATTGTGCTTTTTGTGCATCCTCACTTGCCAAATTCTGTATTAAAATAGTCTGAATATAAGTCATTTAAATAGTTCAAGCTATGTTAAAAAAAAAAAAAAAAAAGATAGGGAAGAAAAATATTTCAAGCTCACTTATATATATATATATATACTCCTGATTGAATAGCTCAAGCTATTTATACATGATATACTTGGATATAAAATGCTAAATCCTTGAATAAGTTTTTAGTAGGTCCAAGTAAAGTTTGCTATTTCATAGGGAGATTATCATTCAACGATAATATTCCTACCTAACTGTCAAATTATTTTCTTCATGCACGTAATTCTGCTCAATATTGGATGCCATTGTACCAGCTGAAATTGATATTTTTCCATTATCTGTAGTCAACATTCAACAGAAAGGAAGTTCATATGATAACTAGTTTGCAAAGAAAGTCAGAGGACAACTAGTAGTTTACAAGATAAAATTTACCTGAGATTGAGAGGGGGTGTAGACAGTTAAGGTTTTTGAAAACCGCAAACTGCATTTAAGATTCACAAAAATTTGAGTTTATGTTATTAAAAGAAACTGGTATAACATGACAAAACTATATTTTAAATCATGTTTTTAAGGTACTCAAGATTGATGATGAGATATCCAAGAGTTAGATGTATGTCCAACATTAGTAATATATTTGTAAGCACAAATAAATATAAGTTTGATGAATTCAACGGTTGAACATGGTTTCCCCCCATGCTTTGTCTGAAAAATACAGAATTTTAAATCATTTTATTTATAGAAAAGAATAGAGACCTTGGAATATCAAAATCATTATTGGGATATAATTTATGCTTGACACATTGTCGTCATATAAATGGTGTAGGCCTTGTGTTGTAACTTCCCTTCTCGTTTCCTAACTAAAGGTGTCCCTTTTATAATATAGGAAAAGAATCTATTAAGCTATTTCTATTAATATATAATAGGAGAATAGTAATAAGTTTATTGAACGACAAGTGTATAAGTTTATTAAATGACAAGTGTATAATTTTTTTTTTTATGGGAAAAGGGGGTATAAGACCCCAGAAAAACAAAAGAAAACCTAAACACTCATCACTCTAGCAAATTTCATGTCCTTTCTATCTGCATCCAACGTATGAGTAATGAAAGGGGGTAGAGCAACAAATTGATGAAGACCCACCAGTAGGCTATGGGCGTGTTTAGCAAGCTCGTCTGCACTAAAATTGGCTTCTCTATGAATATGATCAATTTCAAACTCTCCTGGCTTGGTTTGAAGCTCTTTGATGGCACGGATGAGGGTCGTGCTTCCATGGAAGGAGGTTGAGCTATTCTGAATCAACCTAACTGCGCAAGTAGAGTCAGATTCTACCTTAATCTTGTTAAATCCCATATCAATTCCAATCTTAAGGCCCATATAAATTGCCCACAATTCTGCTTCTGTAATGGTAACCTTGCCAATGTTCATCATAAAACCAGCTAACACCAGACCATTGGAATCCCTGATAATTCCACTGCAAGCCCCTGAACTAGAAGCTTGGAGGACTGATCCATCAACATTAATTTTACTCCAACCATTTTCTGGAGGTTTCCACCCAACCAAAACCGACGCCGTTGTTCTCAGAGTCATTCTACTTATCTCAGTAAGTTCTAGAACTTCATCATAATTCCTAGCTACTCCTTTGATTTCGGGAATGACTTGTTGGTATGGGTTGTTATCTACTCCTTTGATTTCTCAGAGTCATTTTCTTGTTGGTTTCTCTTGGCGTATGGTGCACATGTTCGGAGTGAGAAACTGGTGATGTGGGAGGAGCTAAGTTATATTGTGGGTCAATGTCAGGTTCCATTTTTCTTCATGGGAGACTTTAATGAGATACTTCGGTTGGAAGAAAGAAAAGGCGCTGTTAGTTTACCAGCATTTACGGAGAATTTTAAGGAATGGGTGCAAGATTTACAGTTAGTAGATTTACCGCTAACTGATCAGAAATTCACATGGTTTCGAGGTGGATCTTGTAGCCGCATTGATAAGATATTGGTCAATTTGGAGTGGCTTGAGGAGTTTCCAGATACTCGCTTGAAAGGAGGATCGAGAGGCCTATCAGATCATTGCCCATTGATATTAGAAGATTTTAGAATTTGTGCGGGTCCGAGACCTTTTCGTAGTTTGGATTTCTGGTTTATACATGAAGGGTTTCTGAAGTTGGTGAAGGAAGAGTGGAGGAACTTGGGAGATGGTATGTTCACAAACAAGTTGAAGGCGTTGACAGTACCGCTGAGGAAATGGAACAAGGATAACTTTGGGGACATGGATAGCAGGATAAAGATGTTTGAGGAAGAGATTAAGAAGGTTGATGATATGGTTAGTGATGGTAGTTATGACGGAACAATGGAGGCTAGGAGGAAGGCTCTGGTGACTTGCTGTGCGAAGTGGTATGTCAGAAAAGAGATTCATTGGAAGCAGATGTCCCGATCCCAACATGCTAGAGATATGGACAAGAACACTAGGTACTTCCATAACTTAGCGTCGGCCAGAAGGAGGAACAACAAGATCGATTCTTTAGTGATTAATGGAAGGTTGGTACGGAATCAGGCCAGGATAAAGAATGTGATCTTGGGTTTTTATAAAGAACTGTATAGGCATGAGTATGCTCCTGTGATTGGAATCCGTGACGGGTTAGTTAAGCAGATTAATGACGAGGAGGCCACAATGCTAGAGGAAATGCCATCATCTGAGGAAGTACGAGAGGCAGTTTGGGATTGTGAATCCACTAAAGCACCAGGTAGCGATGGTTATAATATGAACTTTATAAAGAAATATTGGGATGAGCTTGGTCAGGAGTTTACTGCAGCTGTGTTGGGGTTTTTCCAGAATTCGAAGCTACCAACAGATGCTAACGTTACTTGGGTGGCGCTGGCTCCTAAATTTGTGCGGGCCAAGAAAATCAAAGACTTAAGACCGATTAGTATGGTTGGCTGTATTTATAAGGTGATATCCAAAGTGCTGGTAAGAAGAATGCGTTTAGTGATGCCACATCTGGTTGGGGAGACTCAGTCTGCGTTTGTAAAGGACCGCAAGATACATGATGGTGCCCTCATTGCTTGTGAGACTGTCCAATGGCTGAAGCTACGGAAGAAACAGGCAGCAATTGTTAAACTAGACTTTCAAAAGGCCTATGATAGAGTGAGATGGAGTTTTGTGGATATAGTGCTGCAGAAAATGGGTTTTGGTCTTAAATGGAGGGCTTGGGTGAGGGAATGTGTGAGTATAGCGTCTATGTCGATATTGATCAATGGGTCACCATCCAAGCCGTTCAAGATGGAGAGAGGACTTAGACAAGGAGATCCTCTCTCTCCTTTTCTGTTTGTTCTTGTTGTTGACGTTCTGCACAGGATGGTGGGAGAAGTGGTAAGGAATGGCCGAATTTCTCCACTAATGGTGGGAAGGGACAACATAGAATTGTTGCATCTTCAATTTGCGGATGATACAACCCTATTTTGTCCACAGAAAACGGAGACACTGGTGAATTATAAGAGGCTCTAGCGTTGTTTTGAGCTAATGTCTGGTCTGAGTATCAACTTTGAGAAGTCGAGCCTAATTCCAGTTAACTGTGAGAAGGAATGGGTCGGGAATATATGTGATTTGTTGGGATGTGCCGAAGCGATGTTACCTGTCAGATACTTAGGAATTTCTCTTGGCGCTAATCCTCGGTTGGTGAAGACCTGAAAACCAATCATAGATAAGGTGGAAGACAAGCTGAGCTTATGGAAAGCTAGATCTCTTAACAAAGCGGGTAAGTTGGTCCTCATAAAATCTGTTCTCAATAGCCTGCCAATTTACTACTTAAACTTGTATAAGATGCCAAAGGGGGTTGCAGAAAAGATAATTGGACTACAGAGAAGATTCTTATGGAGTAAAGAAGATGGAAAAAATGGGATACCACTGGTGAAATGGGAGGTAGTTCAAGCTCCCAAAAAACTAGGTGGCTTGGGAGTGGGAGATGTGTTAGAAATGCTTCGCTTCTATTCAAGTGGTGGTGGCGCTTCTCAAAAGAGGACTACCCGCTTTGGAAGAAGGTTGTATGCTCTTGTAATCAGTTGGACCCAACTGTAATGTTGTCAAATCAGCTCTTGCCATCAAGAGGGGGCCCGTGGAAGGATATTTGCCAGCTAAATTTTAAGGAGCACCAGGTAAGAGCCATGATGATCAGTGGGTTGTCCATGGAAGTGGGAAATGGCAGAAGCACTCGCTTTTGGGAGGATGTTTGGTTACAAGGTGGATCTTTGAAAGAATATTTTCCGAGACACTTTTTTATTTCAAATCAACAAGGATCTGTAATAGGGGACTGTGGGTTTTGGGATGGGCTAGAGTGGGTATGGAACTTCCAATGGAGGAGGGAACTCTTCCAATGGGAGATAGAGTTGCTCGATCAGCTTCGCGAACGGTTACGTGGCGTAAGATTATCAGTTGATAGAGCGGATTCCGTTGTATGGAAATTTGATAAAAAAAAAAGGTGTTTTTTTCTACTAACTCTTTTGTGCAGGTGTTGCAGAACAAGACTCTCTCAGAGGACATCACGAACTACATGTTCGCTAGTTCCATTTGGAGAGGCTTGGTTCCTCCAAGAGTTGAACTATTTGTATGTTTTGTTTTAGTAGGCAGAGTCAACACGAAGGAGAGGTTGAGTAGACTTGGCATTATTAATCATAATGACAATATATGTGTGTTGTGCAAAAAGGACATAGAATCAGTTCATCATTTATTTTTCGCATGTGAGTTTACGTGGCATATGTGGTGTGCTTGGTTGACGTGTGCTGATAGAGCAATGGCCGCTCCGGGTACAGTTAAAGAGTTCTATGGGAGTTGGACTGATGTACCAGGTGGCAAGTCTGAGCAAACGAAATGGCTGATAGAATTCTGTGCGGTTATTTGGAATATTTGGTTAGAGCGGAACAGCAGAGTTTTTCAGAGCTTAGAGACAAATGTTGAAGGAGTAAAGATTATGTCTTTCTTGAATTATAGGGAATGGTGTGGAGTTAATCCGTTTGGTTGTTGATGGCAATGTCGGAAATGACAACGGATTATACTTGGTTATTTGTGTTTATGCCTTGTTTTTTTGTACTTTCTTTTATGCTCCACTTTATTGTGTTGAGCTCCCTTTATTCAAAATAATAATAATAATAATTATTTCTGTTAAATAACTTGGTATAATTTTAAATATTTTGGTCTCATTTTTGTTGAATAATAAATCTTTTAATAACTATTCATTGGTACACTAAATACTGCTAATGTGATGAACTGAAATGATATTACACCAAAATAGTTTTATGAAAAGAAAAATAATATAGCCAATGAGTTATAGCTCAAATGGCATAGTTTCCCTATACTCAATTAAGAGATTGTGGGTTCGAGTCTCTTATTTTTAGTAAAAAAAAAAAAAAAAAAGAAAAATAATACACTATTAAATTGGTTTTTATATTTATCAAAATAAATCATTTTTTGCTATACACATATAATATTACAATTTTTTTGCAGAACTAATTTAATTATGGTTTAATTATTTTATTAATTTCTATAGTTTGATCAAAATTGTAATTAGGTCTATATTTTTTTTAATTGGGTTCCTATACTGTTTTTAATTTTATAATTAGGTCCTTATCAATATAAAAATATTAGAATTAACGAAATATTTTTTTAAAAATTGAAGATACTTACAATTAATAATCTAATTAAATCTTTGACTAATATTTTTTAAAGAAAATTTTATTAATAGTGTACCAATCAATAGTTATTAAAAGACTTATTATTTAACAAAAATGAGACCAAATTATTTAACAGAAATTGATTGTTTTATATCAAATAAATTTTATTTTACTTGAAAATTAGAATTCTTTTATAAATAACATTTAAAATTCTAAATAATTATAAGAGATAATCTTAATAACATAAATAGGAGAAATGAAATAAAAGGAGGAGGTTGTCTAGTTTAGGAAGAGGACGTCAATAGATTTTTATTTTTTGGTTAAAATAAATTTTATTTTGTTATATTTAAATGTATAAAATAAAATAAAATGTTAAAAAAAAAGAGATAACAACAAAAAAATAGAGAAAGCTAACATTTAGTTGTTTTAGACTTTAGGGTAAAATTTATGATTGGTTTAATTTTTGTTCGGCTCAGTACAAAAAGAATTAACTTTAATTATTAATTATATTTTAAACAGACAAATTATTTCATGTATTGTCAGTTATCAATCAAGGCATCATAGTTTTTAAATTTGGGCTTGATAAAATAAGCATATAAGTAACCATGCGTCACTTAAAATTAAGCCACGTCGTTTTTATAGGTATAGATATTTTTATCAATTTATACCGTAACATTTTTCCTGATATTTTTATCACAGTAAAAATTTAATTATAAAATTTTATATATTACAAAGATCTAATTAATAAAAAAAATATAAAGATTTAATTAAAAATTTAATAAAATTATAAAAATTTGTATTTAAATCTTATATAAATTCATATCAAAGACACAAATATTTTCATTTTATTTTATCTTTTTAATTAATTTAAAGGATAAAGACATAAAAATTCGAAACACCTCAAAGTATTTGTCTGATTTAATAAAAAATAACCACCACCACCATAAGAAGAGGAAGAAGTTATGTCTATTATGTTATTCAACATTTTATTTTATCAACATTATAAATTAGTATGACAATAAAAAATACTGGTCATGCCATGAGTTAGTTATTTAATTTTTTGTGTTCAAATTGACAAATATAATTTTATTATTATATAAGATATGAAATTTATTGGATATAAATTCACATCTTAATATTGAAAGAAAAAAAATTCATATGTAAATTATTGTATTTGTATGTCAATATTTTTATTTTAGATTTTAATATGGTCATCATTTTAACATTTAAATTTTTAATTTTAATTCTTAAAAACTGTATTTATTAATGACTTTAATTTAACATAAAAAATTTTGTACGATTATTTAATCAAACTCATACATTTAGATGACTAGTAGGTTTAAAAATTAGTTATTTTTACTAACAATATATCAATAGTGTACGCATAAAAATTAAATTATATTTATTAGGATCCCGCTAGGGAGACAATAAAATATCTATACAATCCATACAATGGGCTGTTTATTTGGCCCAATCTAAATTAATTATGTAATTTAACCATTAGTAACCCTCATTTTATATGGCCTTTTACCCCTAATTTTTAACTAATTCAAATTTTTTCCCTTTAACCTTTCTATCCCCGTCGTGACCCTACTCCCCTTTCCCCCCCCCCCCCCAAAACCCAATTGTCATTCGGCAAGATCCCACCCACCCCAGCCGCCGCCCAGCTGTTCGCGAATCAACCTGCAGCCAACCGATCTGCTCCTGTGCGACGTGGAGCCTCCGATTCCTCCGACCGGAGCTGTAGCACCCAGCTTCGTCGCAACTACGCCCTTGCGGAAAGGAACTCCATCGCTCCTCACGCGGCTGAACATCCGTCTGCTGAGGAGTCAACATCCATCATTGCCGACTCAAGAACAGTGTTGGAGTAATAACCCATGGCAAGAGAAGCCCAAGAAAGGGCGGTTGCAAGAGACCTCATGCTCCATGGCACTTCAGTAAAGAAGAACTCCATCATCCCAGCAAGAGTGAAAAGATCAGCAGAGCCAAGAAACAAGTACTGTAACGCCACCCACAAGAACGTTATGGGAAGAGGTTCCGTTGAATCCGTTAGACCATGAATCAACGCCGTTTTCTTTCTCTTTGTTTCGACTAACGCGGCAACTGCCATGGCCACTATGGAAAGAACCAACCCTGTTCCAATTCTTTGTAAATGCGTGATTCCGGTTTTGGTTCTGGTTATTTTTCTTGCGAATGGGAGGATGGCGTAGTCGTACATGGGGGCAAGAACCATGATGAAGAGACCTGGGAATACAGGGAGAGAAGCTGGTGGGACCTTGAAGGAACCAAGATTTGTGTCCATGGTGGATGATTGTTGGATTGAGAAGGTGGAAAGTTGAGCTAGGCAACAGTTTAGCATTATGGTTGACATGAAAATTGGGAGGATTTTTTAGTATTGTGGACCCTCTTTTACCTTTCGTAATTTTGTGAATATGTTGGTCTTCATTCACTCAGGCATGACATTCTTAAAAATGCATGAAAGTGAACATCCATTTTCTCTGTGAAAGGAACCATCTATATTCTAGCTAAAATGAATATCCGTCTAATTATGTCTTTATTCAGGGATTTATCTTTAGTTTTCCAAAGTGGAACGACTTGAAATTGTTAAGCTTTGAGTTCTTGAAATTTGAACTTGAGTCGAGTTTCCATGAAGCATTCTGAACAGATGTTACAGCGAAAGTGAACATCCATTTTTTCTGTGAAAATAACCATCTAGATTCTTACTATAACGAACATCCTGTCTTTATCCAGAGATTTATGTTTACTTTTCCAAAGTCAAATGACTTGAATTTGTTAAGCATTGAGTTCTTAAATTTTGACATTAAGCCAATATTTCATGAAGCGTCCTGAATAGACGCTATAGTGACCACTGTCTGAACATCCAGTTATATGTAAAGATGAACATCCAACATTTGTGAGTAGTGATAATCGTGTAATCAATAAGTGGGATCATATAATCAGAATGAACATCCATATTATCTAATAAATTAACCATCTGGATGGATACAATAACGGTGAACATCATTAATATTTACAAACGAACATCCAAATTTTTTTTAAAATAAACCCATTCTTTCCCGACCAGATAACCGTTTTTGTCTATAGTATCTAATACATGAATTACGTACTGAAAGTCATGTCCAACAGAAACTAACTATTATCGAATGAGTTTAACAAATACATGAACCCATCAAATTGGTGGGGCTCATTGCGGCCAATATGAGCACCGACCTCTAGAGTCCAAACCTCGTAACCAAGATCCATCTCTTCACTTCCAACCTCAATAACATCTGACAGTTGCATGGCCTACAATTCCAAAAAAAAAAAATAATAAGATAAATCCTTAGTATATATCATTTGCTTGAAACCTCACTAATCAGCACAAACAATGCAACCATAAAAAAGAAATCAAGTCAATCATTCTACCAAGCACATAGACCAAAAAAGAAACTTTTTGTCCAGCATAAACAATATCACTATACATCACATACATGAACATGCAGTAGATACAACTACTAAGCACATAGTCCAGAAATCGGTTTTAGAGCCAAGGATGACTGGAGTTGTTCTTTTTATTCATTTAGTGTTTATCATGTATGATTATATGTATATTCCAAACTGAACATGCAAGAAGCATATTAAGTCGCCCATCCGTTGATAACTAACTCTTGGCTATTTAATTTTCATGATCAAATTAAATCTTAATAATGATAGTAAAATTTGCTATTTTTCATATTCAACAATCTCATATATAAAAGCATATCATGAACATAAAACCTTCATAAATTTGGTTGAATCATGAATGTTTATGATGCATTTGGGTAAGCATTAAACATAAAAATAAATACGCCACTTGCATGGAGTATGAACATCTAATTCACATGAAAATAACCATTCATTATCAATGCATTCAATGAACGTTGCTCACTATATTAGATTTTTCACCCTCGACGACATCATGATTTGTTACGTGTTCATGTGTATGTGAATTGAGGCTGGAAAGCAAAGTTATTGCAATTGTGTATTGAATTTGCAAGGGTTAATCAAAATTAGCACAAAGAAAATAATCAAGACAATAATAAATAAGCCCACTTATTCATGTCAAAGAGTATAAAATAATCACATAAACACATCCCTTTGTTCAAAAAGCAATAATTTTGATGAAACCCAATTTTAATTGCTCAAAAACTTCAAAGAACGAGTGATGATGCATGTGATCATTTATGTTCAAAACCAACATGAATAAACCATTTCATTCAAATCACTCAATAAAACATGGTATGCATTTCTTAAAAATCTACCAAACAATTGATAACATCTGAATTTTTAACCAAATTGGTGTTTTGATAAAAAAAATCACAAACAAGTGCATAACAAAATTCAAGCTCAAACATCATTAGAAATCACATAAAACTGCACAATTGTAAATTATAATGCCTTATGAGAATAGAATTTAAGTCAAATGCTGGCCATACATAAGAATTAACCATACAGATTTCATTTAGGCATTTCATCGAGCATATGGTGTGCATCATGTGTAAACAGAGCATTCAGTTCAATGGAAGCAGCAATCAACTCATAAAATTCAGCCAGCAAACATATTCAATCTAGCAACAGATATTAACTAGTCCTAAGCCTAATCTATATGCAGAAACCAGAATTAAAAGTAATGAAATAAATAAAATAGAAAGAACCGGAGACAAGGAAAGGGATGGAACCTGCGTTGATGAAGGAGAGAAAGAAGAACGGGGGCAATGATAGTGTCGCAGTGGCACAAAACTTAGCCGCTGTTGGGTTGCACCGAGGTGTTGCTCGCCGGAGCTGGCAGGCGTAAATAGGGGCGTGGGGCAGCAAACACGACAGGGAGAAATGGGGGAAAGAGGACAGAAAGAGAAGAGAGAGAGGGTGGGCGACGGTGGTTGGTTGGCTGGGGGGTGATGGTTTGGGTGATCTGGGTTGAGAAAACGAAGAAGAGAGATAAGGGTTGGTTAGAGAAGAAGCAATGGAGAGAAAGGAGGTAATGGCAGATTGAGAGAGGAGTTTGTTGTTTTGATTCTATAACTGAAGGTAGTCCTAATTTAATTCAAATTTCAAATTAGAAAAAATTCAAAATTAAATAACTACCTATAATTTAATTTTAATTACAATTAAATCCCCATTATACGTATTATACAATAAAGCTATTGTCTCCTCATACTTTCTCTATTTATTAATATGTTTAAATACTTAGATTTTCAATATACAAATATCCTATAATAATAGAAAAATTGATGCAAACCGACTCAATCCACTTAAAAAAAATTCAAAACAGTTCTCAAACAATTTAAGATTACTTTGATTAAGGAACTAACCTATTAATAACATTATATTCATATATTGTTAGGATAAAGAATTGATCATTCAATTTTTTTCATTAAAAATAAATTGCTGGTTAGTGTAACATCATTTTTTTAATCATATTTATTATTTAATAATTAATTAATTAAATTTATAATAATTTAAATTTCAACTTCATAATAAAAAGTTAAAAAATAATTTATTTAAAAAATTAATATATCAAATTTAAAATTTAAAAATATAAAACACTAATTGTACTAAATTTTTAATCACCAATAAATAAATTTTCAAGATCAATAATACTCTGTTCTCTTAAAAGAACTTATTGTTAGCTTCTTTATAACTACATTATTTTTAATCATTCTAATTTATTTGTAGAAACACAGGTCAATACATGGACGTCTTTTTTCTCGTATATTCAAACAGAGAAATGAAAAAGGTAATGGCCCATAAATATTAGATTTAATTATTCTTTTAATTTTATAATTTTATTAAATTTATAATTAAATTTGTATATATATTTTTAAATGAATGTTTGTATTCAGAGACATATGATTCTAAGTATGTAGTTGTAATCAGAGTAAATATTCTACTTTAATTTAAAAATTTTTTGAATAGTATATGATAATAATATTTATTTATTTTTATTAAATTATTAAATTTGATCTCACAATAATTTTTTACTCAATTTTCAGTATTTAACAGTCAATTTAAGAACTTTATATTAAATATTCGTCAAAATAATCAATTCTCAAATTTAAACAAAATTGATATTCTTTTTTAGAATTTGATTCGAAAAAGTATTATTTATCTTTTTTGAAATTATTTTTAGTTTTTTTATAGCAACTACATTAATTGAAAGAAGTTGCCTAATTTTGAATATTAATAAGAGTCATTTTCTAATTGTATTATTGGAAAGTGAATTTCTAAATAATTGTATAGTGATATATATAGAAAGAGAAAATTTTCGATTATACTATCAAGAAAAAGATTGCTTAATCTTTTTAAAATATAAAATTTAAAGAAATAAAATTTTTAATTATAATTATTATTTAAATTAGTACTTTAGTATTTTAATATATAACTTAGATATTTTGAATACTAATCATATTTTACAATAACAAAATATAATCATAACAACAATCATACTAAATGTACATAAAAAATAACAATTCATATAAAATATATATTAAAATATAAAATATACATTGAAAATGAGTTAAATAATACATATATTTATCATGTTATATAAACTTTTTCCCCACAGTTAAAATTTTCTAGATCTGTCACTGTATATATTACTTTTAATTTTATAATTAGATTCTTCTTAGTGTAAAAAAAATTAGAGTTAACTGAATATTTATTCACAAATTGAAAGTATTCATAATTAAAAATCTAATTAGATCTTGTAAGGTATTAGTAGCTGGCAACAGAGTAAGAATCACAGAGTAAAGGAGCCAATTAGACAAGAAGAACAGAGAGCAAGAGAGAGAAGAAGGGCACTGCATTGTGATTGCAAAACGTAATTGATATAGAGTTAGGGAGCTAATTCTTATATTAGATGGGTGAAGTGCAAAGTGTGTATAGGTGTGAAGCTGCAACTTAATTGAGAAACTAACAGCTGTAACTAACTCCAGCTAAGCTGGCATATGCAACTTCTGGAGAGTGAACAGAGAAAACTTCTAGAGAGTGACTACACTAACATGTCCCCTCAAAACAAGGGCCTATGATGATGCTGCACCGAAGACTCTGAGCAGGTTTCTGAATTTGACAAAGGTTGTAGCTGAGAGGGGTTTAGTTAGGGTTAGGGGTGGAAACAGGCCTGACCTGTCATGTAGTTGATTGGCTTGAGCCTGGTCTGCAGCCTGCTATAGGCTTTTTTCAAAGTACTAAGCCTGGCCTGGCCTGAAGCCTGTTAAAAGGCCTGCTAATTTTTTTTTTGTAAAAATAAAAATATTATTTAAAAAAATATTTTTAATAAACATATTTATATATAAAATGTCATATTTAATATTTATAAGAATTTTTAAACTTTAAGGTATTTAAAATATATAAAATTATTTATAATTAAATATAGTAAATTTAAAATATCTCATTATTTTGTTAATAATAAAAAAAATTATTTATATATATAATTATATATTAAAAGGCCCAAACAGGCCTGACAAGCCAGGCCAGGCTAATTAGTGAGCTTGGGCCTGTCCTATTAACATAATAAGGCTTTTATAACAGCCTGAGCCTATGCCTATTTTATAACAGGCCAGGCCAAACACAGGCTAGGCTGTAGACCCCTGGCAGGCCGCCTGACCTTTTTCCACCCCTAGTTAGGGTATCAACCAGTTGGTCTTTAGCTGGGATATGTTGAACAAATATTTTTTTCTGGTTACATAGTCTCGAACAAAGGACTGGTTGAGGGTAAAATGCTTAGACTTGTTGTGCAAAATTCGGTTGGCAGAGAGCAGGATTGCACTTTGATTGTCATCGTATACCACAGGTTTTGTTGAGCACAAAATTTTGATTTCACTGAGAAGGTTTTGAAGCCAGATGATTTCAGTCACTGTATCTGCAATCCCCTGAAATTCAGCTTCAATGCTGCTCTTCGACACTGCTGTTTGCTTTCTGTTGGCCCATGAGACCAAATTTGAGCCAAGTTAAATGCCATACCCATTGGTTGACTTGTGATAACTGGCCCAATTAGAATCACAAAAGCCATAGATCCTGAAGTTTGTGAATTTGCTGAACCTGAGACCATACTCTATGGTACCTGCTAAGTACTTGAGAATTCTTTTTACTGCTTTTCAGTGGGACTCAAGAGGATTGTGAAAGAACTGGACTGCTTTATTCATTGAAAAGGAGATTTCAAGCCTTGTGATTGTGATACTGCAGACCACCCACTATGGACCTGAACAGCGTGGGATTGCTAAAAGAGCCATCTCCAAAGGAAGATAGCTTTAGGGAGGAGGTCATGGGGGTAGGTACAGATTTTGCATGAGTCATTTCTGCCCTTTTCAAGAGGTCCTTAATGTACTTTGTTTGTTTGAGAGTCACTGTGTTGTCAGGGGATTTTACAACCTCAATGCCAAGGAAGTAGTTCATTTCACCCGTTCTTTCAAGGCAAAGGTACTATGAAGTTCAGTCATGAGTGTCTCAATTCAGATTCAGAGTCACCAGTTATAAAGATGTCATCTACATACACCAGGATGTATGTGGCTGAAGATGACATGAACTTTGTGAACAGGGAGACATCTGATTGGGTGCTTGTGAAGCCGAATTATTGAAGTGTAGAGCTGAGCTTTGTGAACCAGGCTCCAGGCGCTTGTTTGAGTCCATAGAAAGACCTTTGGAGCTTACAAACTTGGAGGGAGTTTGAGGCCTTGAACCCTTCTAGTTGCTGCATGTAAACAGTCTCGTGAATATCCCCATTGAGAAATGCATTGTTGAAGTCGAATTGATGAATCTTCCACCCTTTTGCAAGAGCCACATTAAGCATGACTCAAACTGTAGCAGACCGCACTAAGGACTGAAGATTTGGTCATAGTCATCCCTTTGGCGTTGGTGGAAGCCTTTGGCTACAAGTCTTGTCTTATATTTCTGGATTATGTCATCAGGATTTTTCTTTATTCTGATAACCTATCTGCATCCTATGGGTTTAGAGTGCAGAGGTGGGTCAACCAGTTGCCAAGTGCAATTCTTTATTAGTGCTGAGTATTCCTCCTCCATGGCCTTTTTCTACTGTGGAGTTGCAAGTGCCTCAGTGATTGACTTTGGTAGGGTACTGACTGAGCTTAATGCTGGATCCACTACTACAATGAGAGCTTTGGGTTTGAAAATTCCACTTTTGCTCCTAGTTTGCATGTGGTGTTTGTTTTGAGCGGTTGTTTCAACAAGACCAGGATTGTGAGGTTGAGAAGATGTGGGTTGAGGTGCAGCATTGGAAGGCTACAGATCTGGCCCGATCACCACCTGTAATGGAATGGTTTCAAAGGAATCTGTATTTTCAACATTATCAGCATTTGCTTTAACAATATTAGTGACTTCAACAGGTATAGAAGGTAAAGATAAAGACATAGTATTGATGTTTGTGGGAGGCATATTATGCATGTTTGGGTAAGGAGGATGAAAGGTGTATGTAGATGGAGGGACAGTGTTTGAGTGTTGTGTATGGTTAGGTTGGGATTGGTTGAGAAAGAGAGTTGGATAGGAAAACTCTTGCTCACAAAAATGACATTTCTGGATGTATAGACTTTACCTGAAGGAGATAGGCAGTTATAGCCTTTATGGTCAGGAGCGTAGTCTAGGAATATGCGTCTTGTTGATCTATGATCAAATTTGTGTTTGTTGTAGGGACTGAGCCAGGGATAGCACAAGCAGCCAAAGGGTTTTAACAGGGCATAGTGTGGTGTGATGTGGTGTTGAAGAGTACTTCTAGTGGGATTTAAAATTCAGTACTAGTGTGGAAAGTCTATTTATTAGGTAGGTGGAGATTAGAATTGCTTCATCCCAGAAGGAGAGAGGCAGAGAGGCTTGGGAAAAAAGAGTGAGAGCTATTTCAGTTAGGTGGCAGTGCTTGCACTTAACACACCCATTTTGTTGGTGTGTATGTGAGCAGATAAGTCTGTGATGAATTTCTTGGTTCCTAAGGTACTGTTGGAAGCTGTTGGAGAGGTATCCTCCACCATGGTCAGTTTGTAGGGCTTTGATGGTATTGCCTTTTTGTTTTTCCATCAAGGTTTTGTATTGAAGAAAGATTATGAAGGTTTGATTTTTGGTGTTTAGTAGATAGGTGCAGGTGTATCGGCTACATGCATCAATAAAGCACACATAGTATCTGAAGCCTGACCTGTTCGGTTGTGGTTAAGGGCCCCAGAGGTAAGAGAATACTAGTTCTAAGGGCTTTGTGTACTAAGTTTGAGAGGGAGAGAAGGGGAGTTGGTGAATTTTGCTGATGATGCAAGAATTGCAAGGGGAAGCGATTTTGGTGTACAAAAAGGGATTTGTTGACTGTCGAGGATGGCTCTAGTGATATTGTTAGATGGGTGACAAAGTCTTTTGTACCAGAGGTCAAATGTGGTTGAGGCTGATGGTGAAGAGTTATTGGTTTGGCTGGCTCTTTTGGGTGAATGGTTGCTTGTTTGCTTGGCATTTATGAGTGAGTTGCTACTATTATAGCTGCTGATTTGGCTGAATTTTGGGAGTGAAAGGTTGTGGAAGGAGAGATTGATGGGATAGATGAGAGTGAATTGGGTGGAATGGGAGGTGAGTAGTTGAGAGAATCATGGGAAGTGATGGGTGATGGGATGGATGAATGTGGATAGAAAAAAGGGTAAGGAGGAGGGAGAATGGATAAGTTTAAATGGTTAAAAGTAAGTGGAGGTTGGGGTTTAACCATTGGCCAAAACTCTTCTCGAAATTCAAAACTGCCCTGCTGGGCACTAAACGCCAGTTCTGGCGTGTAATGCCAGTAGGGGATCAATCTCCTCTTTTTTTGGGGGATGAGAACCCTTGGCGCTAAACGCCCTCCCTGGTGTTTAGCGCCCCAAGGGGTGCTAGAATTGTGTGAAACGCCCATGCTTGTTGCTCCTCTCCTAGCGCTAAATGCCCTCCCTGGCGTTTAGCGCCTCCAACATGTCTTCTCCAGAGTGTTCTATTTTTCTGTCTAAGTCTTCTTGTTCTTGTTCTTAGCACTGTACATGATCACAAACATTAAAAAACTTAGGAAAACTATGAAAATAAAATGATATGAAATCAAACTAAAATAAAACTGAAATGAAATTGAAATAAACTAAAGGTTACTTATGGTTGGGTTGCCTCCCAAAAAGTACTTCTTTACCGTCACTAGTTTAACGGGCAGCTCCTCTAAGGAGAAGGATCATAGGGGCTCAGATCTTCACCCCTCATTGTGAACTTCTTTCCTGTACTCTTATGAATCAGCTCAACATGCTCTAGAGACAGGATTCTGTTCACAGTATGTGGTATGATTGGGATTCTAGTGAACACTACCTTCATGCCAGGTGAGAAGTCCTCAGTAGAAATCATCTTGTTCTTCCAGCCCTTAGGTACTTTCTTTTTGGGGCCTCTTCCATCTTTGGTGGGTGGTGAATGCCCAACACTAAACTTAGGTTTGATGTCAAGGGGTACTGTATGGCTTTCCACCAAGTGGGAGGGCTTAAGCTTTGAGCTCTGTATGCAAGTACCTCCTTTATTAGAAATTGGTGGAGGTTTAAAGACTTTGAAAACCATGTAATCCTCATGTAACCTCAACACTAATTCGCCTCTTTCAACATCAATGAGGGCTCTTTCAGTGGCTAGGAATGGCCTTCCTAGGATGATGGAGTCATCTGTTTCTTCTCCCATGTCAAGTATTACAAAATCAGCAGGGAGAAAGAGCTCTCCAACCTTGACCAGTACGTTCTCCACTAGCCCATATGCTTGCTTCCTAGACTTGTTATACATCTCCAATGCTATCCTTGTAGGCTGCGCCTCTTGGATTCTCAGCTTCTTCATCACAGATAACGATATCAGATTTATGCTTAAACCAAGATCACACAGTGCATTCTCAAATGTAATAGTCCCAATGGTACAGGGGATCAGGAAGCTTTTGGGGTCTGGCATCTTCTTGGGTAGCTTCCTCTGAATCAGGACACTGCACTCCTTGGTCAAGACCACAGTTTTATCTCCCCTCAAGGCCTTCTTCTTAGAGAGTATGCTTTTCATGAAGGCCATATAGGGAGGCATCTTCTCTAACACATCAGCAAAAGAAATATTGATGTGCAACTTTTTAAAGATTTTCAAGAATTGAGTGAATTTCTCATTCTTGGTCTCTTCTTCTGAAGGTGTTGTACTTCAGACTCTTGTGCCACCAATGGGCATGCAATAGTGCTTTTCCAGCTTCTTCTTGAGCCTTTCTTTCCTTCAAATTCTCAGCAGCATACACCTCCTTAGGCTCGGCCTCTTTTGCCATAATGAGAGTCTTACACTCTTCTCTTGGATTTACCTCTGTGTTACTAGGAAGAGTGTTGGGGGGCCTCTCAAGTATCCTCTTACTCAACTGACCCACTTGTACTTTCAAGTTTCGAATTGAAACTCTTGTCTCTTGCATAAAGCTGTGAATGGTCTTGGAAAGTTCAGAGACTATTGTGGCTAAGTCAGGAGTGTCTTGGCTCTAAGAGTGTTCTTGTTGCTGCTGAGAAGGCTGAAACTGTCAGGTGTTGAACCTATTCTGATTGGATCCGTCCTGGTTGTTTTTGAAGCTCTGTTGAGGCTTCTGTGACTGCTCTCTCCACCCAAAGTTAGAGTGATTCCTCCATCCCTAATTGAAAGTATTCGAATATAAATCATTGTTGGAATTTCTAGAAGAGTTGCCCATGTAATTAACTTGTTCAGTGGTGGGTTGAGCATAGTCACAAATGTCCCCTTGGTTGTAGCTTCTAGTCATGTCATAGGATGCATCTTGAGTGTTGATAGCTAAAACTTGCATCTTGGTCAAGTGTTGAGAGATCATGCTAATCTATTGGGACATGATCTTATTCTGAGCCAAGATGGCGTCCAGTGCATCCACCTCCATGATTCCTTTCTTTTGCGTAGTCCCAGTGTTCACAGGATTCCTGTCAGAAGTGTATAGATATTGGTTGTTAGCAACCATCTCAATAAGCTCATTCGCCTCTTCAGGCGTCTTCTTCATATGCAGGAAACCACCTACAGAATTATCCAGTGACATCTTGGCCATCTTAAATAGGCCATCATAAAAGATTTACAGCCTGGTCTATTCAGAAAACATGTCAGGAGGACACCTCCTGATCATCAGCTTATATCTCTCCCAGGCCTTATAGAGGGACTCTCCATCTTTCTGTTTGAAGGTCTGGAACATCCACCCTATGCTTAGTCCGTTTTTGAGGTGGAAAAAATTTGGTCAGAAACCCAGTGACCACCTTGTCTCACTTGTCCAGGCTCTCCTTGGGCTGAGAATCAAGCTACTACTTTGCTCTATCTCTCACATCAAATGGGAAGATCATGAGCTTGTAGACCTCAAGATTCACTCTATTTGGCTTCACAGTGTCACAGATCTGCAGAAAGTTAGAGATGAATAAATTTGGATCTTCATGCAAGAGTCCATGAAACTAGCAATTCTGCTGCACCAGAGTGATCAACTGCAGTTTCAGCTCAAAGTTCTTTGTACCAATAGCAGGTACAGCTATACTGCACCCATAGAAGTCAGGAGTGGGTGCAGTGTATGAGCCAAGCGTTCTCCTTTCCTGCCCATCAGCGTTCACGTTTCCACCATTAGCATTCATGGTGGGCTCTTCAGCTTCTTTCTCAAAAGTTTCCTTGAGATTTTTCCTGGATTTGTAAGCTCTAGCTTGTTGCAAGCGCCACCTCAAGGTCCTCTCAGGTTCATGATCAAACTCAAGAAGGGGTTCTTTATCCCTGTTCTTTCTCATAAACAAACAAGAGACAAAGAAAAGTGGGAGTCTTTATGTCAAAGTATAGAGAGCTCCCAGTGAGATATCCAAAAAAAATAAGAAATAAAATAAATTAAAGTAAGCAAATAAACTAAGAAATCTAAAAAAATAAGAATGAGAAAATAACTTAAAATTTTTGAAAACTAAAACAAGGAAAACCTTAAAAATTTTCAAAAATTAAAAAGAGAAAAACGCTAAAGGGACACCAAACTTAAAATAAAAAATTAAAGAAAAATAAATAAAACAAAGTTTGAAAATATGGTAAACTAAATAGAATTTAAAATAAAAAATTAAAAGAAAAAGTAAATAAACAAAACTAATAAAAATACCGAATCTAAGCAACCAGACAACTAGTAGTTGTCAATCACAAACAATCCCCAGCAACGGCGCCAAAAACTTGGTGCTTGAGATTCCCACAGCTTAACCGACAAGTACACCGGGTTATCCAAGTAATACCTCAGGTGAGTGAGGGTCGATCCCACGAGGATTGCTGGATTGAGCAACAATGGCTATCCAGTTGGACTTAGTTAGGTGAATCAGAAAGAGTTTTTAATGGTCAAAAGCGCATAAAACAATAATCAAGAGAGTAAAGGAAGCAGTAAATAGGTTTGGTGTAAAACAATGAAAGAAAACAGTTAAGGTTTCGAAGATGTTTACTTTTTCAGATTAAAAGTTCTTACCAACTATCTTAACAATGCATGATTCATTCCATGGCAAACTGTAAATGTCTAAACCCTAATCTCTTAGTGATTTAGCTTCCTCTAACCTTCATTAACCACTACTCTGGTGGTCACTTATTTCTGATTAGAGGGTTAAGTTCAAAAACTAGTTTATAGCTACAAAAATCCTAATTCCCCAAAGCTAACAGGATTATATGTCACATATCCCAATCAGTTCATGTAATTAGCAATTTATCAGACTTTCTAGTTGGTCTTGAGATTTGTACATCATAAAATCTATATAGACCATTGCTAAGTCTGCCTTGGAGCAGGAGCTTCTTGGATTCCTGGCATTTTACAGCACATAAGTAAGGCCAGAATTCAAAGAATACTCCATTATCTAGTACAAACTTAGAGACACTTACAAGGTTCTTTGAGATAGTTTGTATATGAAGCAAGTTCTGGAGTTTAAAAAACTTTTTGCACAGGGATGCATGCATAATAGACATTCCAATATTAGCAATACTCATACCTTTACCATTACCTCCAAATACTTGTCCAGGTCCTTCATATTCCGAGTTGTTGATCAGGTTCGTTTGATTGAAGGTGATATGATGCGATGCTCTTGAGTCTTGATACCACCCCTAGTCAGAGCTATTGGATGTAACCAGTGCTTGGGAGGGCCTTGACTGGTGTGACTAGAGTTTCCTAGTTGCTGTATTGGTGAATAGGCTGAGTGAAGGTGCTGATGGAAGCCAACAGTAGGTGGTGGAGGGCCACTGTTGGAGGTTTGGAACTGAGGGTTTTGGTAATTTTGGTTGAACCTGTGGAAGCATTCCCAAACTGTGTGTCCAACTCTGCCACACAATTGACACTGAGGCTGATTCCCTTGCCACCATGACCTGCCCCCTCTGAAGCTTCTTCCTCTTCCTTTTCTGCCAGATTGCCCTCTACCATAATTTCTATAGTTTTCATAGGCCTTTTCTGTTGGGTATTCATATTTGGCTTTGCTTGCCTCTTGTTCTTTGTGAGCAAGATTTACATGAATCATTGTCAGACCGGGCTTTCGAAATCTTTTATTTACTTCTTTTTGAACGAGCATTTGTGACTCAAATTCACTAATAGTCATGTGGTCTATCCTGGAGTTGACCATATTGATGAAGGCACTGAATTCTTCATCCAAACCTTATAAAGCAGCTTCAATGTGTTCTTCTCTTGATAGCGGAGTGCCGAGAGCAACCAGAGAGTTGGTTACCTTATTGATCTTGGAGATGTACTCAACTCCAGGTGCACCTTGTTTCTTGATCATCTTAAGCTGAGACTTAAGCATCCTAATCTTGAATTTGAGCCTAGCTGTGAAGTACTCATTCCAGTGCTGCCCAAATTTCATGCGCGTATTCGTATTTTACAACTTTGTTCACAAAGATTTCATTTATAGCAGAAAGCATCCAAGCTACCAGGCATTCATCATGCGGTTCCCACTCTTCGAATTCTTGCGATACTTTTCCTTCAATTCTGTCTTGATCAGAGTTGAATCTTCTTGGAATCGATAGAGAAGTGACATGGCTTTGGAGTCTGTTGGCTTTGACGCATGTTAATGCTTGACGCTTCCAAGCTTTGAAGTTATCTTCATCCAGCTTGATTGTTGCTAGAAAGTTTGTTATGGATGCTATTGTTATTGATTGCAGTTGGGAGCTCAATTTTCTTGGTTTCGTTAGGCGGAAGACATCGAGTGTTTCGTGGATCTTGAACCAAAGCTCTGATACCATGTAAGGTATCAGCAGCTGGCAACAGAGTAAGAATCACAGAGTAAATGAGCCAATTAGACAAGAAAAACAGAGAGCAAGAGAAAAGAAAGGCACTGCATTGTGATTGCAAAACGTAATTGATACAGAGTTAGTGAGCTAATTCTTATATCAGTTGGGTGAAATTCAAAGTGTGTGTAGGTATGAAGCTACAAGTTAGTTGAGAAACTAACAGCTATAACTAACTCCAGCTGAGCTGGCACATGTAGCTTCCAGAGAGTAAGCAGAGAGAACTTCTAGAGAGTGACTATGCTAACAGATCTTTGACCGCATGTATTTTAAAAAAATATTCTGTTAATTTTACTGTTTTTAACATAAAAATAACTTAATTATAAAATTAAAAATAATACAAAGATCTAATTAAAAAAAGTATAGGGTTCTAATTAAAAAATTTATAAAACAATAAGAACTAGTAGAATAATTAATCCTAAATATTATTTAACCTTTTGAACACTTTTAATTTGCAAATTTAGAATAAAAATGGTAAAAGTTTGTTGGATTTGGGAAAATATTCACGCTTCATTTAAAAAAAATTAATTTCAACAATACTATATTGTTTGTGTGATATTTTTATTTTATATAACCACTGAAAATGAGTTTATTATCGATTAAATATCAAAAGAAATCTAATAAAATAAAAATAGATCGTGATACTGATACATATATCTTTTATGGTGGTTTCGGATACATATTATAATAGATTAATAACAAAATATTTTTTCTTATTCTAATCTATAGTTGTTTTTACATTAAGTTAATAAGTTAAAATTTATTAAATAATAATTTTATTTTATTTAATAAATTTTAACTATCAATTTTACATAATACTTGCATGTGAACTTTTATTATTTTAATTATGTATTTTTTTATTATTTGATAACGTTATTTACAAAAAAGAAAAAAAAAAAAAGACATGACAGCTAAGAAAAACTCTGCGATTAAGACTTCAGTTAAGAATTGAAGCTGAAGGGCAACGATTAATTAAGGAATGTGAAAGCACCAGCCTACTCTATAAAGCAGAATAATGTAAGATCTAGAAGGAGTTTACAATATATGAGGATCATTGAAGTTTGAAACATCATGCTTAATATTACAATAGGGAACGATTCTGACGTAAGATCTATAAGGAGTTGATAATTTGTAATAGATAGAGATATATAGTTTTTTTTTTGACAGAAGATAGAGATATATAGTTGCATTACAGGAAGTTAAATTTTATAGTTGTTACTGGGGGTTATAAAACTCTTTTTTTTGTAGTATGGAACGGGGTCTAAAGTCCAAGAAGACAACCCTCTCTCCGTGTAAAAAGCTTCATATGCTGACTTGATAGTAAATAAACCACTAGGTCACTAACCAAGTTGGGTTGGTCTAGTGGTTAGCTCACTAGTCCGCTTAAGCAAGTGTCGGGGGTTCGAATCCCGCCTTGTGCATGCAGCAACCCATTGGCCAGCGGCAAACCCTTAAATGGAGCTCATTACCGCGACGGATTAGTCCTTAACCTGCCGGGTTGGGGGATACCGTGGGAAACCAAAAAAAAAAAAAAAAAAAAAAACCACTAGGTCACTAGGACACACTAGCTAGCTGATATAGTCATCTCTAACACTTTTACATTATATAATGACACAGTAAAAAATATATTTTTTTTATATTAATTGTGTGAATAATCTTGTAAAAGAACAATAATTAGACGACTAAGTAAAAAATTAAAAGTTATATTTTTTAATATTTCACATTATTATTTAATTTATCACATTTGTTATTTTTAATAATAAAATATAACCTTAATTTTAATTATATTTGTGTGTTATCAAAATTTCATCCATAGCAAAGAATTTGGCACAAGCAAACTTGGTCTCAATCTGCTGCCAGCATTGTGATTAATCCACACATGCAAAACAAACAAGAGAAAACCCTCCCACTCAACTGAGACAATTGCAATTTGCAAGCTTCGACTAAGATTCAATCTGCCCCGTTTGAATTACCGAAAGTGTTATTATGGAATCATCGTCTCCGATTTGCGAATCCCAAACGGACCCTCTCTCAACCCCTTCCTTCTCCTCTCTCAACGATCTCTGTCATGACCTTACCTCCCTACAAGACCTCGCCACTCGCGGCGCGTGGCGCTCCGTCATCGACAAGGTCTCACGCGCCAGGGCCCTCAACCTCCTTCAAAACCCTCACGACCATCTCACCTACCTTGCCTATAATGCCCTTGCCTTCGCTAAACTGCGTCGTTTCAACGAAGCCTCCGCAGAGCTTGATTCCATGGAGGACCTCGATAGCCACCACTACCGCTACGAAACCTATCCCAAAATCTATCATAACCGAACCGGTTCCATGGTCCCCTTCTCCCTTCGCTGGCTCCACGCTCTTCTTCCCATCAAATTAGGGCACAGAAATCAAGGTGTGGATCGCCTTTACACTCTTCTCGATTTTGTTCGCCAGAAGATCAGGGACAAGGAGACGAACAATCTGCAAGATTCGGTTCAGATCTGGAAGAAGAGAGAGGTATTCGTTGTGAATTGCATAATTGGGAACCATTTGAGTCACAAGGAGTTCACCGTGTGCTTGAGCTTGTTGAAGGAGCTGCTTTCGCGTGACTCTTTGGATCCATTGCTGGTTTCCCAGCTTGGCTATGTTCAGTTGCAGATTGGGGACTTGGAAGGTGCAAAGGTTTCGTTCTCCAAGGTTGAGGGTTTGGTAGAGGAAGCAAAGATGGGTAATAACAATGGTTCGTTGTTGTTGAGTGAGATTGAGATGATGAACCTTGTGAATAGAAACAAGGCTTTGGTGTATTTGGTTGGGAAGGATTATGTCTCCGCTGTTAGAGAGTATGAGGAGTGCATTGAGAGGGATGGTTCTGATGTTGTTGCCTTGAACAACAAGGCATTGTGTTTGATGTATCTGAGGGATTTGTCTGATTCCATCAAGGTACTTGAGAATGCACTTGAGACGGTTCCCACCGTGGCACTCAATGAGACGCTTGTTGTTAACTTGTGTAGCATGTATGAGCTGGCCTATGTGAATCACTCGGATATTAAGAGGACACTGAGCAATTGGATCGCTCGTGTCGCCCCCGACGACTTTGATGCAACTTGCACTCGGACATGAGGTAGTTTTGATTTCATTTGCAATTTGCACTATTCAACTGTAATTGATGAGTTTGTGAATTTTTGTTGATACATTGTGGTGCTATGCTAGTTTGATGAAATAAATAGATGAAACTTTATATTGATATACTACTCCGAGTTAGTATATCAGGTAGAAGTGTGATGTCTTATTGATTGAGAGATATGGAACTTACAGAGGATTGATGTAATGATTTATAAGTAGGTTATTGGTTATTTACTTATTTATTTAGGTATCTATAAATAGAGGAGTTCCTTTTATTAAATCATTAGAGAATAATTAGTAAACAGGTGGAGTTTTTTACATTTGAAGCCAAGAGGAACCAAACTTTTCTCAAAATTCTTAAAAATGCTAATTGGTATCTTGATGCATGATGGAGTAGCTAATTGGTGTATTTGGGAAATTTAGAGGGTGTTAACTGTTATCCTCTGTATCTCGTGTAATATTATTCTCTAAATGTTAATAATATCTCTCAACTTCTGGTGGCATACCCTTCCACTGGTTCATCAGGAGGGAAATTAATGTAACTGATCAACAATGCTTAGTTATGATATGCTTGGTAATCAAGGGAGTTCAGACCCAAAAAAATAAAAAAATAAAAATAATAATCAACGGTTTGCAACAGAGGTAAAAATAAAAGTAACTGAATGAAACATAATTCTTTAAAACAAAATTAAGATTAAGATTTCTAATTATCAAGGTTAATGTGTGTAAATTTGAGCATCCTAAATTAAAGATAAAATTGTTGGGAAGGGTTCTTTGAACTTTTCAATATGTAGGAGATAGGGAAGAGGTCTTTTGATATACTGTATAGCTCTATGCAGTCTTTTGATTTGTGGTTAATTATCATCTTGTAGCTGAAAATTTTGCTGCTGCACATTGGTGGATTGTACTGATTGATAGATTAGTATACCTTCTAACTTCCTTTTACCTCTAGTACAATCTTGTTAGACTTGGATCATATCAATAATGCATATTTGGGTTTCTATTTTGTCTAGGCAATACAAAATCTCGAAATATACTCTTGGCAGATGGAGTTGTCTTGAATTTTCTGATGATTTGTCTTTAATAAATTGCTCATTGTTTTTCTTCATCAGATATCCACTGTGGTGCCTTGTGAATAGGTCAGGTATGCAGTTTATTCGGAAAGTATAGGTAAATTTGAATCAGGATCTCAACTTATAAACTCGTAACGGCTTATTCTTAAAATCGTAAACTTGATTAGGGATCTAATTTTATAAACTCTTGCAGGTCCTTTCAAGAGTTTGATAACCTTGTAAATATATAATGAAATTGACAAATAATGGTTCACATCTTATTTGTAAGATTTCAATACTAGAATGATCAGTGTTTTGAGATGATCACGATTATATGGAAGTCATCTGTTACATTTACTAAAATCCTAGAGGAATTTAGGGTTGGGTTGTTTTTGTGGGTTATTTTCTTTGAACATTTTGATCAGGTAGATCTTACTTTCTTAGTTGACATAATTTGAATCTGCTATACATTGAAAATTGATATAACTCTTCTTTTCTTTGAACTTGATTCCCTATAAAGAAGGGTTTGGTTTGTGAGGCCTAGATGAAAGGGATGTGCTAAATTATTATTAAATTAAAATAATATGGGGTTGTGGTTATTTCTTCTCATTATATCCCAAATTTCCGATTTATTTTTATCTTTCCTTAAAATTTTACATATCATGCTATCAATCAATATTTGTTCTGTAAAAATATTATTTGTACACCAAAATCAATCACTAAAATTAATCATCAATGAATTTTCATATAAATATATATGTTCAATTTATTTTTAATGTGTATCTATAGTTTAATATATATTTTATATTAGTCGCCGATTTTGGGGTGCACCTACTGTGGTGGTTCTTTTTGAATGTGTTATCAACTTATCTCGGAGTTTAACCTCGAAGCGTGTATCTGGAGCAGGGAATGGGTTAAGCAGGCAGGGAATAATAAGTAACACGATGTAGACATTGGATTCTTTCTCTACTCTTATTATATTTTATGTTATAATCAAGAAAAAGAAAATAGAAACGTAAAGTTTTTCCTGCATTTATGAAATTTTAAGGGTAAAAAAAGGGGCAACGGACGATATTTAGGGGATGTGAATTTGGCGGCAATTTATTTTTGGTTTTTAAATAATCACATAAACCAATTAGAAAGAGACAAATAAACAAATGTAAATTCTACCTTATTTTTTTGTAGGAGGATAATAGGCAATAGCATTCCTCGGCTGTTTTTTTTTTAATTATGGAAAGTGTTAATGTGTAACACCATGAAATGGAGGGAATAAAAAAATTTGCACTGCTATGGGTCAGAAGAAAAACGCAAGGTGCGTTTTGTACTTCTTTATTTTTTTTTTAATTTAGAAATACACAAAACGTAGGTTACGTTTTGGCAATTTCAATTTTTTTTATGTTGTTTCAGGCTAAACGCATGTTGCGTTTTAATAAGCCAGAAAATTCAAATTTTTTTGAAGCCCACAAAATGCAGGTTGCGTTTTGTTAGTAGCAGAAACTTTTTCTTAGAAGCTCCAAAACGCAGGTTGCGTTTTGTACACAAAATAATATTTAAATCCATAAGTTTGTCTATAAATACGAAGTTCGGTTTCATTCATCTTCATCTTCACTTCTCTTACTCTTTTTTGCATAAAGTCCTTAGTGGGGTGTTTTTTTGGCGGATAACTGTGTCAAAAAAATAGAGTTAGTTGAGGCTGAAGTTATGGAAGGTGTTGCAAACTTGCGAGTATATTATAATGGTGAGGCTATAACAAACAAACATGAAGGAGTTACTTTTGTTTGTGAATGTCTGTTGTTATTTGCTATTCCATGTACCATGAGTTTTGTTGAGTTGCAAAATGGTCTTTGTAATAACATTCAAAGCCACATTTTGAAAAGGGTGAGCAATCTTTTATACAGAAGTCATGTGCAAGTATTTGATGGGCTAATACAGTTTCAAATAATGGCCATCACTGACGATGCCAGTATGCAGCAGATGTTGTATATTTATCAACAAATCCGATCTCACGTGCCGATGATAGAGCTGTACGTTGAGTTTGAACAGCAGTTGGGGATGGGTACGGTCGGCGACGAGGTCAATGTTGATGAGCTCAGGGATATAGATTGGGAAGAAGATAATAATGACAGCGAAGAGAAATTCGAAACTAACTATGAAGTTGATGACGAAAACGATGATGGAGACTTGGCAGGCAATCCGGCGGTGCAAAATGAAGTGAATGCCATTGTAAGCCAACACCCGTTTGGTGTTCCGTCTTTTATGCGGACTCTAGATCTCGAAGTCATGCATGCCCCGGAATTTCCTGAGTATGCGAATATGGGTATGTTATGATTATTAACTCAAGTTTCCTGTAGTGTTTAAATTATTTGCCTTGTCTGGTGGTGCGCATGTCGTAGGTGAAGGCAACGTTGCGGCAGAAGATGGCGAGTTTAGTGTCGGAATGGAATTTGGTTCGAGAGAGTCGGTGATATCTGCAATCAAAAGCTACACCATCTCTAGAGGAGTTGATTACACTGTGTATGAGTCTGAGGCGCAGACATTCTATGCAAAATGCAAGGGGTATGGTGCAGGGTGCGATTGGCTTATCCGAACTAGCTTGATTCGAAAAAAAGCAGTATCAGTGGGCCAAACAAAAAGCAGTATCAGTGGGCCATCCATCTCTTTGCAGTTGAATCATGATGCATGACACAACGATCTGTATAGGTATGCCAGACTGGCTGCCTCGAAATCCGGTGAAAATCCCGAAGTAGCGGTAGAAACTTCGAGTTCAACGATGCAGTCGACTTATCCGGAAACACAACCGTTCCGAGCACGCAGAAAATGTGCGCTCGGACGTAACGCTCAATAGACTCTTGAGTGTCACATGGCTCGAAATCTCTGCACCGCCGGACCCAGGGTATACTAACCTTACCCAATACGTGATCCTGCGGACCGGGCTCCCGACCAAAACACGTGAGGTAGTTCTCCACCAAAAACTGGTGACTGCTGTCTGATCTACCAGTAACGGGCTCCCCATTAACCGGGAGGCCAAGAATATATGAAATACCTTCCAGCGTCACTGTCACCTCACCGACCGGAAGATGAAATGTATGGGGTCTCCGACCTTCATCTTTTGACCAAAACACTCAGTAGTGCAGAATGACCTCTCAGTTCGCCTACTCGTGAAACGTGTTGAAACCCAGTTAGTGCTAGTGAAGCTGCAGCTACCTCGTTAAAGGTCTCTGGCGGATCTAATTTTCTGGGCAACAAATTCCTGATAGCCTGCGAAAAAAATTAACGATAAATAAAAATAATGATAATGATAATGATAATGATGATAATAATAATAATTATAATAATAACAATTAATAAATAACGTTATGATAAAAAAAACGTTTGTTTTTAACAGAGACATTATTATAAACATTTAACAATATACTAAATATTTTGAAAAAGGTTCAAAAACTCTAGCAGAGAAAGAGTACGTGCTCCGTACTCAGGGAGAATGAGAGAAGGAGAGAGCGGGAGAGAGCGTTTGAGGGTGAAACACGGTGAGAAAGATGTCCATGCCATCGAAAGAAATAAGGGGGTGAGCGTGGGAGGGTTTGCATCAGGCGTGAAGGAGGGATCAAGTAAGGGCAACCTTAGTTCTAGGGTGACTTCCAAGATTTCTTTCCGTGACAAGGTTATTGGTTCTACGGTAGCCTCAAGGATAAACCAAGCTGAAGCTCTAAATGAGGATTCCATGCAGTGGTCATCGGAAAACAAGGAGATCATATGCCTCCGAGAGTTTGCTTCTCTGAAGAGGCTAGAAACATTCTTTCTGAACCATACAAGGAGGCAATTGTGATTAAGGTTCTTGGAAAAAACCTTAGTTACACGGCCATGTTTCACAAACTGAAAGGGGTATGGAGGATCACCGATAGATATGAAATCTTGGATGTGGATTTTGGGCACTTCCTCGTTAAATTTGATCGCATGGACGACCGAGAGAAGGTTTTACTAGGGCGCCATGGATGATCTTCGGTCACTATATTGCCATCAAGCCATGAACATTGGATTTTAAACCTTGTGAGGACACTTTCGGGGAGACTATGGTTTGGATTCGAATCGCTGGTTTGAGCATATGGTACTATCAGGATAAAGCCATGATGAGAATTGCTTCTACTGTGGGGAGACCAGTCAGGGTGGATCTGGCTACTAAGGCGGCGGAGCGGGAGAAATTTGCTCGGGCTTGCGTGCAAATTAATCTTGGTTTGCCGGTAGTCCAGAGTGTGATTGTTGATGAGTTTAAATATAAGGTGGAGTATGAATGCTTACACCTTATTTGTGACAAGTGCAATTGTTTTGGGCATCTAGCAACTGACTGCAGAATGACCCCGACAGAGTCGGAAAAGGTGGATCGAAAGGAAACATCAGTGACTGAGACGACGGCCCGGTTGGTGCGGCCACAAGAAGCCTCAAAGGAAAAAAATTTTAAATTTGGATGCAATCCTGAAGATTCAGCGATAGTTGCAGAAATTGGGGAGGAATTGGGTGATATGTTGCATGGGAAGGAAGTGGGGTCCCAACATTTGGGAAATGAGGCTGGCTGGACCAAAGTCAGCGGTAAAAGGAGAGGAAAATTGAGCCAATCAAACAAAGCCTAACAAACCTCTAAAGACAAAGTGCCGGTGCACTAAAATCAGAAATTGGACCAGAACCGTGACTTTGGGCTACGTATGAGAGGAGCCGAATCAGGGGTGAAGACTGGGTCGGTTGGCGGATCTCAAGCACGCATGGCGTCTTCCAAACAGCAAGGGGTGAAAGGCAAAGCTGTCTCCGTTGCGGTGCCGACTTTCACTACCATTATAAAAAACGGACATAAGAGGTTGCGCCCTTCTTCTTTGCAGAATTCGCCGTCGACTACGAACTGCCTTGGCGACATCAGCAAGCAGCAAATCATCGAATTGGAAGGGTTGTCAGTGGAGGGACACAGACAAACCAGGCAACAACCGGGTAAGGACAAGAAAGTCTCAGGGGGATATGATGGTGGATCCTCATCATCTCGTTAGGGACTTCGGTTGAGGTTGGTCATTTTTACAGTACAATTGTTTTATGGATTATTTAGATTTAAGCTTTCTATTTTGGAATATTAGAGGGGCCTCTAATAAATTGACCCGAGTTCATAGTAAAGAGTTATTGAATAAATTTCACCCTACTTTTTTCATTCTGTTTGAAACCCATATTCCTTTCGAGAGGATGAAATCTTTTTGGAATAATCTAGGTTACCAGGGTGTTGGTATTGTTGAGGCTAATGGTCATAGTGGGGGTATCTGAGTTTTATGTGCTAATTCAAATATTTCTGTGAGAGTATTGGATGTAGTTGATCAATGTATCAGTTTTGAAACCACTATGGGAAATACTTCTAGTTACTGCAGTGCGGTGTATGCAAATCCGCATATACATCGGCGTAAAGAAATGTGTGGTGACTTAATAAGGATTTCTAATATGATCCACGGACCTTGGATTGTGTTAGGAGACTTTAATGATGTGCTGTTGCAGAGTGAAGTTATAGGGGACAGTTTAGACTTGCCAGAGCAAAACAATTTGCGAAAACATTGGAGGATTGTGGGCTGTTTGATATGGGGGCTATTGGGAGAAGATTCACTTGGTACAGGAAGGTGAGAGGAGGGGTGCAAGTGGCTAAGAAGCTTGATAGAGCAGTCATCAACCAGGACTAGCGACTAATGTTTCCGGAGGCTTATACTGAGGTGCTGGCGCGCTTTCACTCTGATCATTGCCCGTTGTTCACTAGGTGCAAGATGGCAGATAGGGCTACCAAGGGCCATCGTCCGTTCAGATTCCAGGCTGCATGGATGACTCATCCTCTTTTTAGGAATGTTGTTCATATAGCTTGGAATAAAGGAGCTCCGGATGTGGTCAAATGTTTATTGGAGGTTCAAAAAGATGCAACTAGCTTCAATAAAAAGGTTTTTGGCAATATTTTTGTTAAGAAAAGGGGATGGAGAGGCTTTTGAATGACGTTCAGATTACTCTAGAGAGTCAGGAGGATCAATAGCTTAGGATCAAAGAGCAAGTTTTGTATCAGGAATTGAATGATATCCTTCTTCAAGAAGAGCTGTTGTGGTATCAAAAATCTAGAGAACAATGGATGAGATATGGAGACAAAAATACAAAATTTTTTCATCTGCAGACGGTTATCAGGCGAAAGAGGAACAAAATTCATGGATTGTTTTTGGAGGATGGGTCTTGGGCCATAGAGACTTCGACTCTAGAAATGGCGGCAAATTCTTTCTTTCAAAAACTCTTTTCTACAAGGGAGGATATTGACCTGGACGCCATGGGGAATTTTCCTTGCCCGTCTCTTAGTACTGAGGCTTATCAAAAGCTAGTAGAACCAGTGACGTCTTAAGAGGTTAAAAGAGCTGTAATGACCATGAGTTCGTTTAAAGCCCCAGGGCCAGATGGATTTCAAGCAATTTTCTACAAAGAGTTCTGGGACTCTCTTAGCAATGATGTGTGTGGACTGGTTGATGAACAGATTTTTGTGTGGTCTAGAATTCACAAATATATTCTCATTGAAAGTATAGTTCCTAAACCAACAATAATCCTTTCATACAAAAAATTTGGTTGTCACAAGTAACAAACCCCTAATAAAATTGATAACCGAAGTATTTAAACCTCGTGTCGTCTCTCAAGGAATTGCAGGGAAGTGTGCTTATAATTGGTTATGGAAAAGTATACTTTTGGGGTTTTGGGTAAGAGACAAGAAAAGTAAATTGCAAAGGGAACAAACTAACAACTATAAAAGCTCATAGCAAGGAATGAGAATTGGAAGTTCTAACCTTATTATTGTCCTTAATAGTGATGAGAATTATTCATTGCTCCCACTTAGTTAACCCTCTAATTATGAAGGAAAGTCAAGTGGACGAATCAATTTGATTCCTCAAGTCCTAGTCAACTCCTAAGGAAAGACTAGTTTTAGTGGAATCCAAATCAACTAGCAACTTTCAATTATCAATCAACACAGGAGTTTGATAACTCAAGTGTCACTAATTACTCAACCAAAGCCAAAAGGAGAAAAATGTAACTTAAAACCCTCCCAAACATTTTATCAAACACTTGGAAGGCATAACACAAAAGCATAGAAAAGCAATAAGAGATAATAAAATCCCAACAACCAATTGAAAGCATCAAAAACATAAATTGAAGAAAGCAATCATGAATATGAAATACCTCAAATTGCATTAAATGGAAAATCAAATCTAACATGAGAATTCATAAACTAAATGGGGAAGATTACGTAATCAACAAGGGAGATGAATAAACTAGAATGCCAAGACAAATAAAAGTAGAAGAGAAACTAAATTAAACTAAGATAGAAATCTGAATTTGAGAAGAATTAAAGCTAAAAATCCTAAAACCTAGAGAGAGGAGAGAACCTCTCTCTCTCTAGAAAACTACATCTAAAACCTAAATTATGAATAATGATTGATTGCATGATTGATGCCTTCCCCCTTCAGTCCTTGGTCTTTTTATTCTTTTTCCACCAAAGATTGGCTTCAAAACTGGGCCAGAAGCCCTCTTGAAATCGCTGGGTGCGATTTCATTAAAGGTGTCAGCGTGGGCATCGACGCGTACGCGTACAGCGCGTGTACGCATCCCTGGAGTGATGCGCGATCCGCGCGTGCGCGTCTTATGCGTGTGCGCGCGTCCATGGGCGCGTTCCAAATTCTTGGCTTTCATGATTTCTCCACTTTGCATGCTTTCTCTTCACTCCTTTGATCCATTCCTAGCCCTTTTCAATCTGAAATCACTAACAAACACATCAAGGCATCTAGTGGAATCAAAGGGGGATTGAAATTATCAAATTAAGGATCTAAAAGCATGTTTTCACACTTAAGCACCAATTAGGAGACAATCACAAAACTATGCTATTTCATTGAATAAATGTGAGAAAAGGTTGACAAAATGCTCTAGATTCAACACAAGATAAGTCCTACAACTGGGGTTTATCAACCTCCCCACACTTAAATCTTAGCATGTCCTCATGCTAAACCAAGAAGGAAACAAGGGGTATGACATTTATTCAATGCAACTAAACTATATGCAAGCCATCTAAATGCACTACTTATTATGAATGTAAATGCTTAGGTCAAAACAAATCGACTTTTCAAGAAAACAAATGTAAGCATAAGGGCTAAAACAATAGGAATTAAACCCAACCCACAATTGCATTGAGTTATCAAAAGGATTTACCAACTTGCAAGAACATAGAAGATAGCGGTGAATGCATGTGATTGAGCAATCAAACACTCACCGGATGTGTATCCGCTCTAGTCACTCAAGTGTTTAGGGGTGATTCACTCTAGTCTTCTCTAGTCATGCTTTCTAAAACTTTGCTCTTCATCTAGCCAATCAACAAATATCTGGTGTACAAATGCAAACATCATGAGGTCTTTTCAAGGATGTAATGGGGATAAGGTAAGGGTGAGGATATATGTATGGCTAAGTGAGCTATAAATTGAACATTTGACTAACTTAAGTTTTCACACAATACATACACACACTCTATATGCCTCTAAAATCATGCCTAGCTACCCATGATCTCACTTTTGTATTTTTCACATACTCATGTATTTAAATGTTCTTCTATTTCATCTCATATGCATTGATCTTTTTATTGAACTTAACATTGGGGTGGTTTCATTCCCCTAGACCAAAACATTTTTTTTATGCATAGTAAATCAATGCATATGGTTTTCATAATTTCACATGAGTAGCACCCAAATTCTCAATAATTGTCAATAAAATACTACACACTCTCATCAACCCAAGTTCCCACATTCCCCACACTTAATTGACACACAATCTCTATCTTAAGCTAACCAAAGATTCAATTGGGGTAATTACTTGTTTTTCCGCTTAAGGCTAGTGATGTGGTAACATAGAGAATAATTGGAGGTTAAAAAGGCTCAAAGTGGCAAACAAAGGTAAATGAAAGGGTAGGCTTTTTTGGGATAAGTGAGCTAATAACAAATGATGGCCTCAATCATATGTATGCATGAATATACACTAAACAATGGACATATAGAATGAAGCAAAGCAGAGATTACAATCATAGAGAAGAAAACACACAAGAGGAAAAATCATGGTTAAATAGTGTAACCATATAATCAAGCTCACAATCTCACAGGTTGTGTGTTCTTAGCTCAAAACATGCTTCACAAAATATAAAATTCAAGCAAGTTCATCAAAAGTTTCTAATCAATTGGGGTGATGCCCTATAGATAAATTCCTTGAAAAATCTCATTGTTTGACTAAGCTTATTCTTAATGTAATGTTGTGATTGAGAAATTCTAAAAATTCTTTAGTTTATCCCCTTTTTCAATCAGCACAAACTGCTCATGCAACAAGGTAAACTAAGCTCAATAGTCCACATTTTTCCATATCACAACTAATAACTAAAAGTGCAATTCAACAAGCTAAACAAAAGTATCCACAATACTGATATATACAATAGTCCAAAAAGTGCAAAATAAGGCAAAATATCATAAACTAAAAGATAAATGTCTGAAAAGAAAAGAAAAATGTTCACCACAAAAGAGCTATCCACCGACGGTGACAACGGTGACCTCCCCACACTTAGAAGGAAGCATCGTCCTCGATGCTACGGCTCGGGCTCAGAATGGGGGTCAACGGTCGCATCAGGCTGCTGGGGCTGAGGCTGGGGCTCCTCATGGGGCTGCTGAGCCTCTGGGAGGGCCTGTGTCTCAGGAGGGGCCTCTGGATGAGCTGGCGCCTCCTCATGCTGCTCTTCCTCAGATGCGGAAGAGTCGGGGAGAGGGGGCAACTCAACGCCCAGTGCGATGAACATCTGATCTATCCTGTCAAGGCGTCGCATGATACGGCGCTCACTCCGCTCCATAAAGCGGAAGAGATGTTGCACCACAAGATATGTCAGCTGGGGTGCAGGTGGTGGTGCTGCTGCTGCTGGTGCTGAGGGTCCTGCTGTTGCGGAGGAGGAAGAGGGAGCGGCTGTTGGTAATGCTCAGACTCGGGCTCTAGAAGCACGCCGGGATGGGGGCTTCTCATGCACCCATGTCCCCCACGGAATAACGTCCTCCTCACCATCGTCCGGAGGTGGTGGTGATACGTCATCCTGTCTCCAAGGAGCACCGGCAAGCTCAGCCATCCTAGTGACCAGAGTGGGAAACGGGAGTAAGCCACGGATATGTGCCCGCCACATGTACCTCTGGATCAGTCGGGGGAAGTAGACCTCCTTCCCTTCCATCACACACCCGATCAGGACGAGTATGTCGATCGGAATCTCAGTGAAATATGTGGTAGGCATGACATAGGAGGCAAAGATGTGCTGCCATGTTCGAGCCTCTCTCGACAGATGAGCAAACAGCATCCCTTTGGGTTTCCTGTTATCAGCATCCATTACCCAAGGGGCATCCGGGGTGGCAATGACACATCGCAAGGCATCATAGTCAAAGGTCATAGCGTTCATTGCTATCTCCGCCTGCTGATAGGCACATGTGTCACCAGTCCTGGGTAGACAGTGGAGGATATCCTCAATCACAGCCTCTGTAACCAGTATCTGACCGCCTCGCAGATGAACTGAATCAAGGGTCCCTCTAAAGAAATTGCAGTAAAATTCCTTGACCCAGGATGTGTTCACCTGACCCAACTCTCTGTCAACAAAACCTAGACCCAGCCCCTGAATGCGGGCCTCCATGGATGGCTTGAGGTCTGTGGGAAGGGCCAGTTTCTTCTCAATGTTCAAATTCTTCTTCCAATAGTTGGGGAAGCGAAGCTCACAATACAGGTTAGGAAACCTGTCGGTATCGGTAGGTGGTAGCTGTTGATCCGCCTTATCCTTCTTTGAAAAAGGGTTTTTAGCATAGTTGGCAAAAGGAGAAAGAGTGGGGGCAGGAGGTGTCTTCCTCTTTCTAGAGGTAACTTTGGCCTTCCCTCTGTCAGCCATCCTGAAAAACAGATATAGCAGGATATAAACAATTAAGCCAAGTAGATGCAGTCATTGATGATTAAATAAGAATTTGTGCATAAAAGCATATAAGAGGGAAACAAGTCATCAACTATGCACAAGGTCACTAAAATTGTAATAATTGGTGTTGAAAGATGTGAAACATGCACTTTGTGTAACCCAAAAGCAAGTTGAAAGCAGTTCCAAATTAAAAGGGTCACACTAGTGGAATGTACCAATAATTACAAGTGAATGGACCATAGTCAAGAAAATGCAAGTTAAGATCAAATGGTGAAGATCACATGGTGAGCTTAGCATTGGCCTCACTAGTCAAGTAATGGGATGCTTGAATTGGGAGTGATAAGGGAGAGTTAAAGCTCTTTTTCCAACCCCATGTTGTTAGTAAGGAAAAAGGGCGGAAGTTGGCGCTTTTGTGTTATCTATCAGGCACTTAATGCTATAAATGTAAAGGACAAATTTCATATTCCCACCATTGAAAAGATACTAGATGAACTCTTTGGTGCATAATATTTTTCTAAGACATCAGATTATTATGAATGCGAACTGTAACACTCCGTTTCTCCACAGAATTTATTCTCAAAAATTCTGTGATGAGAATTCGATAAATGTCTGAGAATCACCTTATCATATATTATAAGGTGGATTTAGATTAGATGAGTAAAATGAATAGATATGTCGTGAAAGATAAAAACGTTCCCTAAGCCGAAAATCGTATTAATAATGATGAATATGACCGCTGAGTTAAAATCATCTATAAAATCTTTACTACTAGCTTTTCTTGGTTGAATTAGCTTAGTAGAATATTTTAAACTTGATTTGGAGCCGAAATACTCTCTGCTACCATTTCTTCAGTTGCCGGTTGTTTAAACCAATATGGTTTGAAAATGGTAATCTTATAGTTTAATCATTAAACCGTGTTCTTCTTTCTTTGGTAGTTAGGCCAAACCATCAGGAAGGTTATCTTCAACTGAAATTCATGAATCCACATAATGAACTAAACTTGTAACATCCTCACTATCAGAATGTCATACTTCCGGCTGTGCCACTCTGATAGCGAGAATATTACGACGACTGACATATATTTAATAATAACATATGAGCTTTTAACTCGAAACCGTATCGCTATTTTCTTTGAAAAATCAGAAATACTTTTTATTTCAGTCAAACATGCATATATAATTGATGACAAGTCATCTTAGGCTAGTTTCACATGCATTTTTTATATGTTTTCATTAGGTTTTATGTACTTTCTTGAGCAATAAGTAAGCAATTGGATTGGAAACTCATACATATCTTAGCTCAATCAAACATGGTTAAATTGGTGCATTTTCATGAGATTTATGCAAGATTTATGTGATTATTATGAATGATACAAAACCTTGTGATTATGGCAAACTTTGATGCAATATTTTGATTGATGATAGGTGAAGAGAAGCAAGAAAGAAGCAGAGGAAGAAGCAGAGGAAGTAACGTTGGAGGAGAAAGGGGGATGCAACGTTGGTGGCCAATGTTCGTCCACCAACGTTCAGGCAATGTTCTGGTAAAATGGGTGCCAATGTTGGAGGGAACGTTGGTGAACCAACATTACCTCCAACGTCTTCGATAATTTTCAAAATCTGGAGCTGAGAAATTTTGGGTGACGCGTACGCGTGAAAGTGTAATTCTCGTGAACGCATGAGCTACGCGCACGGATGAACCGGCGAAATTGACCATTCACGCGTACGCGTGAGTCACGCGTACGCTTGACTAAGAGAGCGTTGGGAATCAAACGTTGCCTCAAACGCTACCTCCAACGCCCTCGATGAGAAGCCAAAATTTGGAGTTTGGAAAATTGCATTGATGCGGCCGCGTTCGTGACGCGTACGCGTGGATGAAATTTTAGCCATCCTCGCAAACGCGTGAGCAACGCACACGCGCAAAACGTTATTTTCACGCGTACGCGTGGGCGACGCGTACGCGTGGGCGACGCGCACGCGTGAATGAAAAATTGTTGGTGCACCAACGTTGAGTCAAACGTTGGCCCCAACACTCACTTTTTTCAAAAGAATGTTTGACTCAACATTTTCTGGCAAACGTTGAGCACCAACATTGACACCAGCTCCAAGGCAATTAAGCACCCATGCAGATCATGAACATGAATTACCAAATGCCCCTCTTCAACCTCACTAAGACCCATTCTAGCTTTCTTCAATAGAGGCAAAAAAGAAGCCCAATCCAAGGACTTGAAGACTGAATTGGAAAGTGTATAAATAGAGGAGAATTTAATTTAGAAAGGGAGTTAGAGAGAGATCTGGGAGGCTAGGGAGTCAGAGACCCAAATTGGGAAACTCTGCACTTAATTTTATTTGTATTTTCTCTTTTGTAACTCTTTTGCATTTTCTATTTTTTTTTGTTTTTACTTGAGTAATAATGAAATAAATCCCAAATTCATTAGGGGGAGGAGCTCTATTGTAATCACAATGAATCAATGAAATTCTTCTTCTTCTCACTCCGCTTGGGTAGCTATAGGATAAATTCTGTTTTGATTGTGAATTATTCACTCCAGAAGGGGGTTTAATTCAACTGAATGCTTGTGTGAGCTTCGTAAGGGAAATCACTTGCATTAGAATTAGAGCTCTATCTTTCACAATTCTCTTAACTAACACCATTCAGAAGGAATTGAGATTTTGAGAATTTGTGTGGCTTATGGATAAGAGAACGTGCTCTAACTCTTCTCATGACAATTAGATCAAGGAATTGGCAAGATTGATTATGATTAGAGAGATTGGATTACCAAGGAATTGGGATCCAATCAATTTCAATCTGCCATAGATCTACTCATATGATTGAGAAAGGAGTTGAGACCCATTTGATTCAGTTGGATTATGATATCTCTGATCCCTGATGAATCACTTTCTTTGAATTTCTTCAGTTTGAATCTCTCTGAATTTACTTTAATTTACAATTGTTCACTGCTGTTTTGAAATCGACAGGAAAGCCCAATAAAGGGCCCAAATAGAGGAAGACCCAAATCCAAAGGCCGTTCGAGCCTATAGAGATAAGGGCGGTTCCCTTGAAGATAAGCTAACCTCAACTCAAAGATAAAGATAAGATAAGATAACTAACTTATCTTATCTAGAAAGGTCACTCTACAACCACTATAAATACACTGGAGCACCCAGGTATAACTCATACTCTGATTCTACAATAAACCTGCTTAATACCCGTGCTAACTTAAGCATCAGAGTCTCTTGCAGGTACCCCCCACCCTCCGGTGACCAAGGATCAGAAGTGCAGCCAGTCCAACAAGTCGGACACAACAGCTCCGGCCGCCACGAGCCAGCCGGACACGTCATCTCCGACCAGTATAGAAGATCTCATCCGAGATCGGCCTACAGTTTCAGGTAACCCTCGGAACATTGGCGCCATTGCCGGGGACCTGGAAGTCATCCCATCATCATGGCAAACGACCATGACAACGACCATGATTCAGATCTAGAGGACAGAACGCCGCACAAAAATGCGGACGCTACACCAAAAGATACTCCGGAATCTAACGGAGACAAAAACTCATCACATCCGGGAGTAATAGAAGCGCTTCAAGATCGCCTAAAGCAACTTGAAAAAGAAATTCAGCATCAACGAGAAGTTGGCAAGGATCTACAAAGAGAGGTAAAGCGACGTCGAGAGCTAGAAGATAAAATCCTACAACTCGAAGCCGATCTCAAAGCAAAGGCTACCCGGACCACCCCTGAGGACAATTCACGCAAAGATCAAGATCCATTCACTAGGGACATCATGAAAACTAAAATTCCTAAGGACTTCAAACTCCCGGATATGACTCTGTATGATGGCACTACAGATCCCAACCATCACCTCAGCAACTTCAGAAGCAGAATGTACCTCACCGACGCCTCGGACGTTGTTCACTACAAAGCTTTTCCAACGACCCTCACGAAGACAGCAATTAGATGGTTCGACAACTTACCTCGTAAGTCCATCTCAAGCTTTGACGACCTAGCCAAAAAATTTCTGGCCAGATTCTCCATCCAAAAAGACAAGGCCAAGCACGCCCCCAGTCTACTAGGAATCAGGCAAGGAGATCGGAAAAAGTCTTCGCAACTACATGGAGAGATTCAACAAAACGTGCCTAGACATACAAAGCTTGCCAATAGAGGCCGCCATCATGGGCCTCATCAATGGCCTACGAGAGGGACCTTTCAGCCAATCTATATCGAAGAAATATCCCACATCCCTGGATGAGGTGCAGGAGCGAGCGGAAAAATATATCAACATGGAAGAAAACTCTCGGTTGGGAGAAACCTCAAAATCTGGATTCTCCTACCAAGACAAAGATAAAGAATCCAAAAAGAAGGAAGATCGACAAGGGGAGAAAATAAAAAAATATCATAATTACACATCTCTTAGGGTATCCCTGATAGATGTCAACAAAGAAGTCTGCCATACGGAAAAGATACTCCCAGCTCGACCACTCAAAGGCAAAAGAGGAGGAGGAAATCGGAACGAATACTATGAATATCACCGAGTCCGAGGGCATTCCACCAACGAATGCTTCGACTTAAAAAACATCATAGAAAAATTAGTAAGAAAAGGAAAACTAGATCGGTTTCTAGCCACCCGAGATGATGATCAAAGAAAGAGAAGAATGGGTGAAGATGTCGGACGAATCGAGCGATCACCTCGTACACCAGAAAGACATGTCCATATGATACACGGAGGATTTGCAGGAGGAGGAATCTCCAAATCATCCCGCAAAAGATATCTCAAAGAAGTATATCATGTTGAAGGAAAGGAGGAAGCTCCCGACATCCCTGCAATCACATTCACCAAAGAAGATGCATCCGGTATCATCTCAGGACATGACGACCCCATGGTCATCACCATCATACTGGCAAACGCCAATCTCCTCCGCACATTAATAGACCAAGGGAGCTCCTCCGATATCTTATTCAAAACTGCCTTCGACAAGCTCGGCTTAGAAGAAAAGGAGCTTAGAGCATACCCTAACAGCCTGTTCGGACTGAGAGATACCTCAGTACAACCGCTGGGATACGTGTCACTACATTCAACCTTCGGAAAAGGGAACCAATCCAGAACACTCATGATAGACTACATCGTGGTCAACATGAGTTTAGCCTACAATGCCCTAATCGGTCGGACAACACTAAATCAACTCGGCGCAATAGTCTCAACTCCACATCTATGCATGAAATTCCCAACTACAGAAGGGATAGCTACAATAAAAACAGATCAAAAGATGGCACGCCGCTGTTATAACGAAAGTCTAAACCTCAGAGGCAGAGGAGAAGATTTCCATACAATTGAGCTTGGTGGAGTTCAGAGACGAGAAGAACTACGTCCACAACCCGAAGGAGAAATAGAGAAAGTCTAGATCGGGGATACCTCGGACAAAACAACTAATATCGGCATGATCCTGAAGGGAGACGCAAAAGAATTACTAGTACAGTTCTTACGAGATAATGTCATTTCTTCGCATGGAAAGCCGCAGACATGTCAGGCATGGACCCCAAGCTAATGAGTCACAAGTTAGCGGTCTATCCAGGATCTCGGCCAGTATAGCAGAGACGTAGAAAACTTGGGCTAGAACGATCCTAAGCTGTGGAAGATCAGGTACAAGCACTACTGGAGGCAGGATTCATAAGAGAAGTCAAATGGGAAATGGCGAATGTGCACCGACTACACCGATCTCAACAAAGCCTGCCCGAAAGATCCTTACCCACTCCCAAGTATCGACGCTCTGGTAGATGCTTCATCCGGATATAGATACCTCTTGTTTATGGATGCATATTCCAGATACAACCAAATCCCCATGTATCCACCAGATCAAGAAAAGACCTCATTTTTGACGCCAAAAGCAAATTACTGCTACATTGTAATGCCTTTCAGTCTCAAGAATGTGGGAGCTACATATCAAAGGCTAATGAACAAAGTCTTTTCAGATCATATCAGAAAAATCATAGAAGTCTACTGGACGACATGTTAATAAAGAAACAAAGTGAAGAGACATTATTGTCCGACCTGGCCCAAGTGTTCGACACTATAAGGAAGCATGACATGCGCTTCAATCCCGCAAAATGCACTTTTGCAGTAGAAGCAAGCAAGTTCTTGGGTTTTATGCTCACACAAAGAGGAATTGAGGCAAATCTGGATAAATGCTAGGCCATACTCAACATGAAGAGCCCAACTTGTGTCAAAGAAGTACAACAACTCAACGGGAGGTTGGCAGCCTTGTCCAGGTTCCTAGCGAGATCAGCGATAAGATCCCTTCCTTTCTATGCCACTCTAAGGAAAGGAAAGAACTTCGAATGCACAATGGAATGCGAGCAAGCCTTCCAGGATTTCAAAAGTTTCTTGGGACGACCACCTATCCTAACTCGACCACGAAAGGAAGAACCACTCGTATTGTACCTTGCGGTAGGAAGTCGGGCAGTAGCCTCAGCACTAGTTCGAGAGGACGACAAAGTGCAACAACCTGTATACTTCATTAGTAAAGCGCTGCAGGGATCCGAGCTGAACTACCAAAATATAGAAAAGTTTGCCTATGCTCTCATACTAACATCTCGACGACTTCGCCCGTACTTCCAGGCTCACACCATTAAGGTTCGAACTGACTAGCCCATAAAATGGATATTGCAGAAAACAGATTTAGCAGGCAGAATTTTACAATGGGCAGTCGAGTTATCCGAGTTCGACCTCCAATATGAAGCTCGGACAGCCATCAAATCGTAGTACTTGGCCGACTTCATTGCAGAATTCACATATACCCTGGAAACCCCACAGAATGGAATCTCTACGTGGACGGGTCCTCGAATAAGACTGGAAGCGGCGCAGGTATGATAATAGAAAGCAACCAAGGAACCCAAGTTGAGCTTTCCCTCAAATTTGGGTTCCCGGCCTCAAACAACCAGGCGGAATATGAAGCGTTACTAGCTGGTTTGAAGCTGGCTAAGGAGGTTGGAGCTCAAAAACTCAACATCTTCAGCGACTCGCAAGTAGTCACTTCACAAATAACAGGGAGCTACCAAGCCAAAGATCCCACCATGAAAAAGTATTTGGATAAAACCAAGGAACAGCTCGGACAACTCGGGGAATATAAGATCGGCCACATACCCCGCGAACAAAATGCCCGAGCTGATGCACTCTCAAAACTAGCCAGCACCAAACCAGGGGGCAACAATAGAAGCCTCATCCAGGAAATGCTGCAGAATCCATCAATCTCGGAAGAGGAAAAAGTCCTAGCCATAACAAGTCAGGATCAAGGATGGATGACCCCCATAATTAATTACCTCTAAACAGAAATACTCCCCACAAATGAGAAGGAGGCAAAGAGGTTAAAACGGGAGGCTCAATACTACACAATCATAAACAACACCCTATATAAAAGAGGGATTTTGATACCACTACTAAAATGTGTGCCGACCTCCAACATAAGGGGAGTTTTAGAGGAAGTACACAGTGACATTTGTAGTAATCATCTCGAAGCACAAGCTCTCACAAAAAAAGTACTCCGGACGGGATTTTATTGGCCAAACTCTACAAAAGGAAGTTACAGAGTTTGTAAGGACATGCCCACCATGCCAGAAACATGCCAACTTTCACATCGCCCCACCAGAAGAGCTCATCAGCGTAACTTCGCCTTGGCCATTTGCAAAATGGGGACTCGATCTTCTCGGACCCTTTCCCCAGGGATCAGGACAAGTCAAATTCCTCATAGTCGGAGTAGACTATTTCACAAAGTGGATTGAGGCAGAGCCCCTAGCCAACGCCACTGCTCAAAGAAGCCAGAAGTTCCTATATAGGAATATTGTCACGAGGTTCGGGGTTCCATACTCCATCACCACAGACAATGGCACTCAATTCACAGATGCAGGCTTCAGGAAATTAGTAGCCGACATGAACATAAAGTACCAGTTCACCTCCGTCGAACATCCTCAAGCCAATGGGCAAGCCGAAGCTGCCAACAAAGTCATATTGGCTGGATTGAAACAGAGACTGCAAGATGCGAAGGGAGCTTGGGCTGAAGTACTTCCACAGGTCCTATGGGCATATCAAACTACGCCACATTCCATCACAAACGAATCACCATTTCGATTAGCGTACAGAGTGGAGGCAATGATCCCAGTAGAGGTCGAGGACGGGTCGCCTAGAGTAGTCCACTATAATGAAGAAGCCAACTCTCAACTTCAAAGAGAAGAGCTCGAACTACTTCCGAAAATCCAAGAAAGAGCTCGGATCAGGGAAGAAGCGCTAAAGCGCCGAATGGCTTCAAGATATAATCAAAAGGTAGTGCCAAGAGGTTTCGCGGAGAATGATCTCATCCTAATCCGAAATGATATTGGAACAACTCGACCCGGAGAAGGAAAGTTGGCAGCAAACTGGAAAGGACCCTACCGAGTCATAGAAGTACTTGGGAAGGGCTACTACAGACTGTCCGAACTCGATGGACGAGAGCTTCCCAGATCGTGGCACGCCTACAACCTAAGAAGGTACTATAGCTAGAGAAGGTAAAAGATTTCATCGTAGGATGCACTCTTTTTCCTGAAAAGATTTTTAATGAGGTACCAAGTTGAGATCCAGAAATTATCCGACTTAAAAGGATGAAAAACTCCAACATGTATATATTTGCACTTTCTTTTGAATAAAATATATTTTAGATATTCTACAAATTCTCAAGACGCATTAATCTGAAGCATTCATCGTCCGATTATAAAGCAACAGATCGACAGAAAGTGAAAAACAGATTCTGTTCCGAGGGTTACCTGAAACTGGAGGTCGATCTCGGATGAGATCTTTTGTACTGGTTGGAGATGGCGTGTCCGGCTGGCTGGTGGCGGCCGGAGCTGTTGTGTCTGACTTGTTGGACTTGCTGCACTGCTGATCCTTGGTCACCAGAGGGTGGGGGTACCTGCAAGAGACTCTGATGCTTAAGTTAGCACGGGTATTAAGCAGGTTTTATGTAGAATCAGAGTATGAGTTATACCTGGGTGCTCCAGTGTATTTGTAGTGGTGTGGGCTGACCTTTCTGATAAGATGAGTTAGTTATCAGGTCTTATCTTATCTTATTTTGAGTGAAGTCAGCTTATCTTCGAGGGAACCGCCTTTATCTCTATAGGCTTGGACTACCTTTGGATTTGGGTCGTGTTCCTCTATTCGGGCCCTTTATTGGGCTTTCCTGTCGATTTGGCCGATCTCTTTAAGAAGAGATCGGATAGTCGGACCTGAAGAGGTCGGTCGCCATGTCGCTAAACATCCCGGGTCGGACAGCTCGACCCAGGGTATGAACAGTGCCCCTGCTTGAGCTCGGTCTTCTGCTTTGAGGTCGAGTTTTTTGACTTCGAACTCCTTATAGCGAAGCCAAACTCGAGCACTTTTGTCGATTCCTTTCTTTGTAGAGCTTTTTGAATGTAGAACATTTTTCCTCTAAAAGTGCGCGCTTTAATATCGGCGCTTTGGGAACGTGCGAGGGTTTAATGTTTTCATTAATTTTAACATTAATTGCCCCGTTTCCCTTTGGCTCTTTATTTTGATTTTTGAAAACCCAGAAACGGTTTCTCTCCTTCACTCTTTTCATAACTTCTCCGCAATTTCTTCCTTTGTTCTCTCGCTCTCTGCCTTTTGCCCATATTTCTGCTTTTCTTGCGTTGCGACGTCGCTCGGCGGTTTTCTGGGCAGCTTCCATTTCTGCACCTCCATTTTTCCCCTCGAAGCTTCTTTCGCCTCCAGGTTAGTCCCGTTTCGTGCTTTGCTTTTGTCTTTGTGATGAGGTTTTGATTTTGATCCTCCTTTAGAGAAAAGTTTAGATCTTTCTGTTTTCATTGTGTCCTGTTGTTGTTGAAATGTGCGTTTCTGGGAGTTTTCTTTATCTTCTGCATGATCCTTTTTTGCTTTTGCTTTAATGCTTTGCATGTTCTTTGTTGTTTCTGTTCTGATACCATTTATCCAGAAGAATCCGTATCTGTTTCTTGCTTTATTTGACGGTTGCTTTGCCTGATTCCAAAAAAGTTTGCATTTTTGATGGTTTCCTCTTGGTGTACTTGATGTTTGGGGATGGTTTCTGTAAGGCAATGTTTTTGAAGACTTTTGTGTTTTATTCTGATGGAAAATGCTTGCTGTTTGAAGCCTTCTTTTCTTGTTTTGAGAGATGCTAGGGTGCGAGAAGTAGATTTTTACTAGAAACCTTGCTTTATTATTGCCTCCAAAAGGATGCCCTAGGACTTTGGTTTGAGTCTTGGGGTTTTCCTTTTTCTGTGTGTTCGCCTGTATCGTATTAAGTTGTTTTCTCCCTTGTCCGAGATGTTTTTAGTAATCCCATCTTCTTTTCTTACTTGTAGGATTAGTTGGCCTTATCTCTTCTCGTAATAACATTGTAGAGATGTCTTCCAGAATTCCCGAGGGGATGTCCGATTGGCTGGACTCCCTTGTCTTGTTGTGTATTTCTGTTGTGGATGCTGAATTTTGCACAGAGCTGAGGAAGCGCCATAGGATTTGTGGTAACAGTGCTCGTGAGGGGTATTATGAGCTTGTTGCCCCTGATTCTGATGAGAGAGTTTGTTTTCCGACTTCCATCGAGGGGGAGCGTCCCTTCTTCTATGCTTATGAATACTTCTTTAGCCAATTAAACGTTACTTTTCCTTTTACTGCTTTTGAAACCGATCTGTTGTGGTCATGTAACATTGCTCCGTCCCAGCTTTACCCGAATTCCTGGGGTTTTATCAAAATATTTCAACTGCTTTGCCAAGAGTTAGGCATAACACCTTCTGAAACTCTTTTCCTTTATCTTTTCGTCTCGGCCAAGCCCGGAGGTTCCTCCAAAAAGAAAGCTTCCTGGGTCTCTTTCAGATCGGCCCAGGGGCATAAAGTTTTTGCCATGTATGATGAGTCATTTAAAGATTTTAAGAACTATTTCTTCCGAGTTCGTGCTGTTGAGGGAGTCCGCCCCTTTTTTCTTGATGAAAATGATGAGCCTGCTTTTCCTCTAGAGTGGCAAAAGAATGTGAGAGTGCCACGTTATACATGGGAGATGCTTAATGAGGTTGAGAGGGCCTTTTTAGTTGTTCTTGAAGATTTGTGGGGGAAACCTCCCCATCTGGATACGAAGAGATTCTTGAGTGACCTATCTTTGGTTCGAACTGCTTTGGGTACTGTCTGACTTGTTTTTATACTTGCTTTTGAGCTTTTCTTCTCCTATGTTATAACTTGTCTTTTGTGGTTGATTCTGTATTTTCAGAGATGTCGAAAAATAATGATTCCATGAAGGCCTACAAGAAGGCGAAAAAAGAAACTGCTGCTCGAAACATCTCGGCCAAGACGGCTGGGGAGGGATCTTCGCAAGTTTCAATAAAGCCGCTTGTGCCGAGTTCTCCCGGTCCGAGGAAGGTGATCCCCACTCCTCGGGTTCGTCCGGTGGAGCCTCCCCAGTCTTCTGCTGCAGCTTCTAGTGCTCCTCCTAGTAAAAAGCAAAAAACGATTGAGCCTTTCGACCTTGATGCTCCTAACTTTGATGCAGTCGAATATGTAGATCAACAAATCGGCCCTTATGGTGTCCTCCCTATGGATGACGTGTCGCTTCTTCATCATTTTGATTATATAACTCGGAGTAGTGTCAAGATGGCACACATGGGAGCGGCCCTATATCGAATTGCTCAAAGTCTTCCTCTCCATGCCACTAAAGCTTTTATGCAGGAGGCCAAACAGGAGTTTAATCGGATGAAATGCTTGAAGGAGGAGCTTGAAGTGAAGGTGGCCAAGTTGGAAAAAGATTTGGAGAACGAGAAGGCGAGTTCCATCTCTCTGGCGCCTTCTGTGAGGTTGGTCGAGGACACGACTATGAGGCATAAGGATAGTTACGTGACATCTTACCGGGAGGTGTTGTGCCTGAGGGAGGAGTTGGAGAGTGCCCGAGCTGACTACTCCGAGCTCCAAGGTCATCTCGTTGGTAGTGTAACTGCTGCCTATGAGAACCTGAAGGAACAAGTTCGGGTTATTGCTCCCGAGGCCGACCTGACCCTCTTTAGCCTAGACAACGTTGTCAGGGATGGCAAGATTGTCCCTGATGATGAGGATGATGATGATATTGAACCTCCCCCTGTGTCCTCTGCCAAGGTGTCAACTCCTGCTGTTCCTGCCGAGGTCGGCCCTCCCGCATCTGATCTTGACTGCTAGATCTTAAACCGGGATGATGGTACCGTGGATGCTGTTCCTCTCCAGACTCGCCTTCCGTCTCCTCGGACTGATGCTGCTAGAAAGTCTTCTGACCCTTAGCCCTTTTATTCTGGATATTTACATAGTTGGCCCGGCTTGTGGGATTTTTAAACTCTTTATGTTTTGTTAACTGCTGGTACTTTCTCATTGCTTGCCTAGCAACTTTTTGTGTTGACCAACAAAAGTAACTTTCCAGCTTTTGAGGTAGATTTTGGTGGCCTCTGAAGCTTTATAACTTTGTAGATTATATCATGCTTTTGCACTTAACTTGGTATCTTTTTTGTTTTCTGAGTATGTTGGAACCCTGTTGCTTGTCCTCTTCGGATTTGCTTTATTGTTTGTAACTTTTTAGTAGTAGGAGTCCGACTTCGTCATGTCGGTCTCCTTTAAGTTATTTTTATAGTCCTCTTTTTTGGACCTTCGTCGGGTCTCTTTCAGGGATTACTCTTAGTAGTAGGAGTCCGACTTCATTATGTCGGTCTCCTTTAAGTTATTTTTGTAGTCCTCTTTCTTGGACCTTCGTCAGGTCTCTTTCAGGGATTACTTTTATAACTTCTTAGTAGTAGGAGTCCGACTTTGTTACGTCGGTCTCTTCTGAGTTATTTTTGTAAATAACTTTTTAGTAGTAGGAGTCCGACTTCGTTATATCGGTCTCCTTTAAGTTATTTTTGCAAATAACTTTTTAGTAGTAGGAGTCCGACTTCGTTATACCGGTCTCCTTTAAGTTATTTTTGTAGTCCTCTTTTTTGGACCTGTGTCAGGTCTCTTTCAGGGACTACTTGTATAACTTTTTAGTTTTGGGCTGACTTTGTTATGTCGGGCCCTTCTAAGTTAAAGTAATCCTCTTTAATAGGGTTGGCCAGACCTCTTTCCAGGGTTTACTTATAACTTGGGTTGACTTAGTCTGACTTCTTAATGTCGGCCAGTCTTTAAGTTATTATTTTAGCAATCCGTAAGACCTCGTCAGGTTCTTTTTTAGATCACTTTCGATAACTTCTTACATTATTCTGTGTTCATCTTTGCCAATTTGTAGAAAGTGGTTGTCATCTCTATATTGTCCTTTGGGTGAATCGCGTTTTCACCTTTATCAGACGGTTATCTTTATCGTGATCGTGCAGTGAAATTATTTTTTCACTTTCTGCCGATCTGTTGCTTTATAATCGGACGATGAATACTTCAGATTAATGCGTCTTGAAATCTTGTAGAATATCTTCTTAGGTTGTAGGCGTGCCATGATCTGGGGAGCTCTCGTCCATCGAGTTCGGACAGTCTGTAGTAGCCCTTTCCGAGTACTTTTACAACTCGGTAGGGTCCTTTCCAGTTTGCTGCCAACTTTCCTTCTCCTGGTCGAGTTGTTCCAATATTATTTCGGATTAGGATGAGGTCGTTCTCCGTGAAACTTCTTGGCACTACCTTTTGATTATATCTAGAAGCCATTCGACGTTTTAGTGCTTCTTCCCTGATCCGAGCTCTTTCCTGAATTTCAGGTAGTAGGTCGAGTTCTTCCTTCTGAAGTTGAGAGTTGGCCTTTTCATTGTAGTGGACTACTCTGGGTGACCCTTCCTCGATCTTTACTGAGATCATTGCCTCCACTCCGTATGCTAGTCGAAAGGGTGATTCATTTGTCGTGGAGTGTGGCGTCGTTCGATATGCCCATAGGACTTGCGGAAGTTCTTCGGCCCAAGCTCCCTTTTCATCTTGTAGTCTCTGTTTTAGCCCTGCCAATATGACTTTGTTGGCAGCTTCGGCCTGTCCATTGGCTTGAGGGTGTTCGACGGAGGTGAACTGGTGCTTTATATTCAAGTCGGATACTAGTCTCCTGAAGCCTGCGTCTGTGAATTGAGTGTCATTGTCTGTGGTTATGGAGTATGGAACCCCGAACCTCGTGACAATGTTCCTGTATAGGAATTTGCGACTTCTTTGAGCGGTGGCGCTGTCTAGGGGCTCTGCCTCAATCCATTTTGTAAAATAGTCTACTCCGACTATGAGGAATTTTACTTGTCCTGATCCCTGGGGAAAGGGTCCGAGAAGATCAAGTCCCTATTTTGCAAATGGCCAGGGCGAGGTTACACTGATGAGCTCTTCTGGCGGGGCGATGTGGAAGTTGGCATGTTTTTGACATGGTGGACATGTCTTTATAAATTCTATAGCTTTCTTTTGTAGGGTTGGCCAATAAAATCCCGCTCAAAGTACTTTTTTAGCAAGAGCTCGTGCTCCGAGATGATTGCCACACATGCCGCCGTGTACTTCTTCTAACACTTCCTTTGTGTTGTTGATCGGCACGCATTTAAATAGTGGTATTGAGATCCCTCTTTTGTACAGGATGTTGTTTATAATAGTGTAGTACTGTGCCTCCCTTTTTAATCTTTTCGCCTCTTTTTCCTCCGTGGGGAGCGTCTCTGCTTTGAGGTAGTTAATTATGGGGGTCATCCATCCTTGGTCCTGACTTGTGATGGCTAGGATTTTTTCTGCTTCCGATATTGACGGGCTTTGTAGCATTTCCTGGATGAGGCTTCTATTGTTGCCCCCTGGTTTGGTGCTGGCTAGTTTTGAGAGTGCGTCAGCTCGGGCATTTTGCTCGCGGGGTATGTGGTAGATTTTATATTCCCCGAGTTGTTCGAGCTGTTCCTTAGTTTTATCCAAATACTTTTTCATGGTGGGATCTTTGGCTTGATAGCTCCCTGTTATATGTGAGGTGAATACTTGTGAATCGCTGTAAATGTCGAGTTTTTTAGCTCCAACCTCTGTAGCCAGCTTCAAACCGACTAATAACGCTTCATATTCCGCCTGGTTGTTTGAGGCCGGGAATCCGAACTTGAGGGAGAGCTCAACTTGGGTTCCTTGGTTGCTTTCTATTATCACGCCTGCGCCGCTTCCAGTCTTATTTGAAGAACCGTCCACGTAGAGATTCCATTCTGTAGGGGTCTCCAAGGCATCTGTGAATTCTGCGATAAAATCGGCTAGGTACTGTGATTTAATAGCCGTCCGAGCTTCATATTGGAGGTCGAATTCTGATAACTCGACTGCCCATTGTAAAATTCTGCCTGCTAAATCTGTTTTCTGCAATATTCCTTTTATGGGCTGGTTGGTTCGAACCTTAATGGTGTGAGCCTAGAAGTATGGGCGAAGTCGTCGAGATGTTAGAATGAGAGTATAGGAAAACTTTTCTATTTTCTGGTAGTTCAGCTCGGATCCTTGTAGTGCTTTGCTAATGAAGTAGACGGGTTGTTGCCCACTTTCGTCTTCTCTGACTAATGCTGAGGCTATTGCTCGGCTTCCTACTGCGAGATATAGTACGAGTGGTTCTCCTTCTCGTGGTCGAGATAAGATAGGCGGTCGTCCTAAGAACTCCTTGAAGTCTTGGAAGGCTTGTTCGCATTCTGTCGTCCATTCGAACTGTTTTTCCTTCCTTAAAGTAGCATAGAAGGGGAGAGATCTTATCGCTGCCCCTGCTAAGAATCTGGATAGGGCGGCCAATCTCCCGTTGAGTTGCTGCACTTCTTTGACACAGGTCGGGCTCTTCATGTTGAGTATGGCTTGGCATTTATCCGGGTTTGCTTCAATTCCTCTTTGTGTGAGCATGAAACCTAGGAATTTGCCTGCTTCTACCGCAAAGGTGCATTTTGCCGGATTAAGTCGCATGTCGTGCTTTTTTATGGTGTCGAACACTTGAGCCAGGTCGGACAATAATGTATCTTCGCTTTGTGTCTTTATCAACATGTCATCCACATAGACTTCCATGATCTTTCCAATGTGGTCTGAGAAGACTTTATTCATGAGCCTTTGATAAGTAGCTCCTGCGTTCTTGAGACCGAAGGGCATTACGATGTAGCAGTAATTTGCTTTTGGCGTTAAAAATGAGGTCTTTTCTTGATCTGGTGGATACATGGGGATTTGGTTGTATCCCGAGTATGCATCCATAAACGAGAGGTATCTATATCCGGAGGAAGCATCTACCAGAGCGTTGATGAGCGAATAATTTATACGCTTTTTGGCATTGTTTTTAGTTTATTTTTAGTAGGATCTAGTTACTTTTAGGGATGTTTTTATTAGTTTTTATGTTAAATTCATATTTCTGGACATTACTATGAGTTTGTGTGTTTTTCTGTGATTTTAGGTATTTTCTGGCTGAAATTGAGGGACTTGAGCAAAAATCAGATTCAAAGGTAGAAGAAGGACTGCTGATGCTGTTGGATTCTAACCTCCCTACACTCAAAGTAAATTTTTTGGAGCTACAGAACTCAAAATGGCGCGCTTTCAATTGCGTTAGAAAGTAGACATTCAGGGCTTTTCATCAATATATAATAGTCCATACTTTGGCCGAGTTTAGACGACGTAAAAGGGCATTGAACGCCAGTTCTACGCTGCAGTCTAGAGTTAAACGCCAAAAACACGTTACAACTTGGTGTTCAACTCCAGAAGAAGCCTCTACACGTGTAACATTCAAGCTCAGTCCAAGCACACACCAAGTGGGCCCCGGAAGTGGATTTATGCATCAATTACTTACTTCTGTAAACCCTAATAGCTAGTTTAGTATAAATTGGACTTTTTACTATTGTATTAGACATCCTGGATTGTATTTTTGATCCTGTGATCACGTTTTGGGGGCTGGCCATTCGGCCATGCCTGGACCTTTCACTTATGTATTTTCAACGGTAGAGTTTCTACACTCCATTGATTAAGGTGTGGAGCTCTGCTGTTCCTCATGAATTAATGTAAAGTACTACTGTTTTTCTATTCAACTCAACTTATTCCGCTTCTAAGATATTCATTCGCACTTCAACATGAATGTGATGAACGTGACAATCATCATCATTCCCCCACGAACGCGTGCCTGACAACCACTTCCGTTCCACCTTAGATTGGATGATTATCTCTTGGATCTCTTAATCAGAATCTTCGTGGTATAAGCTAGATTGATGGCGGCATTCATGAGAATCCGGAAAGTCTAAACCTTGTCTGTGGTATTCCGAGTAGGATTCTGGGATTGAATGACTGTGACGAACTTCAAACTCGCGAGTGCTGGGCGTAGTGACAGACGCAAAAGGAGGGTGAATCCTATTCCAGTATGATCGAGAACCTCAGATGATTAGCCGTGCTGTGACAGAGCATTTGGACCATTTTCACAAGAGGATAGGATGTAGCCATTGACCACGGTGATGCCTCCAGATGATTAGCCATGCAGTGAAAGCGCATCGGACCATTTTCACAGAGAGGATGAAAAGTAGCCATTGACAATGGTGATGTCCTTACATAAAGCCAGCCATGGAAAGGAGTAGGACTGATTGGATGAAGACAGCAGGAAAGCAGAACTTCAAAGGGACGAAAGCATCTCTATACCTTTATCTGAAATTCTCACCAATGATATACATAAGTATTTCTATCTTTATTTTCTGTCTATTTCTTATTTATTTTCGAAAACTCCATAACTATTTTATATCCGCCTGACTGAGATTTACAAGGTGACCATAGCTTGCTTCATACCAACAATCTCCGTGGGATCGACCCTTACTCACGTAAGGTTTTATTACTTGGACGACCCAGTGCACTTGCTGGTTAGTTGTATCGAAGTTGTGAATGAAAAATAATTTATTAAGACGTGCGTACAGAGTTTTTGGCGCCATTGCCTGAGATCACAATTTCGTGCACCAAGTTTTTGGCGCCGTTGCCGGGGAATGTTCGAGTTTGGACAACTGACGATTCATCTTGTTGCTCAGATTAGGTAATTTTCTTTTTGTTTTATTTTCAAAAATTTTTCAAAAATCTTTCAAAAATTTCTCATCCGTTTTCAAAAAAAAAATTTAAATTCTTTTCAAAAATTTTTATTATGTTCTTCAGAATTTTTAAGAATGAATTCTAGAGTTTCATGAAGCATGTTGAAGCCTGACTGGCTGTAAAGCCATGTCTAAATTCATTTAGACTGCGGCTTCCAACCCAACATTATCAAGAGCAAGCTAGTTGTTGCTAATCCACCTGCTGCTGTTCCTGATCCACTTGATTTACATGCTAAAGCTTGACTGGCTATTAAGGCATGTCTAACCCTCAGATTGGAGCTTTAGACTAAGAGTGCAAGATTCCTGGAATTCATATTAAAAATTTTGGAATCCTTATTTTTCTTTTTCACAAATAATTTTCGAAAAATCCAAAAAAATTAATAAAATCATAAAAATAAAAAATATTTTGTGTTTCTTGTTTGAGTCTTGAGTCAATTTTTAAGTTTGGTGTCAATTGCATACTCATCTTGCATTTTTCGAAAATTGCATTCATGCATTCATAGTATTCTTCATGATCTTCAAGTTGTTCTTGATAAACCTTCTTGATTGATCTTCATATTATATTGTTTTGTGTTGTATGGTGTTTTTCATATGCATTCTTGAATTCATAGTGTCTGAACATGAAAGATTTCTAAGTTTGGTGTCTTGCATGTTTTCTTTGCATACAAAAATTTTCAAAAATATGTTCTTGATGTTCAACATGATCTTCAAAGTGTTCTTGGTGTTCATCTTGACATTCATAGCATTCTTGCATGCATTCATTGTTTTGATCCAAAATTTTCATGCATTGAGTCTTTTTCATGTTTTTCTCTCTCATCATTAAAAATTCAAAAATCAAAAAAATTATCTTTCCCTTTTTCACCTATAAATTTTGAAAATTTGAGTTGACTTTTTCAAAACTTTTTAAAACTTAGTTGTTTCTTATGAGTCAAATCAAATTTTCAATTTAAAAAAAATCTTATCTTTTCCAAAATCTTTTTCAAAAATCAAATCTTTTTCATTTTTCTTAGTTATTTTCGAAAATTTTAAAAATATTTTTCAAAAATATTTTTCTTATCTTTATCACATAATTTTCGAAAATAACATCATCAATTAATGTTTTGATTCAAAACTTTCAAGTTTGTTACTTACTTGTTAAGAAAGATTCAAACTTTAAGTTCTAGAATCATATTTTGTGATTTCTTGTGAATCAAGTCATTAATTGTGATTTTAAAAATCAAATCTTTTTCAAAACTAATTTCAATCATATCTTTTCAAAAATATCTTTTTAACTTATCTTTTTCAAAATCATATCTTTTTCAAAAATTTGATTTTAAAATATCTTTTCTAACTTCTTATCTTCTTATCTTTTCAAAATTGATTTTCAAATTTGTTTCAACTAACTAACTAACTTTTTGTTTGTTTCTTATCTTTTTCAAAACTACCTAACTAACTCTCTCTCTAATTTTCGAAAATATCTCCCTGTTTTTCAAAAACTCTTTTTAATTAACTAATTGTTTCAAAATTCAATTTTAATTTATTTCTTCTTCTAATTTTCGAAAATCACTAACTCTTTTTCAAAAATTATTTTCGAAAATCCACTTCCCCCTCTCATCTTCTTCTATTTATTTATTTATTTACTAACATCTCCTCCTCACTCACCAAAAATCCGAACCCCCTCTCTCTCTCTGAGTTCAAATTTTTTCTTCTTCTTTTCTTCTACTCTTCTTTTCTTCTTCTACTTACATAAGGGAACCTCTATACCTGGGCAAAAAGGATCCCTATTATTATTATTTTTCTGTTCCCTCTTTTTTATATGAGCAGGAGCAAGGACAAGAATATTCTTGTTGAAGCAGATCCAGAACCTGAAAGGACTCTGAAGAGGAAACTAAGAGAAGCTAAATTACAACAATCTAGCAAGCACCTTTCAGAAATTTTCGAACAGGAAGAGGAGATGGCAGCCGAAAATAATAATAATGCAAGGAGGATGCTTGGTGACTTTACTGCACCTAATTCCAATTTACATGGAAGAAGCATCTCCATCCCCACCATTGGAGCAAACGATTTTGAGCTGAAACCTTAATTAGTTTCTCTGATGCAACAGAACTGCAAGTTCTATGGACTTCCATCTGAAGATCCTTTTCAGTTCTTAACTGAATTTTTGCAGATCTGTGATACTGTTAAGACTAATGGAGTAGATCCTGAAGTCTACAGGCTCATGCTTTTCCCTTTTGCTGTAAGAGACAGAGCTAGAGTGTGGTTGGACTCTCAACCCAAAGATAGCCTAAACTCTTGGGATAAGCTGGTCACGGCTTTCTTAGCCAAGTTCTTTCCTCCTCAAAAGCTTAGTAAGCTTAGAGTGGATGTTCAAACCTTCAAACAGAAAGAAGGTGAATCTCTCTATGAAGTTTGGGAGAGATACAAGCAACTGACCAAAAAGTGTCCTCCTGACATGCTTTCAGAATGGACCATCCTGGATATATTCTATGATGGTCTGTCTGAATTAGCTAAGATGTCATTGGATACTTCTGCAGGTGGATCCATTCACCTAAAGAAAACGCCTGCAGAAGCTCAAGAACTCATTGACTTGGTTGCTAATAACCAGTTCATGTACACTTCTGAGAGGAATCATGTGAGCAATGGGACGCCTCAGAAGAAGGGAGTTCTTGAAATTGATACTCTGAATGCCATATTGGCTCAGAACAAAATATTGACTCAGCAAGTCAATATGATTTCTCAGAGTCTGAATGGAATGCAAGCTGCATCCAACAGTACTCAAGAGGCGCCTTCTGAAGAAGAGGCCTATGATCCTGAAAATCCTGCAATAGCAGAGGTGAATTACATGGGTGAACCATATGGAAAGACCTATAATCCCTCATGGAGAAATCACCCAAATCTCTCATGGAAGGATCAACAAAAGCCTCAACAAGGCTTTAATAATGGTGGAAGAAACAGGTTTAACAATAGCAAGCCTTCTCCATCATCCACTCAACAACAGACAGAGAACTCTAACAAAATACCTCTAATTTAGAAAACTTAGTCTCTGATCTATCTAAGGCCACTGTAAGTTTCATGAATGAAACAAGGTCCTCCATTAGAAATTTGGAGGCACAAGTGGACCAGCTGAGTAAAAGGATCACTGAAATCCCTCCTAGTACTTTCCCAAGCAATACAGAAGAAAATCCAAAAGGAGAGTGCAAGGCCATTGATATAACCATCATGGCCGAATCCAAGAAGGAAGAGGAGGACGTGAATCCCAATGAGGAAGACCTCCTGGGACGTCCAGTGATCAATAAGGAGTTTCCCTCTGAGGAACCAAAGGAATCTGAGGTTCATCTAGAGACCATAGAGATTCCATTGAACCTCCTTACGCCCTTCATGAGCTCTGATGAGTATTCTTCTTCTGAAGAGAATGAAGATGTTACTGAAGAGCAAGTTGCCAAGTACCTTGGTGCAATCATGAAGCTGAATGCCAAATTATTTGGTATTGAGACTTGGGAAGATGAACCTCCCTTGTTCACCAATGAACTAAGTGATCTGGATCAACTGACATTGCCTCAGAAGAAACAGGATCCTGAAAAGTTCCTAATACCTTGTACCATAGGCACCATGATCTTTGAAAAGGCTCTGTGTGACCTTGGTTCAGGGATAAACCTCATGCCCCTCTCTGTAATAGAGAAACTGAGAATCTTTGGGGTGAAAGCTGCTAAAATCTCATTAGAGATGGCAGACAATTCAAGAAAACAGGCTTATGGACAAGTAGAGGACGTGTTAGTAAAGGTTGAAGGCCTTTACATCTCTGCTGATTTCATAGTCCTAGATACTGGGAAGGATGAGGATGAATCCATCATCCTTGGAAGACCCTTCCTAGCCACAGCAAGAGCTGTGATTGATGTTGACAGAGGCAAATTTGTCCTTCAATTGAATGAGGATCCCCTTGAGTTTAAAACTCAAGGAAATCCTTCTGTAAACATGGAAAAGAGGCACAGTAAGCTTCTCTCAAAACAGAGTCAACCAGAGCCCCCACAGTCAAACTCTAAGTTTGGTGTTGGGAGGCCACAACCAAACTCTAAGTTTGGTGTTGAACTCCCATATCCAAACTCTAAGTTTGGTGTTGGGGAGTCTCAACAATGCTCTGAACATCTGTGAGGCTCCATGAGAGCCCACTGTCAAGCTATTGACATTAAAAAAGCGCTTGTTGGGAGGCAACCCAATTTTTATTTATCTAATTTTAATTTATTTTTATTGTTATTTCATGTTTTATTAGGTTCATGATCATGTGGAGTAACAAAATAAATATAAAAAAATTGAAAACGGAATCAAAAACAGTAGAAGAAAAATCACACCCTGGAGGAGGATCTCACTGGCATTTAAACGCCAGTAAGGAGCATCTGTCTGGCGTTCAACGCCAGAACAGAGCATATTTCTGGCGTTGAACGCCAGAAACAAGCAGCATCCTGGCGTTCAGATGCTAGAAATGCACAGTGAAGAAGAGCTGGCGCTGAACGCCAGAAACAAGCATCTGGCTGGCGTTCAACGCCAGAAATATGCTGCATCTGGGCGTTGAACGCCCAGAACAAGCATCAATTCGGCGTTTAAACGCCAGAATTGCATGCAAAAGCATTTTACATGCCTAATGGGTGCAGGGATGCAAATCCTTGACACCTCAGGATCTGTGGACTCCACAGGATCAACTCAGCATCTGTGGACCCCACAGGATCCCCACCTACCACCACTCACTCTCTTCCCTCTTCTCAATGTTCATCCTCTCTTTCCAATAAACACTCTTCCCCAAAACTCTTCACCAATCACCTCAATCTCTCTTCCCTATCACTACTCCACCACTCACATCCATCCACTCTTCCCCATAAACCTACCTCATAAACTCCACCTACCTTCAAAATTCAAAATCAATTTCCCACCCAAACCCACCTATATGGCCGAACCTTACCCCCCCTCCCTTCCCTATATATAGCCCTCCATTCTTCCTCATTTTCACACCACACAACCCTCTCTTCTCTTCTTGGCGGAATACACCTCTCCCTCCTCTCCTCCATATTTTCTTCTTCTTCTTCATCTATTCTTTCTTCTCTTACTCGTGGGCGAGCAAAATTCTAAGTTTGGTGTGGTAAAAGCATAAGCTTTTTGTTTTTCCATTACCATTGATGGCACCCAAGACCGAAGAATCCTCTAGAAAAGGGAAAGGGAAGACAAAAGCTTCCACCTCCGAGTCATGGGAGATGGAAAGATTCATCTCCAAAGCTCATCAAGACCACTTCTATGATGTTGTGGCCAAGAAGAAGGTGATCCCCGAGGTCCCTTTCAAACTCAAGAGAAATGAGTATCCGGAGATCCGACATGAGATCCATAGAAGAGGTTGGAAGTTCTAACAAACCCCATCCAACAAGTCGGAACTCTAATGGTTCAAGAGTTCTATGCTAATGCATGGATCACAAGGAACCATGATCAAAGTAAGAACACGAACCCAAAGAATTATCTCACCATGGTTCGGGGGAATTACTTAGATTTTAGTCCGGAAAATGTAAGGTTGGCGTTCAACTTGCCAATGATGGAAGAGAACGCACGCCCCTACACAAGGAGAGTCAACTTTGATCAAAGGTTGGACCAAGTCCTCATGGACATATGTGTGGAAGGAGCTCAATGGAAGATTGACTCAAAAGGCAAACCGGTTCAACTGAGAAGACTGGACCTTAAGCCTGTAGCTAGAGGATGGTTGGAGTTCATTCAACGCTCAATCATTCCCACTAGCAACCGGTCTGAAGTTACTATAGACCGGGCCATCATGATCCATAGCATCATGATTGGAGAAGAGGTGGAGGTTCATGAGATTATACCCCAAGAACTCTACAAGGTGGCTGACAAGTCCTCCACTATGGCAAGGTTAGCTTTTCCTCACCTCATTTGCCATCTATGCAATTCGGCTGGGATTGACATAGAAGGAGACATTCCCATTGAAGAAGAGAAGCCCATCACTAAGAAAAGGATGGAGCAAACAAGAGAGCCCATTCATGGAGCTCAAGAGACGCATGAAGCTCATCACCATAAGATCCCGGAGATGCCTCAAATGCATTTTCCTCCACAAAACTATTGGGAGCAAATCAACACCTCCCTAGGAGAATTAAGTTCCAACATGGGACAATTAAGGGTGGAACATCAAGAGCACTCCATCATCCTTCATGAAATTAGAGAAGATCAAAAAGCAATGAGGGAGGAGCAACAAAGACAAGGAAGAGACATAGAAGAGCTCAAGGACATCATTGGTTCCTCAAGAAGGAAACGCCACCATCACTAAGGTGGACTCATTCCTTGTTCTTACATTCTCTGTTTTTCGTTTTCTTTATGTTAAGTGCTTATCCATGTTTGTGTCTCATTACATGATCATTAGTATTTAGTAACTTTGTCTTAAAGTTATGAATGTCCTATGAATACATCACCTCTCTTAAATGAAAACTGTTTTAATTCAAAGGAACAAGAAGTACATGAGTTTCGAATTTATCCTTGAACTTAGTTTAATTATATTGATGTGGTGACAATACTTTTTATTTTCTGAATGAATGTTTGAACAGTGCATATGTCTTTTGAAGTTGTTGTTTAAGAATGTTAAATATGTTGGCTCTTGAAAGAATGATGACAAGGAGACATGTTATTTGATAATCTGAAAAATCATAAAAATGATTCTGGAAGCAAGAAAAAGCAGCAAAGAACAAAGCTTGCAGAAAAAAAGGGAAAAAATAATAAATAGAAAGAAAAAGCAAGCAGCAAAAGCCAAAAGCTCTTAAAACCAAAAGGCAAGAGCAAAAAGCCAATAGCCCTTAAAACCAAAAGGCAAGGGTAATAAAAATGATCCCAAGGCTTTGAGCATCAGTGGATAGGAGGGCCTAAAGGAATAAAATCCTGGCCTAAGCGGCTAAACCAAGCTGTCCCTAACCATGTGCTTGTGGCGTGAAGGTGTCAAGTGAAAACTTGAGACTGAGCGGTTAAAGTCAAGGTCCAAAGCAAAAAAAGAGTGTGCTTAAGAACCCTGGACACCTCTAATTGGGGACTTTAGCAAAGCTGAGTCACAATCTGAAAAGGTTCACCCAGTTATGTGTCTGTGGCATTTATGTATCCGGTGGTAATACTGGAAAACAAAGTGCTTAAGACCACGGTCAAGACTCATAAAGTAGCTGTGTTCAAGAATCAACATACTGAACTAGGAGAATCAATAACACTATCTGAACTCTGAGTTCCTATAGATGCCAATCATTCTGAACCTCAATGGATAAAGTGAGATGCCAAAACTATTCAAGAGGCAAAAAGCTACAAGTCCCGCCCATCTTATTGGAGCTATGTTTCATTGATAGTTTGGAATTTATAGTATATTCCCTTCTTTTTATCCTATTTGATTTTCAGTTGCTTGGGGACAAGCAACAATTTAAGTTTGGTGTTGTGATGAGCGGATAATTTATACGCTTTTTGGCATTATTTTTAGTTTGTTTTTAGTAGGATCTAGTTACTTTTAGGGATGTTTTTATTAGTTTTTATGTTAAATTCACATTTCTGGACTTTACTATGAGTTTGTGTGTTTTTCTGTAATTTCAAGTATTTTCTGGCTGAAATTGAGGGACTTGAGCAAAAATCAGATTCAGAGGTAGAAGAAGGACTGCTGATGCTGTTGGATTCTGACCTCCCTGCACTCAAAGTGGATTTTCTGGAGCTACAAAACTCAAAATGGTGCGCTTTCAATTGCGTTGGAAAGTAGACATCCAGGGCTTTTCATCAATATATAATAGTTCATACTTTGGCCGAGTTTAGAAGACGTAAAAGGGCGTTGAACGCCAGTTCTACGCTGTAGTCTAGAGTTAAACGCCAGAAACACGTCACGAACCAGAGTTGAACGCCAAAAACACGTTACAACTTGGTGTTCAACTCCAGAAGAAGCCTCTATACGTGTAACATTCAAGCTCAGTCCAAGCACACACCAAGTGGGCCCCGGAAGTGGATTTATGCATCAATTACTTACTTCTGTAAACCCTAGTAGCTAGTTTAGTATAAATAGGACTTTTTACTATTGTATTAGACATCCTGGATTGTATGTTTGATCCTGTGATCACGTTTTGGGGGCTGGCCATTCGGCCATGCCTGGACCTTTCACTTATGTATTTTCAACGGTAGAGTTTCTACACTCCATAGATTAAGGTGTGGAGCTTTGCTGTTCCTCATGAATTAATGCAAAGTACTACTGTTTTTCTATTCAACTCAAATTATTCCACTTCTAAGATATTCATTCGCACTTCAACATGAATGTGATGAACGTGACAATCATCATCATGCCCCCACGAACGCGTGCCTGACAACCACTTCCGTTCCACCATAGATTGGATGATTATCTCTTGGATCTCTTAATCAGAATCTTCGTGGTATAAGCTAGATTGATGGCGGCATTCATGAGAATCCGGAAAGTCTAAACCTTGTCTGTGGTATTCCGAGTAGGATTCTGGGATTGAATGACTGTGATGAACTTCAAACTTGCGAGTACTGGGCGTAGTGACAGACGCAAAAGGAGGGTGAATCCTATTCCAGTATAATCGAGAACCTCAGATGATTAGCCGTGCTGTGACAGAGTATTTGGACCATTTTCACAAGAGGATAGGATGCAGCCATTGACCACGGTGATGCCTCCAGATGATTAGCCATGCAGTGACAGCGCATCGGACCATTTTCACAGAGAGGATGAAAAGTAGCCATTGACAATGATGATGTCCTTACATAAAGCCAGCCATGGAAAGGAGTAGGACTGATTGGATGAAGACAACAGGAAAGAAGAAGTTCAGAGGGACGAAAGCATCTCTATACCTTTATCTGAAATTCTCACCAATGATATACATAAGTATTTCTATCTTTATTTTCTGTCTATTTCTTATTTATTTTCGAAAACTCCATAACTATTTTATATCCGCCTGACTGAGATTTACAAGGTGACCATAGCTTGCTTCATACCAACAATCTCCGTGGAATCGATCCTTACTCACGTAAGGTTTTATTACTTGGACGACCCAGTGCACTTGCTGGTTAGTTGTATCGAAGTTGTGAATGAAAAACAATTTATTAAGACGTGCGTACAGAGTTTTTGGCGCCGTTACCTGAGATCACAATTTCGTGCACCAAGCGTCGATACTTGGGAGTGGGTAAGGATCTTTTGGGCAGGCTTTGTTGAGATCGGTGTAATCGGTACACATTCACCACTTCCCATTTGATTTTTTCACCAAGACGACGTTGGCTAGCCATAATGGATACTTGGCTTCTCTTATGAATCCTGCCTCCAGTAGTGCCTATACTTGCTCTTCCACCGCTTGGGATCGCTCTGGCCCAAGTTTTCTTCGTTTCTGCTGCACCGGTCGAGATCCCGGATAGACCGCCAACTTGTGGCACATTAGCTTGGGGTCTATACCTGGCATATCTGCGGCTTTCCATGCGAAGAGATCGACATTATCGCGTAAAAATTGTATCAGTAATTCTTTTGAGTCTTCTCTTAGGATCGTTCCGATATTAGTTGTTTTGTCTGAGGTGTCTCCGATTTGAACCTTCCTTATCTTGCCTTCCGGCTGCGGACGGAGTTCTTCTCGTTGCTGAACTCTGCCAAGCTCAATTGTATGAAACTCTTCTCCTCTGCCTCTGAGGTTTAAACTTTTGTTATAACAGCGGCGTGCCATCTTTTGATCTGCTTTTACCGTGGCTATCCCTTCTGTAGTTGGAAATTTCATGCATAGATGTGGAGTTGAGACTATTGCGCCAAGTTGATTGAGTGTTGTCGGACCTATTAGGGCATTGTAGGCTGAACTTACGTCGACCATAATGTAGTCTATTTTGAGGGTCCTGGATTGGTTCCCTTTTCTGAAGGTTGTATGTAGCGATACGTATCCCAGTGGTTGTACCGGGGTATCTCCTAGTCTGAACAGACTATTCGGGTATGCTCTAAGCTCCTTTTTGTCTAAGCCGAGTTTGTCGAAGGCTGTTTTGAATAAGATGTCGGCAGAACTCCCTTGGTCTACTAATGTGCGGTGTAGGTTGGCGTTTGCCAGTATGATAGTGATGACCATAGGGTCGTCGTGTCCCGAGATGATGCCGGATGCGTCCTCTTTAGTGAATGTTATCGCAGGGATGTCGGGTGCTTCTTCCTTTCCCTCGACATGATATACTTCTTTGAGATATCTCTTTCAGGATGATTTGGAGATCCCGCCTCCTGCGAATCCCCCGTGTATCATGTGGACGTGTCTTTCTGGTGTCCGAGGTGATTGCTCAGCTCGTCCGTATCTTTTTCGGGATGATTTGGAGATCCCACCTCCTGCGAATCCCCCGTGTATCATGTGGACGTGTCTTTTTGGTGTCCGAGGTGATCGCTCAGCTCATCTCGGGTAGCCAGAAAGCGATCTAATCTTCCTTCTCTCACCAATTTTTCTATGATATTCTTTAAGTTGAAGCACTCGTTGGGAAGTGCCCTCGAACTCGGTGGTATTCACAATATTCCTTCCGGTTTCCTCCTCCTCTTTTGCCTTTGAGTGGCCGTGCTGGGGGAATTTTCTCCGTATGGCAGACCTCTTTGTATACATCGACCAAGGATACTCTGAGAGGAGTGTAGTTATGGTATTTTTTTTATTTTTTCCCCTTGTCGATCTTCTTTCCTTTTGGATTCCTTGTCTTTGTCTCGGTAGGAGGCCCCGGATTTTGAGGTTTCTCCCAGCCGAGCATTCTCTTCCATGTTGATGTATTTTTCTGCTCGCTCCTGTACTTCGTCTAAGGATGTGGGGTACTTCTTTGATATAGATTGGCCAAAAGGTCCCTCTCGTAGGCCATTGATGAGTCCCATGATGGCGGCCTCTGCTGGTAAGCTTTGTATGTCCATGCATGTTTTGTTGAATCTCTCCATGTAGTTGCGGAGGCTCTCCCGTTCTCCTTGCTTGATCCCTAGTAAATTGGGGGCGTGTTTGGCCTTATCTTTCTGGATGGAGAATCTGGCCAGGAACTTTTTGGCCAGGTCGTCAAAGTTTGAGATGGACTTTGGAGGTAAGTTGTCGAACCATTTGATTGCTGTCTTCGTGAGAGTTGTTGGAAAAGCTTTGCAGCGAACGGCATCTGAGGCGTCAGTGAGGTACATTCTGCTTCTAAAATTGCTGAGATGATGGTTGGGATCTGTGGTGCCATCATACAAAATCATATCCGAGAGCTTGAAGTCTTTTGGAATTTTGGTTTTCATGATTTCCCTGGTGAATGGATCTTGTTCTTTGCGTGAACTTTCCTCAGAAGCGGTCCGAGGAGCTTTTGATTTGAGATCGGCTTCTAATTGCTGTAGTTTTTCTTCCAATTCTCGACGTCGCCGTACCTCTCTTTGCAGATCCTTTCCGATCTCTCGTTGTTGTTGGGTTTCTTTCTCAAGTTGCTTTAAGCGATCTTGAAGCGCTTCTATTGCTCCCGGATTTGATGAGTTTTTGTCTCTGTTGGATTCCGGAGCATCCTTCAATGTAGTGTCCGCGTTCTTGTGCGGCGTTATGTTTTCTAGGTCTGAATCGTAGTCGTTGTCATGGCCGTCCGCCATGGTGATGGGATGACTTCCAGGTTCCCCGGCAACGGCGCCAATGTTTCGAGGGTTACCTGAAACTGGAGGTCGATCTCGGATGAGATCTTCTGTACTGGTCGAAGATAGCGTGTCCGGCTGGCTGGTGGCGGCCGGAGCTGTTGTGTCCGACTTGTTAGACTTGCTGCACTGCTGATCCTTGGTCACCGGGGGGTGGGGGGTACCTGCAAGAGACTCCGATGCTTAAGTTAGCACGGGTATTAAGCAGGTTTTATGTAGAATCATAGTATGAATTATACCTGGGTGCTCCAGTGTATTTATAGTGGTGTGGGCTGACCTTTCTGATAAGATGAGTTAGTTATCAGGTCTTATCTTATCTTATTTTGAGTGAAGTCAGCTTATCTTCGAGGGAACCGCCTTTATCTCTATAGGCTTGGACTGCCTTTGGATTTGGGTCGTGTTCCTCTATTCGGGCCCTTTATTGGGCTTTCCTGTCGATTTGGCCGATCTCCTTAAGAAGAGATCGGATAGTCGGACCTGAAGAGGTCGGTCGCCATGTCGCTAAACATCCCGGGTCGGACAGCTCGACCCAGGGTATGAACAGATTCACTGCACGATCACGATAAAAGACCAATAAAGATGAAAACGCGATTCATCTAAAGGTCGACCAAAGAAAGATAGAAACCACCTTCTACAAATCGGCAAAGATGAACACAGAATAATGCAAGAAGTTATCGAAAGTAATCCGAAAAAAGAACCTGACGAGGTCTTATGGATTGCTAAATAATAACTTAAAGTCTGGCCGACATCGAGAAGTCGGACCAAGTCAACCCAAGTTATCAACAAATCCCTGGAAAGAGGTCTGGCCAACCTTATAAAAGAGGAATTGCTATAACTTAGAAGAGACCGATGTGACGAGGTCGGTCTCCTACAAAAAAAACAAGTTATTAAAGTAATCCCTGAAAGAGACCTGACAAAGGTCCAAGAAAGAGGATTACAAAATAACTTAGAAGAGATCGACATAAAGAAGTCCGTCTCCTACAACGGACAAGTTATAAAAGTAATCCCTGAAAGAGACCTGATAAAGGTCTAAGAAAGAGGATTACAAAAAATAACTTAGAAGAGATCGACCTGACGAAGTCGGTCTCCTACAAAAAACAAGTTATAAAAGTAATCCCTGAAAGAGACCTGACAAAGGTCCAAAAAAGAGGATTACAAAAAATAACTTAGAAGAGGATGACGTAAAGAAGTCAACCTCCTACAAATAAGTTATAAAAGTAATCCCTGAAAGAGACCTGACAAAGGTCCAAGAAAGAGGATTACAAAAAATAACTTAGAAGAGATCGACCTGACGAAGTCGGTCTCCTACAAAAAACAAGTTATAAAAGTAATCCCTGAAAGAGACCTGACAAAGGTCCAAAAAAGAGGATTACAAAAAATAACTTAGAAGAGGATGACGTAAGGAAGTCAACCTCCTACAAACAAGTTATAAAAGTAATCCCTGAAAGAGACCTGACAAAGGTCCAAGAAAGAGGATTACAAAATAACTTAGAAGAGATCGACCTGACGAAGTCGGTCTCCTACAAAAAACAAGTTATAAAAGTAATCCCTAAAAGAGACCTGACAAAGGTCCAAGAAAGAGGATTACAAAAATAACTGGAAAGCGGACCAACGTGAAGAAATCGGTTACGGAGTGCTAGAAATAAATACAAGTAAAAGCGAGAAAACCGAAATACAAGTTGGACCCACATATCCACAACCTCAAAGGATCCAAGCTACAAGCAATAAGTACAAAGCAATCCAAAGAGGCCGAGCAGCAAGGCTCTAACACTCTCAAAACCCAAAAAGGTGTCAAGACAAGTGCAAACAAGCATAATATAAAATAATAAGCTTCAGGGTCAGGCCCAAAAAACTTGAAAGCTACTTGTTGTTTTTTCAAAATCAAAAGTTGCTAAACAGGCAACCAAAAGGAGTATCAACAGTCAGCATAATATTCAAGACTACAAAATAAAGAGTTTAAAAAAGCCCACAAGTCGGGCTATCTACACAAACATCCAAGAAAAATCAGCTAAGATCAGGAGCCTTCTCGGTAGTATCAGTCTGGGGTGAAGGAGGGCGAGCTTGGAGAGGCACTGCATCCACCGTACCGTCGTCCCTATTCAGAATTTGACAATCAGGATCTAATTCTGGACGAGCAATCCCAGTAGGAGGAACCATAGAGGTCGACACTTTAGCAGCAGACGCAGAGGGAGGTACATCATCATCATCATCTTGGTCGTCGGGGACAATCTTGTCATCCCTCACAATGTTGTCCAAGCTAAAAAGAGTAAGATCAACCTCAGGAGCAAGAACTTGAACCTGCTCCCTCAAATTATCATAAGCAACGTTTACGCTACCAACAAGGTGACCTTGGAGCTCGGAATAGTCAACTCGGGCAGACTCCAACTCCTCCCTCAGACGTATCACCTCCCGATAAGATGTGACATAACTATTTTTATGCCTCAGCGCAGTGTCCTCGGCCAATCTCACAGAAGCCGCCAGGGCAAGAGAGCTAGCCTTTTCGTTCTCCATATTCTTCTCCAGTTTGGCTACTTTCACCTCAAGCTCCTCTTTCAAGCCCTTCATCCGGTCGAATTCCTGTTTTGCCTCCTCCATGAAGGCTTTGGTGGCGTGGAGAGAAAGATTTTGAGCCGTTCGGTACAAGGCAGCTCCCATATGTGCCATTTTTAACTACTCCGAGTTATAAAGTCCAAATGACGAAGAAGTGATACATCATCCATAGGGAGGACACCGTATGGACCGATCTGCTGATCTACGAACTCGACCGTGTCAAAATCAGGGGCATCAAGGTTGAAAGGCTCAATTGTTTTTTGTTTCTTGTTGGGAGGAGCACCAGAAGTAGCAACGGAAGACTGTGGAGGCTCGGCCAGGCGAACCCTAGGAGTGGGAATTACCCTCCTCGGGCCAGGAGAACTCGGCACGGGCGGCTTCATTGGAACTTGAGAAGATCCCTCTCCCGCCACCTTGGCCGAGATATTTTGAGCAGCAGCAGCCTTCTTTGCCTTTTTGTAGGCCTTCATGGAATCATTGTTTTTCGACATCTCTGAAAATACAGAATCAACCATAGTGATGAGTTACAATCCAGAAGAAGCAAAACTAAGAAACAAGTATAGAAACAAGTCGGACAGTACCCAAAGCAGTTCGAACCAAAGACGGGTCACTCAAAAACTTTTTTGTATCAAGATGGGGTGGTTTCCCCCATAAATCTTCAAGAACAACTACAAAAGCTCGTTCAACCTCGTCAAGCATCTCCCATGTATAGCGAGACACTCTCACATTCTTTTGCCATTCTAGAGGAAAGGCAGGCTCATCATTTTCATCAAGAAAAAAGGGGCGGGCCCCCTCAACAGCACGGACTCGGAAGAAATAGTTCTTAAAATCTTTAAAAGACTCATCATACATGGCAAAAACTTTATGCCCCTGGGCCGACCTGAAAGAAACCCAGGAAGCTTTCTTTTTGGAAGACCCTCCGAGCTTGGCAGAAACAAAAAGATAGAGGAAAAGAGTCTGAGAAGGTGTTATGTCTAACTCTTGGCAAAGCAGCTGAAAAATCTTGATAAAACCCCAGGAATTTGGATGAAGCTGGGATGGGGCAATATTACAAGACCACAACAAATCGGTCTCGAAAGCAGTAAAAGGAAAGGTAATGTCCAACTGGCTGAAGAAATATTCATAGGCGTAGAAAAAGGGACGCTCCCCCTCGACCGAAGTAGGAAAACAAACCCTCTCGTCAGAGTCGGGTGCTACAAGCTCATAATCCCTCTCCCAGACGCTGCTACCACAAATCCAATGACGTTTCCTCAACTCTACACAAAAATCAGCGTCCACCACAGAGACACACATCAAGACAAGGGAGTCCAGCCAATCAGACATTCCCTCGGGAATTTTAGAAGACATCTCTACAATGTTATTGCGAGAAGACATGAGGCCAACTAATCCTACAATAAGAAAAAAAGATGGGATTACTAAAAAACATCTCGGACGAGGGACAAAATAACTCGACTAATATACAGAAGAACAAATAGAAAAGGAAAACCCCAAGACTCAAACCAAAGTCCTGGGGCATCCTTTGGAGGCAGTAACAAAGCAAGGTTTCAGGAAAAATCCACAGCTTACGTTCCGGCATCTCTCAAACAAGAAAAGATTTCAAATAATAGATATTTCGGAAAAGAATGTCAGAACACAAAAAGTCACTATCTTTTTACAGTCTATCAGCAAAAAGCATCGCTAAACATCAAACATGCCAAGCGGAAATCGTCAAAGGCGCAACCTTTTCTCAGAATCAAACAAAAACCAAAACAAATATCGCAGCAAATAGGGAAAGCTATCAACAGGGCAAAAAACCAAGGAGCAATCTTCGATTAAGTGAGTAAAGATGCAGTTTTTCTGGGTATCAAACAGAAGCGACAGTAGAACATGAAAAGCCCTAGAAGCATCAAACAACATGAAAGGCAAAAAGGTTCATGCAAAGGACGAAGAAACTCCCAGAACACACATTACAACAGCAAGCAGGCGCGACAAAAAAAGAAAGATCCAAACTTTCTCTAAGCAAAATCAAAACTTCACCACAAAACTAAAGACAAAGCAACAAAGACGAGAAAAATTGCAAATGGAACCAACCTGGAAAAAAGCAGAGCCTCAGAAAGGTCAAAAATGGAAAGACGGAATCGCCGGATCGCTGAATAATGCCGCAAAGGCAAAATGTAGGCGAAAAGCAGAAGGTGAGAGAACGAAAGGAGAAGTTACAAAGAAAGATGAAGGAGAGAAACCGTTTTCTGAGTGCAAAAATTCAAAATAAAGCCAAAGGAAAACGGGCAATTAATACTAATTAATGAAGGTATTAAACCCTCGCACGTTCCCAAGAACAAAGCGCTAATACACGAGCGCGCGCTTTTAGAAGAAAAACGTTCCACATTCAAAAAGGTTCTACAAAGGAAGGAATCGACTAAATGCTTGAGTTTGGCTTCACTAGAGAAGGACCGAAGTCAAGGACTCGACCTCAAAAAAGAAGACCGAGTTCAAGCAGGGGCACTGTTCATACCCTGGGTCGAGCTACCCGACCTGGGATGATTGGCGACAAAGTGACCGACCTCTTCAGGTCAGACTATCCGACCTCTTCCTAAAAGAGCTCGGTCAAATCGACAGGAAAGCCCAATAAAGGGCCCAAATAGAGGAACACGACCCAAATCCAAAGGCCGTTCGAGTCTATAGAGATAAGGACGGTTCCCTTGAAGATAAGCTGACCTCAACTCAAAGATAAAGATAAGATAAGATAACTAACTTATCTTATCTAGAAAGGTCACTCTACAACCACTATAAATACATTGGAGCACCCAGGTATAACTCATACTCTGATTCTACAATAAACCTGCTTAATACCCGTGCTTACTTAAGCATCGGAGTCTCTTGCAGGTACCCCCCACCTTCCGGTGACCAAGGATCAGAAGTGCAGCCAGTCCAACAAGTCGGACACAACAGCTCCAGTCGCCACCAGCCAGCCAGACACGTCATCTCCGACCAGTATAGAAGATCTCATCCGAGATCGGCCTACAGTTTCAGGTAACCCTCGGAACAGTTACCTTTCAAGCAATTTACATTCTGCATTTTACATTCACTGCAATTTACATTCTGTTACTCAAAGTTCACTAAACTCTTGCAATATTCGCTTAACTAGACATAACACTTCACTAAAGTTGCTCGATCCATCAATCCATGTGGGATCGACCTCACTCCGGTGAGTTTTACTACTTGATGCGACCCGGTACACTTGCCGGTTAGTTTGTGCAGAATCGATTTTTCGCCATCAATAATCCATTTCAAATCATAATTTCATAAGATATATACATATATATACAAAACTTCTTATACAAGAAAATTACAAATATACATATTATTACAACTCCTATCCCTTTTTCAAAAATACAATAATAACAAGGGCGAGGGAAAAGTAATAACTAAGAAAAAAAACGTAAAAATCTCTTCACAAGCTTCTTCATCCGTTTCTTGAAAAGAAAAATCTGTAGGGGGTGAGAACATTGTCCTCGAAAGGGTTCTCAGTAAGAAATTTTAAAGAATTGTCATAAGAGGATATTTAAAAGAAAACTATTTTTTTTTTAATTGTAGTGATCATCGCTCGTCTTATGAATTCTTTTGAAAATCAACTTTTAATCATCCAAAAACCAGACCTTTTCGAAAAATCATAAGTTAATTATCCTATAATCTGGATTCATATTTTGAACTTTTAAAAACTCCAATTAAACACAATATCACATCACGGCCTCTGGCCCAAAACAATATCACATCATGGCCTTCAGCCCAATCAATAAAATCACATCACACTCCAACCGCCATAAACTGAACCAACAATTACAATCACAAGTAATATAGTTCAAACACAATCAAGAGCAATTACGTCATGTATAGCAATTAGCAGTTAAATAGAATCATTCACATAGGTAAACCAAGTACAATATATACACCCAAACAATGTTACATTAATGCATATGATGCATGCCTGTCCTACTAGTTGTGATATCACATTGTCGGTTATAATTTGCCAACCCGACACATCCTTTTGGATGTAGCCTTTCTGCCACGTTAGGGATAGAGTGCCCTGCACACTATTATTCCGAGGTTATAGTGCCTAGCACACTGTTATTCCGAGAATATAGTGTCTGGCACACTATCGTTCCGAGGATATAGTGTCTGGCATACTTGCATGCTCATTTCAAGGATATAATACCTGACACACTCTAATTCAATTCTTTTCTTCTCTTCTATTTTGCTTAAGGACAAGCAAAGTATTAAGTTTGGTGTTGTGATGCAGCCGCATCTTTAGTTGTTTTTTCTTTTGAACTTCATGCAATAAGCTAAGAATCCTTGTTAAATAGGCAATGATTTCATGATTTAATGAGCATTACTTTGAGTTAGTTTGAATTTATTTGCCACATGAGAAATTGATTAATTTTACTAAATACATGTTTATCTCAAAAAGCCCACCTTTTTCTTTCACTAAATTTATGCCTTAAAAAAATTATTAGTATAATTGAGTCATCTTTTAATTTATTCATTATAATTTTACTAACTTAGAAGTCATCCATACAATATAAAAAATAATATAGAAAATCATCACAGCTACAAAAAATGACATATTTTCTCTAGTCCTTAAAAAATCACTTGATACTTTTTTCATTATAGACAAATCTTTAAACTAGTGATTAGTCACTAACTCCCAATCAATTAATATATAAAAAAAATATACGAGAAACAACTTTTAGATACTCAGCACTCAGCATTAATCATTTAGTCAATTGAAAATTGAAAATTAAAAATTTATAATTAAAAATTTATAATTTAAAATTTAAAAATTAAAATAAACAAAATAATTTAAAAAAATCGACTAATATTGACAAAAAAAATTAAGTACAAATTGGTTTGACAATTTTTATTTTTATGTTTTTTATATGAAAAATATAAAAAAATCATCCGTTCCAAAAAAAAATAGTCATATATCAATGAAAAAAAAGGATGATGAATCTATTCTTGGATTTTTTTTAAATAAATAAAATAAATATTTTAATTATCGAAATATATAATTTGGAATATTTTTACCGAAATGCATCGCATCTCTTATCTCGTTTACAGTATAAACAAAATAAGATAACAAATATCTCGTTTAAACTTTAAATGAGATAAGGCCAAGAAAAAATGAAGCGTATATATCATTTACAGTGTAAACGAGATATGTGTTATCTTATTTCGTTTACACTGTAAACGAGATAAGAGAATAATTATGACATTTATACTGTAAACAAGATTTAAGACAAATTTCTAGCAGCTATAAAAGGATGTGCAACGCTTTGTATTTTTCATAAACATTTCACTACTTCTTTTCTACCTATTACTTCCGAAAATAAGTCAGAATGTCTAGTAATAATGAATACTTGGTTGTAAGTGTATATCCCAATAGTCGTATGAGAAATAGTGATAATGGGGTGACATTTAAGTGTGAGAATCATATTCTGTTGTGTACCCGGTCAGTAATTTCATTGGCAGAATTGAAGAGTCTGATATTGGGTAGCGTCAGTAGTAGTGGGAGAAAAGAGATCGGAAGGGTGGGGTATAGGTTGCTAACACAGATGGGAAATGGAGTTTTTTGGTTTTGTCTATTTTGGATCCATGAAGACGAATATGTGCGTCTGATGTTTGACATCCATGGGAGAATCATAGCGGAGCAAGTGATGGAGATTTCTGCGAAGATTGGCAACGTCAATGGTGGTGGATCTGGATCCCGGTTAAGGCATCACATAGGTATCTTCTGCCTCCCCCGCACCCAATTTTAGCCTTGTCATCTGTACCCAGTTACTAGATACATTGGATCTGAACGCGATGCATGAGAAAAACCCATTTTTCAACACGGGTGAGGAAGATTACAACTTAGACGGTGGTGTGGAGTTTAGGGTTAGCCATAAATTCAAAAGCAGAGATGCAGTCATGCAGGGTGTGAAGAATTACAGTATTTGTAGAAGTGCTGAATACCGAGTGGTGGAGTCGGATAGATTAAAGTACCATATGCGTTGCCGACAACATGTAACAGACTGCTCTTGGAGTCTCCGTGTTGCTCTCCGATAGAATCTCGGATACTAGTAAGTTAAAGATTCATTGTGTTCTATATTTTCAGTTGTCATTGTTATGCTTGTTGAACCTATTTACCCCTATTATTCTATTTTGTTAGGGAGCGACGTAGAGTGGGAGGAGGGCACACGTGTTTGGCACCCACAATGTCGCAGGACCACCGACAATTGGATAACAGTCTCATTTGCCGTATCATCCTCCCATTGATACAATCAAATCTGTCTGTCAGCATCTCAATCCTACAAGGTGCAGTTAGGCAGAATTATCACTTCAAACCCTCGTATAGGAAGGTTTGGATGGCGAAGTAAAAGGAGATTGCATAGATATATAAGCATCCGCATCTCTTATTTCGCTTACAATGTAAATGAAATAAGATAACACATATATGAAATAAGATAACGAGATAACGAGATAAGAGCACAAGACAATACATGTATAAACGTGATACGACCACGTCGTCCTATACCTTATCTCGTTTATGTTATCTTATTTCATATACACTGTAAATAAAATAAGAGATGCGATACTTTTCAGTAAAAACGCTCCAAAATGTATATTTTGGTAATTAAAATATTTATTTTATTTATTTAAAAAAAATCCGTCTACTCTTGTAGTGCAACGAAAATTAGAGAAATGATAAATGGTACCAAAGCATCCTTGATTGAATAATATGAAAATTTATTTCAGCCTTGTAATATTCTCCACCTGCCACTTTTCTCTGGTATGTTTCAGATTTCAACTTTGCTCAGTAGCCGATTATTGTTCAATTTGATTGACCTTAAATGTTACATGCGTCCACAAGGATTTTCTTCATATGATCCACTAGTTCTTGCACCTGCTCCCTAGAATGAATGGGTGATGGGTATACACAAGCACAATCCAACTTCCCATTCCTTATGGTGTCGAATATGGCGATCGATGGGCCGACACCATGAGCAGAAGCACAACCCACATAGTCCTCTAATCCAATCTCTTTATGAATGTCATCTGATTCATCAATGATAGGGTCCTCAAAAACTGAAATCAAAGCAGTTCTCATCGATGATGATGGCGTCAAACCAGGGTTCTCGATCGCCTTGCACATTAGGTAGTTCAGGTCAGACATGTCTGAGAAATGCTTGTTGCAATTCATGGCATTTGCAAAGGCCATGTAACTTCTCTTTGCTAGATCCCATAGGGTTTCTCCACATACATCATGTGTGTTCAATATTGCAGAATGATAAAATCCTGAAGCCAAAAACTGAACCTGTTATAATTATAAACAAAGTAACTAAAGCAAATTATTCTGACCACAGAAAACTGGATTATTCCAATATAGAACGCATAAGAGCTCTTATTAATATTAGACGGAAGCGAATAATTTGGAATAGAAAGTTTTCATGTCAAAAAGAAGCAAGCTTCAAGCAATGATCTAATTTATTAACTAGAATTGGTCTTATTAATCAATGATATACCGATCGTCTTAGTTTCGTTAAAATGAGACTATCTCCTCCTGTGCATCCACAATTTTCTTTTTTTTTTCCCATTAGAGTAAAAAATCTTTTCTTTAAACCAGATGTAGAAGTCTAGAGGTAGCAAGAACATATGAAAACAAAACACACATTCTGAAAAGTGCAGATTACCAAGATGGTTGCTGGAAAGGACTGGATCAAGAAGAGAGCGGCAATCAATGAGTGTTACTACACCATACTTCTCCTTTTGATAACTGGGTAGCTTTTTGGAGGCCCGGGCGGCAATCATTCCAGCTGCTGCAAGTGCCCCACAAAGTTTAATTTCTCTTGATTTGCATTCCTACATGATCTTGCAAAATTAATTGTAATATTTTGAATCATCATGACCTTACCAAATCATAGTCAGAATGTCAAATTATCAATTATACTTCATAACAATCAGAATATAAATCCTTGGTAGCCTAAGAAGCAGATCATAGTATACTGAAGAAATATGTGTCAACTATTACACACACCATTCTATTCTCTATCAAATCTTTTCTATTTTCTGATATTAAGCCAAGGAGCTCACAAATGCATGAATCCTCTGTGATAGAAAAGAATTTAATAAAATAATGCAGCTGATATTCGTTGATCTCAACTTTGATCTTAGTCCATACAGCAGATATGAATAATTTATGAAAAGTTTTGATCAAATTATCAAGTAGTCGATTAAAGAGCATGAGTACTAGTATATCAATTTAATGTCAGACAGAAAATCCTTATTTATCATAGCATGACTTGCAGAACGAGTCTCTCCTTTGTTATTGGAATCCAAAGCCAGAAGCCATAACTACAAAATTGTGGATAGAATATACACCAATTCACATGCACTGAGTTCTTTTGAAAGTGGTTCTCTAACAAACCATACCTTTAACTTCTTATTTTAGCAAACATAATGCAGTGATAATTTCTAACTCCAATAATTTATAACACATCCAAATGGCAAGACAGTTGGATTGGTATACACGTCCAATAATTTCTTAAGGAATAATTTCTCCAGATTCCAGAATAAAATGGAGATTCCCAAAGCCCCTCACACTTGTCTCCATCGTGAGTATTATTATCTTATCTCCAGTACATCTTGCCATACTTGGATCTGGATAGCGTTATCAGTTAGGCAAGCCGTATCCTAAAATATTGCACTCTCCAATCAAAACAAAGTTAGCCATACCAACCCGTACTGCCTTTAGTGGTTCACTTTTTCTTTTCTAATAAAATTAATTAAGCGACGTTACGAAAGGAGACAAAAGAAGTAACTAACTCGTCCCTGAAGCAAGAATTTTCTTCCCCCTTTATTCTCTTTATAAAATCAAAGCAGAAATAAATGCATAACTTATGTTTATATGAGCTTAAGATTAAAAAATAAAAAACAAAATAAAAACCTACATATATGCACTTAAAGGGGATTTCTATTACTATGTACGATAATTTAGTGTGTGTGACGATAATAACTTATCTTCGATAACCAAATGTTTTTTCGAATTGGATGTGAAAAGAAAAAAGGAAAGAAAAAACCTAAAATTCCAATCCAATTATCCCACTTATCAAAGGGCCTACACGAGAGATTAGTAGCTATATTGTTTGACATTAGATATCCAAGGTGTGACAAAATTGATCTAATCTAATTATCCGTACCATATATATACATACCTAGTACACAATTTTTATTTTTCCATTTTAAACTTTTTCACTAGTACCCAACTTTTTTTTTTTTCTTTTTCAAAGAAAATACTTTCCATTTAGGCCGTTATATTACATTTTTTTGTACCTATGAGCAAACAATATTGAAGTAGAACTATTTACTCTAACATGGAATCTGTGTTGCTATGGATATGGTAGTTGCAGTAGCTAAACAATTTTAACAATTAAAAAATTGCGTTATTAAAGTCGCACTTTTTTGCTGAAATTAAATAGTCACTGTAATGACTATAGTTATAGATACTATAATATGTACTTTATTATAATTTTTGCTTTTTTTTTTATTTTTGTTATTGCCTTTTGTTCTTTTATTTTATTTTTGCAGGAAAAACTTTGCAGCACAGGCACTAGTTACTCTAAAATGGATTAAGAGGTACATAATCAATCACCAAATCACCTGATTGTCTATTAATCAACTAGTAACGAAGCTGTTGTGATAAGTTCAAAAGGACGTGGATGCCCATTTTTCCTATGAGAAATGAAGCTCCCAAGTCAAAATAATATTAAATAAAGTTTTGAATGTTTGACCTGTTGTATCTATAAATAGGAGGCTAAAGCCTCAGGAGAAAAACAACAACAATAATAATATAATATTTCTCTCTCTCTCTTATTATTTTTTTTTTATATACTTTATTTTAATATTATTCAATACATAATTATATCTATTATATTGATATAGTAATTCTAGTGAAAATTACTACGAGTGTTATCTAATTATATTTCTATATTTTATATTTGTTATCTCTTCTTTATTTATTTATTTAAGTTATTTTACAACACGTTATCAGCACGAGACTCTGATCAAATTTTTAGGAAGACTCAGGTAACAAATTTTCATTATGTCGAAGCTCTCTCATCTTGAATTCAATACTCTTGATATATCTGAAAATAATTATTTATCATGGATATTAGATGCTGAGATTTATCTTGATTCAATGGATCTTGAAAATACCATTAAAGCTGAAAATAATGCATCCCAGAAGGATAAAGCCAAAGCCATGATTTTTCTTCGTCGTCATCTTGACGAAGGATTGAAAAATGAATATCTCACATTAAAAGATCCTACAGATCTTTGGAAAGACCTTGAAGAAAGGTATAATCATCAGAAAACGGTGATACTTCCTCAAGCCCGATATGAATGGACGCACTTGCGTTTCCAAGATTTTAAATCTATAAATGAATATAATTCTGCAATGTTTCGAATCACCTCACGAATGAAATTATGTGGGAAAAAGATAACTGATCATGATATGTTGGAGAAAACTTTCTCAACCTTCCATGCCTCGAATGTGCTCCTACAGCAGCAGTATCGAGAAAAAGTGTTTAAAAAATATTTTGAGTTAATTTTTTACCTTCTTATTGCTGAACGCAACAATGAGTTGCTATTGAAAAATCATGAAGCGCGTCCAGCTGGCGCTGCCCCATTTCCTGAAGTAAATGCGGCAAATCATTACCCCAGAAGAGGTAAATGGCAAGGTTTTAATAACAAGAAAAATTATGGAAGGAAAATGAATTATATTCAAAAGAGAGGATCTCATCAGAAGTGGGATAAAGAAAGAAATATCGGGCAGAATAAATCAACAGAGGATAAGTGTTTCTGTTGTGGTGGAAAGGGCCATTGGTCACGTACCTGTCGTACCCAAAGGCACCTAGTCGATCTTTACCAGGCATCTTTGAAAAAAGATGACAAAGGAAAGGAAACAAATTTTGTTTCAAATGATACTGAAAATTCCACTACTCATTATGATGTATCTGATTTCTTTGAGGACCCTGAAGAAAATATTGGTCATTTGATCAATGATGAAATAGTTTAATATGTGGAATTGTGAAGTATCTATGTAAATAAATATATATAAAGAACTTATTGTTAAGTTTTATTTTCTATCTATTTAAGTTTCAAATATATATATATATATATAAATAATGAAATATTAATGTTTATGAATTTTGAAATCATTAAATGTGTCAAATTTAAAATAAAATTTTAGTATACGACATTATTTTTATGTGTAGTATTTCTTAGAAAAATAATTCCGATCAAGTATTCAATTTAACTGTATATACTACTCATTTTATTATTATTTATCTTTGAAGAGAATGGCAAGGATATGTAATGAAGATGTATGCCTTGCTGATAGTGCAAGTCCGCACACTATTCTCAAAAGTGATATATATTTTACCCATTTTGTGCCAAAAGAAGAATGTGTTAATACTATTATCGGCTCAGGCAATGTGATTGAAGGCTCCGGAAGAGCTATAATTTTGTTTTCTGGAGGAACAAAATTCATAATAAATAATGCACTATTGTCTACTAAGTCTCGAAGAAACTTGTTGAGTTTTAAAGATATTCGCCGAAATGGATATCATATTGAGACAATGAATGAGGGAAATCGTGAGTATTTATGTATCACAACTCATGATTTAAATAAGAAAGTTATATTAGAAAAATTACCCTCACTTTCATCTGGGTTATATTACACCAAAATTAGTGCAATTGAATCACATGCCATTGTAAACCAGAAGTTTACTAGCCCAAATAAATTCATAACTTGGCATGATAGATTGGGTCATCCGGGAACAACCATGATGAGGAGAATTATTAAAAACTCCCATGGACATTCACTAAAGAACCAGAAGATTTTTAAAACTAGTGAATTTTGTTGTGCTGCATGTTCTCAGGGAAAGTTAATTTTAAAGCCATCACTAGTAAAGATTGGATTTGAGTCCCCTGAATTCCTAGAAAGGATTCAAGGTGATATATGTGGACCTATTCATCCACCATGTGGATCTTTTAGATATTTTATGGTCCTGATAGACGCATCTTCGAGATGGTCACATGTGTACTTATTATCTTCTCGCAACCTGGCGTTTGCGAGATTACTGGCTCAAATTATTCGATTAAAAGCACAATTTCTAGAAAATCCAATCAAAGCAATTTGTCTTGATAATGCTGTTGAATTTACTTCCCAAGCTTTTGATGCTTATTGTATGGCTAATGGAATAAGTGTTGAACATCCAGTAGCTTATGTTCACACACAAAATGGGTTAGCAGAATCACTTATTAAACGCCTCCAGTTAATTGCTAGACCCTTACTTATGAGAACAAATCTCCCAACCTCGGTTTGGGGCATGTTATTTTACATGCCGCAGCACTTATTCGTTTGAGGCCAACGAGTTATCATCAGTTCTCTCCTATGCAATTAGCTTTTGACCAGCAGCTAAATGTTTTCCATTTAAGAATATTTGGGTGTGCAATATATGTTCCCATTGCACCATCTAATCACACCAAAATGGGACCCCAAAGAAAATTGGGGATATACGTTGAATATGATTCTCCCTCTATAGTGAGGTATCTTGAGATACAAACTGGAGATGTATTTAAAGCTTGGTTTGTGGATTGTCATTTTTGATGAATCAAAATTTCCAACATTAGGGGGAGAGAATAAGTTTCCTGAAAAGAAACTTAATTGGAATGCATCATCCTTGATGCATTTAGATCCTCGATCAAGGCAATGTGAACTAGAAGTTTAAAAGATTATACATTTGCAAAGAATAGCAAATGAGTTGCCTGATGCATTTTACGATACAAAGAGGATAACCAAATCTTATATACCTGCGAAAAATGTCCCAATTCGAATTGATGTCCCAGTAGGACAAGTAGCCACTGAAGCAAATTTACGCCAGAAGCGTGGCAGGCCTGTCAGTTCCAAAAATAAAAATCTTCGAAAGCGAGAAGATGTAAATAATATTCCTATTGAAGAAGACATAGTAGAGACACCTGCAGTTGTCCAAAATTCTAATATAGTTTTAACGCCAGAAGACGTTCAGGTACCTGAAAATTGTGAAAATGACGAGATCTCGATAAATTATGTCTTTACAGGAGAGAAATAGGACCGAAATAAGACAATTGTCAATAAAATATTTGCATATAATGTGGCATTAAATATCATGCATGAAAGTAAGGATCTTGAGCCAAGATCAGTCGAAGAATGTCGACAAAGGAATGATTGGCCAAAATGAAAAGAAGCCATGAAGGCTGAATTAGACTCACTTGCAAAACGTGAAGTCTTTGGACCTGTAGTCCATACACCAGAAGATGTAAAACCTGTTGGATACCGATGGGTATTTGTGAGAAAACGAAATGAGAAAAATGAAGTTGTGCGCTATAAAGCCCGACTTGTGGCACAAGGTTTCTCACAAAGCCCCGGTATAGATTATGAAGAAACGTATTCCCTTGTAGTGGATGCGATAACATTGCGTTATTTGGTCAGTTTATCTGCATATCATAAACTGCATATGCATTTAATGGATGTGGTAACAGCCTATTTATACGGTTCATTAGATCGGGATATCTATATGAAAGTCCCTGAAGGACTAAAGATATCTAAACCATCCAATGAATATTCGCAAGGATTATACTCAGTCAAATTGCAAAGATCTTTATATGGTCTGAAGCAATCTGGACGAATGTGGTATAATCGTCTTACTGAGTATCTGGCGAAAAACGGATTCAAGAATGATGATATCTGCCCATGTGTTTTCATAAAAAAATCTGCATCTGGGTTCATTATAATTGCTGTGTACATTGATGATTTAAATATTATTGGAACTCTTGAAGAGATTCCAACAATTATAAAAACTCTAAAAGAAGAGTTTGAGATGAAAGATCTTGGAAAGACTAAATTTTGTCTCGGCCTGCAGATCGAGCATATAAAAAATGGGATCTTTATCCATCAAACAACATACACAGAGAAGATTTTAAAAAGATTTTATATGGATAAGTCACATCCCTTGAGTACCCCAATGATCGTAAGATCTTTGGATGTGAAAAATGATCAATTCTGTCCTAAAGAAGAAAATGAAGATATCCTTGGTCCAGAAGTACCATATCTTAGTGCCATTGGAGCGCTAATGTATCTTGCTAATAATACACGACCCGATATATCATTTGCTGTGAATTTACTAGCAAGTTATAGTTCCTCTCCAACCAGAAGACATTGGAGTGGAATCAAGCAAATCTTTCGATATCTTCATGGGACGGTTGATATGGGATTGTTTTATCCATATGGATCCAAGTCACAATTAGTTGGCTATACAGATGCTGGATACTTGTCTGATCCACATAAAGGGAGATCTCAAACAGGATATCTGTTCACATATGAAGGTACAGCTATATCATGGAGGTCCACGAAACAGACAATTGCTGCAACATCTTCTAATCATGCTGAAATACTAGCGATTCATGAAGCTAGTCGCGAGTATTTTTGGCTCAGAAGTCTGATCCAATATATTCTGTCATCATATGGACTGATTGATCATAAGATAGCTCCAACTGTTCTGTTTGAAGATAATACAGCATGCATTGCTCAACTTAAAGGCGGATACATCAAAAGTGATAGAACAAAGCATATTTCTCCCAAATTCTTCTTTACTCATGATCTTCAAAATCAAGGGACAATTGATGTCCAACAGATCCGCTCAAGTGACAATCTGACAGATTTATTCACAAAGTCACTCCCAAAATCCTCCTTTGAAAGATTGGTACATAAGATTGGGATGCACAAATTTCGAGACATTAAATGATGTTGACAAGAGGAGGAAACTGTACTCTTTTTTCCTTGGTCAGGTTTTTTCTCATTGGATTTTTCTTGACAAAGTTTTTAATGAGGCAGTTCCCATCATAAAGGATATTATACTCTTTTTCCTTCACTATCATATAAGGGGGAGTGTTGTGATAAGTTCAAAAGGACGTGAATGCTCATTTTCCCTATGAGAAATGAACCTCCCAAGCCAAAATGATATTAAATGAAGTTTTGAATGTTTGACCTATTGTATCTATAAATAGGAGGCTAAAGTCTCAGGAGAAAAACAACAACAATAATAATATAACATTTTTCTCTCTCTCTCTTTCTTACTATTCTCTTTCTTATATACTTTATTTTAATATTATTCAATACATAATTATATCTATTATATTGATATAGTAATTCTAGTGAAAATTACTACGAGTGTTATCTAATTATATTTCTATATTTTATATTTGTTATCTCTTCTTTATTTATTTATTTAAATTATTTTACAACACCAATAATATTCACAAAAAAAAAAAAGTGTGGTACTTACAGCCACAATCTGGCTCGTGTGGTGAGCGTCCAATTGCAACCTCACAACCTTGGAGCTCCGAGGCGAGTCCGCATCCACGAATTCCAAATTCCCAAGCCTGAATGAGTTCAGTGAGTAACCAAGCATGTCCAAACCACGCGCCCAAAACGGCTTGTTCCTCTTCTCTACCGGTATCAGATCCTCAATCGCCATTCCCATTCCATTTTCCTCTGCCTCTCCATTACTCTCTCCGCCGCATCCGACCTTCCCCAGCAGCTCCCTCAGCAAAGTCACCGCCGCCGCGCGGTCGCATCCCGACGTGTGCAACCGCAAAAACACTCCCCATCGCCTCTCGCTTATCGCGTACACACTCACGCGCAGTACGCCGTAGCCATCGCCACTAGGATCGCGCCACTTGTTCAGGTTCAGCTCGTGCTCCAGAATCAGGTGGAAGTCAGTATCTCCGTCGCCGGAACTGCAGCCGAGGATTGCGGAGGTGGATTGAAGATCGAGGCAGTGGATTTGAATATTGGAGGTTGGGGGAGTTCGGAAGTGGTAGGAATTGGCGTTGGAGTCGAAGTGGATTGTTGAGCGAAGGATAGGATGGTTACTTTGGAGGTTGCGGAGTACGGTTTGGAGTTTGGGAATGTGTGGTGGTTTAGAGAGGAGGAGGCCGAGGACGGTTGTTCCGGTGCCGCCGGGAACTGCCTTGCACCAGCTGTATTCGGTGCCGCCAACGGCACGAGTGGTGAAGTGCTGTTGCAGTTCTTGTTCTTTTTCTTCTTCACTGCTGCTACTACTCATTTTGATGATTCTTCTTGTTGGTGGTTGTATCCGACGAGAGTATGGTATAGAGAGTAACGCTATTTACTTTGGATCAAATGATCAATGATGATGATAGGATTGGAAAGTGGTCCATTAAGTAGAAAATCGGCCAATAAGACCAAACTAATTAAAGCCACTATCGAGTATCCTCTAAAGTACACTATTCAGTAGACAACTCTGACCCCACTCGTCGTCTTCATTCGACCAAAATTAATAAATAATTATCCACACGTCTTCCTCGATCAAGTAAGTTATCAGGGAAGTAAGGAGCATTGTTGTTGTGACATTCGGAGAGCAACAATGTCTATGCGACGATCATAACTGAATAAATGAATAAATAGTTCCAACATAACCCTGGTTCCCATTTTCACTTGATATAAATGTGTTCATCATTACAAGAAACATTAAGTAAACAGGTATCTGCCAAATAATTGACAGGTGAAGAATAAGAATTAACTACATACGACATCATTACCCTAAAATTACAAACATTATTTGACCTCTATATTCCATCCCAAGATGGGATTTTACATAAGTAATTTGGCCTAGATTTCACATTGTATCTCATCACCTGATGCTTCTCAAGCATGGAACTACTACTGGTAACAAAAAAACAATGCAATGTTACAGATACAAACAAATTTAATTTCATTAAGGACCAAAGCATGCAATTTAGTTGAACCATCAGTTCAGTGCGCTAAGAGGAGAACGTGGAATAAGCGATGGTTTCAACTCCTTTACTGAGGATTCACTTGAATTGTTTTCCTGAAACTCCTCAAGAAGCGATTCCACTGGCAGTGATTGAAGAGACTCGATTGTTCCTTTACTCGGAACGTCTGTTTCACATCTTACTGGTGTATTTCCACTAGGCTCATAGTCCTGCAAAGAGAAGACAAAGCAACAAGCCATGCAATGCATGAAAGGCAGAAAAAGTTTAGTGATGCTTCATTGATAAAACTTGTAGTTACTAAATAGAGTTAAAGTACCCTATAGTGCTGTTGAAAAGTTTCGCGAGCCTTCTCTTCAATCGAAGAGGCTTGGCCAGCATGGTCTTCTCTGAAGGTCTCAAGTGTATTTGAATGAGTCTTTACTACATCCAGCATTCCAGAAATGGATTCCCGCTCTTGCGCAGACATGACTGCAAAAATAAAATAAAATAGAGGATCAAATGAATGCAAAATGAGACTCATTTTTAAGAGAAAAAAAATTGACTAGTTTGTTCTGCACAACAGGTAGACCCCTTCATTAAGTTGTTTTAGCTAAGATAAATTTGCAGACACCTGCAGCTGCTTTTTTGCAACCAATTTTGCTATGCAATGAAACCATACACTTACCATCAAACTGCTCAAAGAGATCCTTGCTGTTCTTTGCCACATCTTCCTCTGCTGCAACACGAGCAGAATTGATCCCATGTCATGTTGCTCATTGCTATTAGAAGCATTACTGTACACAAGTGATAGATATTGCATCACATGGAAAAACTAATCAGTTGATCACAAAAGTATTAGTTTAAGAGCGGATAAGGACTCAATGAAGCACATTTTCAATAAGCATGGGCATTACTGACAGTTATTCTCAGTTTCTTACAATCAATTCACTAGATACCTGATTAGTGACACTGCTGCAGAAATATGCTTGGACTCTTTCTCATTTACAGCCTCATGAGTCCTCTTCATATGCTCTAAAGCTGATCCAGCGGTACTTACACTACAGATATAAAAATAAGACACTACAAATTTTACTAAAGGAGGACTTGATCAAGAAACCATGGGCAAGCCACTGACCTTTGCTGCATGAGTAACTCCATACGGCAATGCTTTGCTGCAGAATAATCAGCGGTATCCTTGGTCTCTTTCTCTGCTTGCACACAAAAAGATTGCCATTTCCTTTTTGTATGGGACACAATTTCTCCTACTGATGACACATGTTCGTCGTCTTGTTCTTAATGCTGCTTTGTCTAAGATCAACAAGCTTTTCATCCACCTGAATAATTCACCATCGTCCATAAGAAACTAAACTGCCAACCCAAATAAGAAAGATTTACTAAGAAACATTGACGAAGTAATACTCAAATCGGACCAGATCCATTTGACGACGAATATGATCAGAAACTAAGCTGGTCATATCCGCAATAAGCTTCTCTGAATCTGATCTTGATTGCTCCTGTAAAGAATAGGTCAACCACCATAAGCCACCATAGAAAGAGTGCATTAATATTAATATTTTACATCACAACCTCGAAAGACTTCCTAAAGTCAGCAATACAATTCAGTTGTGTTTGCTCAGCCTCTGATGCAAAGTCTTCAAGCTTTTTTTATTCTTCAAAAAGCTTATCAACAAATTCTTGAGAGGGATCAGATATATCCTTTATTTGTTCAACGCTAAGTGCATTTTGAATAAACAGAACACCCTCCCCCCCCCCCCCAAAAAAAAAAAGAAAGAAATAAAAAAACACCACTCAGCAAAAGAAACTGCATAGAATAAAGAAATAAAAATGAAACAGGTAAGATTGATTTGTGCATAGTTATGTTATAGTCTTATAGCCGAAGAGAGAAGTTAAAGATCATACATGGCGCATTTCCCTAGCAAAAACTGCCAGTTCACCCTGCTGAGTTGAAAGAGAGCTCTGAAGTTCATCAAATATTTCTCCAGCTTGAGTGGCCTCAGATTCAAGAAACTGATTGACCAAGGGGAAAAAGATACTTTGTTAATGTTGAACAGAGATGTAAAATATATATATATATATATATATAAACAAGGAATACAAATTGAGATGGTTCAAACATACTTCTTGAATAGAACGACCATTGGAGGATATCAGAGAAGATAATTCCTCTAAAACACCATCTGAGCTCGCCTTGTGCAAACGGTCATTTTGCACTGTCTCAGTGTGTGATAAGTACAGGTTTCTTAAACCTGTCACTTTGTTTTTTAAATCCAAAACCACCTATACGCAACAAAATGAGGAGAATTAATGAATTATACCATAACATCCATGCAAATGCATAGCGATGAAATAAACAAGCCAAAATAACAACGAACAGTGAATTAAGAGGATTCAACATATTAAATAAAAACATAGAAGAACATGACCAAAAAAAAGCAGCAGCATTAGATAATTGAGGTACCCACCTTATCATGAACACCTAGAAAAGAATGGCAGAGCTTCTCCACACATTTAAGATGTTCACTCTGTTCTGACAGTGATGTCGCAACAATATTGCAAAGATAACCAACCTGCTGGGCAAGCTCTGCTTGAAAATTGTTCACCACAGCCCTGTTATCCAAGTTCAGCTTGTCTTCTCTACCTACGATAACAGATGTATACAAGTCATTAACGTACAACTTGGATTCTTTGTCAATAATTTCACAGAAAAGGATAAATGCCTACCAATTTTCAAAAACAGCGAAGCATTATCCTGAAGAACTTTCTCCAAATCAGCCCGTAATACACAAGCTTGATGAGCTAGTGCATTTTCTGTCAGACACAATTGTTTTAACCACCATCTCAACTTAATACTGCGTAATAAGAGATAAAGACAGAAACACAATAATGAATCTACCTGCTTTTCTCTGCACAGAAATGATGAAGTCTTTCTCTTTCACCGTATACTGAGATCTCCTCAATTCATCCTCTGTGTTAGTGAGCAACTCACTGGTCTTGTTCAAGTTTTTCTGTAGTTTTTTATTCTTTTCCTGATAAGTAGATGTACATTAACATAACAATAAAGGACCAAAACCTTAGATAGCTAACCTGTGTGGTATCAAGTTTGTTGCTCAAATCAGAGCAATGTTGTACTTGCTCAATGTATCTACTATTCAAATCATCATATTGCTGGTCCAAACATGAAAAAAATATCAAGCAAAATAGGAATACACAGGCGCACAATATCATCTGCAGATATAGCTATTGGTTTTTTAAGAAAACTAACCTTCTGATGATTTTCTATAGTCAGCCCCATCTGCTCAATCTGATCTGCCATGGCCTAAACAGTGAAAAATCTTGGATCAATGAAACACCATGAGAACAATATATGAAACCAATTTATATACCAAGCACAAGAATGAGAGGGAAAGAAAAGTAATTCCATTTCAATCTCAGCAGGTGAAATCACATGAAAAAATATTTTCTTATGAAAAATATTGCTATATCGGTACTAATGATGGCAGAAAAAACTACCTTCCTTTCACTTTTTTCTTGATAAAATCTCTCCTTTGGTATATACACTCCATTTTTCTCACGTGTAGAACCTCTGATCAAAATCACAAACTTCATCAGCAACAATGCAATTTTAGCAGTAATATGAAGAGCCAAGTTATTCTTTCCATGAACAACAATGAAATTTAGAGCAACTCACCTGCCTTCAGGCGTTCAATTTCCCCATAAAGATCCTTAATAAGAGTTGACTTCATCATCTTCTGATTAACCTAATTAAAGAAAAAAGGGGAGAAAAAAATTCTAAATCAAGGCAATGAATCACAACAAAACACATGATAAACATCTTCATTACATTGCAGTACAGATTCCAATAAGAAAATAGCCAAAACTAGTAAGGACTAGTTAGTAAAAATTCCTTTAAAAACAAAATGGGATTAAAAGCACTTGATCTGCCCCAGTTCACTTGGTTCATGTGAACCAAAAAGTGAACTCTCATAAGACGTTGCCATTACAAATAATTGATCGAATGGTGTACCCAAAACACTTTGTTTATATGTTTTTATGTATGATACAGATGTAATACACAGAATAACAGTCATGTAATCTTTGTAAAAGCAATATATATATGAGCCAAATTATACTGGTAAAGATGCATGGTGTAAGAAACATCTCGACACTTAAATAACTTTAATCATGAACATACCTCAGGCTTATTTTTAATGTGCTTTGCCCTATGTGCATAATCCAGCGTGCTCAAAGTTTCTTCCAAGCAATGAACTTCAGGGGATACTGTCGCTATGATGCATGTTTTGGTTCTTCCCCCAAGGGAATCACGCAGTAAACGTGTCAACTTGCTATCCCTAAATACCATCTTTTCCGTGTAAGCATATGAATGAGGAATATACAAAGACTCAAAGAGCTTCGACCAATTTGTTTATTAAAAGGAGGTTAACAAAAAAAGAAAGATAAACATAAAAACCTGTAAGGAACGTGACCAAGGTGCTCCACAAGTGCATTGATCACCCGCCCTAAAGTAACCAAGCTCTTGTTTATTTCTCCGGCCTCTCTTGCACGACCCTAAGATATGTTACAAAATCAAACAAATTAAGATGATTGTGTAAAGCCTAAGGTGAAGGATAAAACTAGGAGGTATCCGCCCAATGTATTACCTCCCTAGCACCAGAACGAGATATATTTTCCGAGCCAGCCAGATCCACTAAATTCAGTTTGCCACATTAGATTAGTTCTTCACCTTCTGGGGTTGCCTCTTTGATGTGGATTGTTATTGAAAACAATGAATGTGACCGACTGAAAAAGTTAACTAAATCTTAATATAAAATCAAAATATGACATTCTAAGTTCTAACAATTCAAGCAACCTTGACTGCTTGTTCAACAGAGTTTCAGCAGTGCGTCTTTTGGCAGACCCTCTCTCCAGAAGGGTAAAAATCTCGCTAGTCACAATTTCTTCCTCTAATCCCCTTACAAGAATTCCACCTTTGCCATCCTCCATAAGTGGCAGCTGTTTCTTTTGCTTATCTTCCAAAGAAACTTTCGAAAGTTCTTCGGGGGCAAGCAAATCAGTGATCTCTTCATTGTACAATTCCAAAAAAGTGACTTTGACACTGTACTCAGCATTTTGGCTCTCAAGAGTGTCAAAAATCTGTTTAACAGCTCTAGGAATGACTCCAGCCTCTGCAGGCAACTCTCCATTGGGACCACTCTACAATACAGCAGCCAAATAAATCAAAATAACATTCATTGTGATAGGTAGAATACTAACTAGCACAGATGCTACTTCATACCTTTGACCTTTTGCATTCACCTTCCATAGTGTATGTTTTTCCAGTACCAGTTTGACCATATGCAAATATAGTACAATTAAATCCTTCTAGAACTTCATTTACAATAGGAATAATAGCTTGATCGTAAAGATCTTGTTGTCGTGCATTAGGACCAAAAACCTGCAAAATAGAACATAGAACATGATCACACATCAGATACCCTAAAAACAGTCGCTCCAGTATTCACTTCTCAAAACTTGTTACAAAATTATTATTCATTTCTGTCAATACAAACAATACTAATTTCAATTTGAACAAATCCAAGGCTTATAAGCAAGAAAAAAAATTATTTGCAAATGAGTAGCAAAGTCCATTGAAGAATACCTTGTCAAAAGTGAAAACCCTGTCAATGTGCTTGCCGGCGATGTTTTGAGAGACGGCGACTTCTCTGTTATAGTCATTGCAGGTGACAACCTGGGGGGCCTTGGAGCGCAACTCGTCGTCGCTGAAGGGGCGGCAGAGGAGGAGGACCTGCACGTTCACTTCCATCTCTTTCTCGTGGCGAAGAGACATTGTCGATTGTGGGAGAGGGAGACAGAAAGATGCCCTCTCTTCTTCACTCTGTCTGCGTGAGATGTATCTGAAATGGGGTCGGGGGAAGGAGAGAGAGAGAGAGAAAGAGAAAGAGAGAGTGAGGGGCGGTGACTGTTGAGTTTAAAATTTGAATTTTAGTAATCCGCTCTTTATTGAGTGAAACCCATAATGGTCCCTCAGATTGAGCCCGTGCACCAATGTTATTCTGACTTTTGAAATGCTCTAATTGCACCCTTCAGATTGAACTCCATGTGAAATCCTAGTCCCTCCACCCAATTTCGACGTGACTCAGCAGCCGGAGCGCTGAGCTGGCTGCTTATTGTCCACGTAGGCAGCCTTAAACGGCGCCGTTTTGCGTGGATGGCCTTAATGAATCAACACGACGTCGTTTTGCCTTGGAGAGGAATTGAAACGTTGCTTGGGGAGGGGGTTGATCATTCGTTAGTCTTTCTCCTACTTCTCTTCAAACGTTTCCTCTCGCTGTCGTCCAGAGAATGGTGTGACATTAGGGCACTTTCTGGCTATTGCTTGAGTGAGTTCATTGCCAGGAGAAGGAAGTACGCCACAGGTACGAAGTGGTTAAAGCAGAGGCTATCGTCATCGTCAGCTACAACAAGGTTAGTAATACAGAATGTGTAGTTGAAGTTTAAATTTTTTTTTTTTCACTGATGGATGTTCACGTGGTGTCTTGATTGAAGCAGAGTTGATATTCGTTTGGTGTCTTGTTTAGATTTCTGTGTTGTTAGGTTTTTGTGGTTACGTTGTTAGGTAGGGGTTTGGTTTACTCTATTTTTTTTTTTCTTCCTCAAAGAAAGGTTGCATGTGTTTAATTTGTTTGTTAACTTATCTGGCAGATGGATGAAGTACTGGACATTATGTTTCATCATGGAGGAAGTTTTGAGAAGGGCATGGATGAAAAGATTGGTTACTATCCGGACAACAGAAACTGCCTAGGTGATGTTGAGGTGGATAGGTTGGATGTATTTTACCTGAGAAACTATTATAAGGAGCTAGGTTATGACAGAATGAAGGAAGTCTGGTGGCTTGTACCTGGAAAGAGCATAGGGGAGGGATTGAGGAAGTTAAATAGTGATGCAGACCTAAGAGAGATGTGTGAGATGGGTTCACAGAATGCCGGCCTTGTTGATATCCACATTGAACATCAGGTTTCGTCACCTGAACTGATAGAAGGGGAGGAGGTTATGGTATACATTGATGATCAAGTAAGGGACCTTGGGGCTCAAGCTAAGGAAAATGTTGCAGCTGTCCCAGACGATGGTTCTAGGCCAAATCATGGAAAGAATCCTACTGCTAATGTGAGTCGACCTAGAGAGGAAGGGGTAAAAGCATCTGTTAAGGTGCTGTCTAAACAAAAAGTTAAAAAGAAGGCGAAGAACACCCCGAAACCAAGTCAAACAAAAGTTCATAGGAGGTATTGTCTCAGGTCTGCCACTGGGATAGGAGGCACAAAGGCTCAGAAAAGAGGGCAGGGTAACAAGATCCCAGTTATGTTGATGTCATCTGATGAGGAGTCCTCTAAAACTGATGATAGTTCAGAAGATGAGCCCTATAAACCAGTAAGGGAAGACAACTCATCTGATTCATGTGCTGCGGACCCTGTTCCTTCACCTAAGGTAAAGGGTAAGAAGAAAACAAGTAAGGGGAGTGCTTCACAGGATAAGGGTAAGGGAAAGAATAAGATGAAGGAGAAGATTTGTGTTGATGAAGATGCTTATGTGGAGGGTAATTCTGATGTTGAAGTGGATTTTGGAAAAGTTGGAACTGATAAGAATGATGATTATGATGCATTCGATCCTGGGACTGATTCTGATGGTGCCAACTCTTGGCATTCATTGGAGATGAAAATCCCACCCAATTCTGAAGACGAACTAGAAGAGGAGACCGAGTCTGATGAGGTGTTTCCTGTTTTTAGAGAGGGTGCTAGGTTCGGGGAGCTTCACTTGGAGGTTGGAATGAAGTTTAATACAAAGTGGGATTTCAAAGAGGCTGTTAGGGAGTACACCATCCAGAAGGGAAGGCGTATTCGGTTCAATAAAAATGATAGGAATAGGCTTAGGGCAGTTTGCAAGGTGAAGGAATGTGGTTGGGTCATCTTTGCTTGCAAGGACCGAGACAATACTTGCTGGCAAGTGAAGACTTTCAGAGATGATCATAGCTATGCAAGGGAGGATAAGAACAGAGCAGCCAATCATAACTGGGTTGCTAGTAAGCTGGTGAAGAAAGTCAGAAAGTATCCCAACTTCAGGCATTGTGATGCAAACACCTTCTTCAAGACCAAGTATGATCTGTCATTGAATAGGAACTCGATCTCTAGGGCACTGTCTAATGCTAGAAACCTTGTATATGGTGATGAAAAGGCTCAGTATGCAATGGTGAGGGACTATGGGGAGACACTGCTGAAGACAAATCCGGGTTCAACTGTCGAAATTTGCACCATCCCACAGCCAAACGGTGATGTGATATTTGAGAAAATGTATGTGTGTTTAAGTGGCTGCAAGAATGGATTTAAGGCAGGATGTCGTCCACTCATTGGACTTGATGGTGCTTTCCTGAAAACTGTCTTTGGAGGGCAGATTCTCTCAGCTATTGGGCAGGATGCAAACCACCACATATATGTCATTGCTTGGGCAGTTGTAGAAGTTGAAAACACTGCCAACTGGAAATGGTTCCTGAAACTACTGCACGCAGATTTGGGAGATTACAAGACACATGGTTGGTGTTTCATATCCGACATGCAAAAGGTACACTACTGCTAATCCCTTCTAATTTAGTTTCCAGTTTATTTGCATCACTGTGTTACAATATCCTTGATCTGTAAGAGGCTTGCTGATATCTGAGTAGGACTACTGTAGATGCACGATAGTAAAAGTTAGGGACATTTATGGTGCCTTTGTTAGAAACTCAGGGACTATTATGGTGAAAATTAAAAAAGTGAGGGTCTAGTATGGTGAAAATAAAAAAAGTAAGGGTCTAAATGGATGAGCATATAACTATGTATTCAACATACTTCTCTCTGTTGTATCTGTGTTAATTATTATTGGCATCCACTCTGTGTTGCAGGGACTCATAAATGCTGTACAGGAGGTGATGCTCAATGTGCATCACCGTTTCTGTGTGTGGCATTTGTGGAAGAATTTCAACAAGCAATGGAAAGATCTGGAGCTAAGAGGGTTGCTATGGGATTGTGCACGAGCCACAACATTTGAGGAATTCAGGGAACATAGGGAAAAGTTAAAGAGGCTTAATCCAGAGGCATGGGCATACCTAGAAAAGTGGCCAACTCATTCTTGGACAAGATCTCAGTTCAGTCACAAGCCAAAGTTAGACTCAATATGTAACAATGCGTGCGAAGTATTCAACGCAAAGATTAAGGAAGCTAGGAGGAAGCCTATAATCACACTGCTGGAAGAGGTTAGGATGTTCGTAATGAGGACGATGGCCAAAAATAAAGTGAAGTTGGATAATCATATGGGGATACTTCCCCCAGTGATCAAGAGCAGACTGGAGAAGCTGAGGAAGGAATCTAGGCAATGGCAACCAATCTGGGCTGGAGACACCGGATACGAGAAGTTCGAGGTACATGGACACCCTACACACCATGTAGTGGATCTGGGGAAAAGGCTATGTACTTGTCAGTTTTGGATGCTAACAGGTAATGTCTTTAACTGTTACTTAATTATTTAACTACTCTGCCTAGTGAGTCTAATTAACTATGCACCTACTTGTTATTGCTGGATGATGGTGTTGCAGGAATCCCATGTGTGCACGCATGTGCTGCTATTGCTAGGGTCAACAAGTGGCCAGAGAATTTCTGCCACAAGCTCCTCACAATGGAGTCCTACAAAGCCACTTACAAGAACAAAACCAAATAGTCATTCAATATATCAAAAACAATCTAATGTCAATTACATTGTTCATAAACTGGATTACACTGGTTGTGTGTTTCAGCTCTCACCCTAATCAAACCTCCTTCAATAGTAACATCAACACAAACACAACTAACATAAATACCCCTAAACCAAGCACTTGGACCATCAGCTTTACATTTCTCACATCTGCTTCCAGTCTGCCCACCTTCCATGCAATGTTCATCTTCATCCCACCTTGCTCATCTTCTTCATCAGACTTCAGCGGCACCTCATCATTTACCGAATCTGCTCAGAGAAATAACCCACACCAATTCTTTCCACTAGTCTGCAAACAAGCATCAACCTTATTAAACAACTACCTCAAGTAACCAACACTATAAATTTCAGCCAGTAATTGCACTCACGTTATAATTCGGACACCCGAAGAACGGCTTATTAGGATGACTCTCCGTCCCTAACCACCGAAGGACAGGCCTACACCCACAACCACACCACTCTGGAACTGCTGAACGCCGGGCACGCACATTGTTTCCTCTCCAGATTCCAGTCGCAGATGAGCGATTCGACCTACGAGAAGCTTGACTGTCACTCATGGCGGGAGAGGACGAAGAAGAAGAATAAGAGTGAAGAAGAGGGAGAGTTGGACGACGAACCAATTCACATAGGAAGAGGGAAGAACAACTTAGGGTTTATAATTGGTACCAGGGACTACTTCAGGGAATTTCGACATTCTTTGAAGATCCTCCACATCAGCTAGCCGTTTAAGGCTGCCTACGTGGACAATAAGCAGCCAGCTCAGCGCTCCGGCTGTTGAGTCACGCCGGAATTGGGTGGAGGGACCAGGATTTCGCACGGAGCTCAATCTGAAGGGTGCAATTAGAGCATTTCGAAAGTCAGGGATAACATTGGTGCACGGGCTCAATCTGAGGGACCATTATGGGGTTTCACTCGCTCTTTATCTCTATTATTATATTTATATTTATGAAATCTTTCCAGAGCTCTCTTTTATTTATTTATTTATTTTTTTTTTTTGTCTTGAGGGCTGTCTATTATATGAGAAAGTATAGAGAGCCAATGGAATATTTGTATAATGTGTATAATAAAAATTTAGGGAGTATTAGAGATATAATCATTAGTGTTACTTTTTTTTACACAATTCTAAAACTTTTTATTATTATTATTTTGATTAGCATGATGATTATTATTGATTTTTTACATATGGAGGAGAGACTTTAGCATGGTTTCATCTTAAAGCAACTATATATTATCAATTTGATTTTGTTGGTTTTTAAAATAAAATTACTGTATTTAGTTTGAGAAAATATAATTTGAAAGAAAAATAAAATAATAATATTATTATTACCAACTATTGTGATGAATAGAAACAAAACAAGTATAATTATCCGTGCCATGCACGTGATAAGATTGAAATTATAATTTTAAATTATTTTTTAAAATTAATTTAAATTATAATAATTTGATTAAAAAAAGTAAGATGTTATGTATTATTTTTTTTAAATTTAGTATTAATTGGATTAACTCTAAAATAGTTATTAATCGATTTGAATAATCTACTTTTTTTTCAATAAATCAGACATATATACTGAATGTGATCATAAATAATATAGTAATAGTTAAATCCACCAATAAATATATTAGTTATTATCAAACTATAAAACAAATTAAATATAAAGGTTATTAGCACTTATAAATCTATAAAATCGCACTATCTTTGTTCGCATGCAAGGGTTTACTTATTAAATAAACTTAAAATATGAACAAAAAATATTTATAAATTGGACCTAGCATCACTTAAAAAAATAATAGAAAATAATCAACTTACCTTACTATCCATGAGAACCATTTTTATGTAAATCATCTTATTCTTGTCAAACTTGGATAGAACTTTCCATAACCTTATATATTAATTTTGTTAAATAATATATATATTACGGTAATTTTTTTAATATATATTTTTTTTTTGGTGACTATTTTTTTTTTAATATATATACATATACAGAAATAATTCTATACATATACATAAATAAAAAAATATGTGAATTATATTTTGTTAAACTCTATGTTATCAGTTATTAAAAACATCTAAATCACATATATTAATTATTTTTTTGTTATAATTATTTCGTTTTATATATATGATTATTTTATATATATTCCTCAATTCCGACTCCATTCATACGCATATTAACAGTTTTTTTCTAATAGTGATGTTTTAATTTTTCGTTTTCCTTTTTTTCACGCATCTTTCTTTTTTTTTTTAAATAGTGATGTTTTAGTATTTTTTCTCTTTTTTTTAAATACATTTTTCTTAATAATTACATTACTAATCTAAAATATAAAATGAGAAAGAAAATAAACTTAAAAATTAGAAAAAAAATAATTTTATATTAAAAAATATAAAAAAAATATATTTAAAAAAAATAGTCGTAATATATAAATTGAGTCAACAATTTAAATTTCTCTAAAACTAATTTAATCAAATACCAATATTAGAAATAAATTACTTAAATAATATTTGATCTATTCTAGTCCTTAGACACGTATAGATTAGAGTCATTCTCGTAACGACTCGTAACGACAACGAACTGAAACAACGTCGTAAGTTCAAACATTTAGAAATCGTGCAAATTCAAACCATTCCTTTGTTCTTTGAAAACCTTCTGTCTCCCTGATAGAATTGAATCGAAATTCCTTTCATAGAAAAAGAGTTACGGAGATGGCTTTGATATGTAGAGACCAAAAAGCATTTGTGCTTACTATGTTGTGTTTAATTGATGATTATAACGAAGGTGTCTGCGTCAAAACAACTCATTCCGTGCATGTAACCAAGTAGTACTAATTATGCCTTGACTCAGCAACTCAATCCTTTTTGTTTTCCATGTGCTCACTAAGAAACAACTATGAAAACACAGCAGCAAGAAATTTCCTTTTAAGAAGGATAATGATTGACTTACAACTCTCTACTCTCTATTACACCACTCTGATGTGCTTTCAATTTCATATTTACCAACTTCGAAACAAGTGGCTTAATCCTTACTTTCGATGCTAAATTTTCTTTAATCTCAAGTCTAAACACATCATAAAGGCAGCAATTGTCCACATCAAAGGAATGCCATATTTCAAAAATAAAATAGTTAGTCTCACACAGTTGATTGAGAATATGAAAAGGCAGAGAAGAAACTAAGAAACATATCCATAAGTTACTTCTTTTATTAAGCTCCTGTTGCCTCAGCCATTTCTTGTTCCACAGTGCTTGGGACAACAGGGTAGTATTGGTAATGTAGGTCCCCAACATCATCACCAGTCCATTTCTTCCATCCTTCTGGTCCCACATGGTAAACTGAAATCACATAAATCCCCAAGTTAGTGATTTAGAGCTATAAACTGGGACTGAAAAAGCTGCTGCAAAATGCTGACCATGAAGTGAAAAAAAAATAGTAAAAAAATATATATTTTCTATGATTTCATTTTAACAATTTTCTTTAAGTTGACAGTAAAATCAATGGGAGTTTAGGTGTTTTGTAGTGTTTCCAGATAGTTTCATATGTAGAAGTAGCTGTGGAGTGTGGAGTCAATCAACGCAGGAAAGAGAAAAATTACCGCTAACAACTCCACCACTAGCTCCATCACGGAATGTTGCATGATATATTGCTCGTCGACCTAGTTCAACAGCTTCATCAACTGACAGGTCATATCGGTACCTAGGATGAGAAGGGAACCGTTGATGAATATTGGTGAAAGGCATTGTTATACCATGTAGAAGTTAAATGAAAAGATTTACTCACCCACTGTCCAATATACCATAAGCATATGGTGAACCAGATCCAACAGAGAATCTAGTGCCTTTCAATCTTCCTCCTTCACTATCAACATAATATAGACCAGGACCCTAAAAAGATATCATCCATTAGGAATTGCAACAGCACTAGCTGAGCAAAAGCCATATGGCAGTTGGACATGTGAATTACCGTTTCATCCCATCCAGCAATCATGGTACCGACTGATAAACCCATTCCACGATAAGAGTATAAAATATTTGCAAGTAGCTTTGAGGCTCCGGTTACTGATATCCTCCTTTTATTTGCCAACTCGTGCAACCGACACTACACATGATACAGACCAGATTAGACAAACGATTTGCATCCCCATATTTATAGAAGTAAAGAAATCATACATTGTTAAGCAAAAGCTAGATATTTGTCTTGTTTTACTTCGTACAGGTGGAACCATTTAGTTCTATTTCCTACATGGACTGAACTCAAGGATCTAAAATCCATATAGAATGAGGTATATGTGAAGGTCAACTAAGTCAAACTTCTCAAGGCAACTTATAACAAAATAATAAGCGTCAAATGAGAAATTGAGTATAATAACCACAATGGAAGGCCAGGAACAAAAGATGTATGTTGAAAATAAGAAAAGCAGCAGAATGGGACTCATAAAAACATGAAACCATTATATTAGAAAATATATCCATTCTCAACAAATCCCAACAATAATCCTAGCATTAGAGTAATAGAGGAAGCTAGAAAATATATAGTCTAAACGGTTTAGGAACACTACTAAAGGCATCTAAACTAATGTGATTTCGCTAATATAAGGCTAAGGATGGTAACAAATATAACAAAAATATCCACATTCAAACAAACGGGTCATGAGTAGTTATGACTTCAACTAATGTGCATGCATGATAAATTAGAATAGAAGTTGAGGCAAAGCATCACAACTTGCAACTATAACTCCAACAACAATGATCACAGCAAAATATAACCAAGGAATCGCCGGCAGTTGGAGAGAAGAGTAGGGCAAAGGAGGAACCTCAGTAGGAGAATCATAACAGCACTACAAAAAGCAATAATTCAAGATAAAAGGACTTCAAAAATTACCTTTATCCCGAGATTTCTGTGCCAAAATTGGCAATCCGCGGCACCTCCGGCCATTGTTCCAAGCATATATGGATTAATTTCAATAATCTTCTTTACAGACTGTGAAGCTGGAAATTTCCATTACTCATCAGTAATAATTGAAATGTAATAGTAATTCAAAGACAAACTAAACAAGTGGATTAAACCCTAAACAACATTAATCAATTAGAAGCAACAATTTTCAAATTTGACAAAATAAACATAAAATCAACTCACATATATATCCTCCCATGCTAGCTCTAGAATCAGCAGCTACAATGACACCGTCCTTAAATATAAAAGCAAGCGTTGTAGTACCCTTTGCAGGCTTCACCGTCTGAATAGCTTCTTTCACAAAGCCATCGAACTAAAACCACAAATACAAACACAAAATTTTGTATTAAACCAAGGTTTCAACCTGCTCTATAGAACAATACCCTGATTTCCTTTATTTACTACTCATAAATTAAAAAATAAAATACTAGAACAATTTTTTTTCAGACTCGAAAAATTGAAAAGTTGAAAAATCACTCACATCATTGGAATTAGGAAGCTGGAATGACGGCGGAGCAGAGAACTCTCCAACGATGTCGTCTCCGGGTGCGGTGAGTGTAGAGAACGATTCTAGACCAGAAGTATCGAGCTTCATGATTTCAGATTTTAGACCTAACCGATGAAAACAACCAAAAATTATTACCGTAAAATCCAAACGGTTAATTAGCATTAAAAATAATAATTAAGAAAAGCAAAAATCGATGTAAAATTGAAGATAGAGATGGACGATGAACTTGGCGCACTAGGTCAAGTGAAGTGGGATCTGCGTGTGTGAGGTATCGTTGAGGTTGAAGCGAGAAAAGAAGAACGGGAGATTCACAGATCCAGTAGAAAAAAAGAACTGTTTTCAAGTGTTGGTGCCTTGTTCAGAAAGGCGGATCTTTATTTGGGATAGGCCTGCTGTCTTGTCTAAGAAGTTGGATCTAAATTGGGCCAGCCCATTTTTAACCAAAAAAGTGGCCCATTTGATATAAACCTTAACTCCACAATTTGATATGTATTTCTAAAAAGTAAAAAATACATTGCTATTACCGCTTACTAGCAGCCGTTTTTTTTATTGAGTTAAAAAAATATTTTTATATTTTTTTTTAAATTATAAATTTACTATTAATAATTAAAAATTAATTAAAAAAATAGAATAAATAAATTTAAGTTAAAAAATTAAAAAAATTGTTATTATTATGTGTAACAAAATTAAAATAAAAATTTATTAACATTATATATAAATTAATTATTTATATATTAAATTTATTTATTTTCTCATTTCTATTTAATTTGAAATAATTTAAAAATTTATATTTATATTTAAACCATTTTTTTTTATACATAATTTTAATAGATAAAAATTTATTTTTTTAATTTTATATTGAACCTCTTTAATTATCTTTAATTTTATTATTATTTTAAAATTATTAATTTTTATTTTGATTATATCATCCCATCGTATTATACACTATTATTTTCTCTTATTATTTTTTTATATGTATAATTATTATTATCTCACCTCACTATTATATTGCCTTATTTTATTCTTCTTTTTTGTTTTCTTCTTCTATTAACCCCGATCGCAATCAATTACCACCATATCATATTACCATGATCGCAGCTCTCATTTTTGTTTATCACTTTGATCCATATATATCCATTGTGTTAATTTTTGAGTTGTTAAAGATTTGTTAAAAGAATTATTTTTTTTGTTTGATTTAGATATCTAGATGTATAACTATTATAAAGATACTTATTTTTCATACTTACTTGTTAAGTCATATTTTATCATTTAAAAAAAAATAAGATATCAAGCATTTAAAAATTTTGTATAGAATAATTAAATAAAAAATAAAAAAATTATTAGTTATTTAATTTCTTTAATATATAAAATAATTGAATTTAAATTAATTTAGGTATAATACTAAAATCATTATGTTACTATGTGTAACAATAAAGATAAAAAGTTATAAATATTTGTAAATTTATTTATTTCTCAATTATATTTAATTTGAAGCAAATATAAAAATTTATATTTAAATAACTCTTTCTCTCGCATAATTTTAATAGCTAAAAAAATTTTATTTCGTATAATTTTATATTCAACATTTTAAATTATCTTTAGTCTTATTATTCATTTAGAATTTTTAATTTTTGTTTTTATTACTCTTTTTTCTTATCATTATCTATCTACATATACTTCACCACCACTCTTGTATTAGTTTGTTCTCTCTTCCTTCCTCAGTTTTTATTCTCTTTCTATTTTCTCATCAATCGAAATTAGTTACCAACATATATTAATTCATAATTATTACACTCAGAAATAAATACTACTTTAAAAATAAAAGTTCAAAAAAAATCGCGTAACTCTTATGTGTATCATCTACACTCTTATAAATGTAATGAATGAGTAAATTTAACCTTTTTTTTATTATCAGTTTTTTTTTATTATCTAATACATTCAAAGTCACATATTCATTTATGATAAAAGTTAAAAATTAAAGTTAAATGACATTAGTACTTTTTGGTTTAATAAAATTAAAATAAAGTACAAAAATAAGGATAAAAACTAAAAAAATAGATGACTCTAGAAAAGGATAATGTTAAATTTTATGTCATTATATATGAGAACAGTGATTTATTTTATTATATTTATTTTTGTACCAAATAACAAAAGAATTAAATTTTATATCCGTTTTTTATTACTTATGTTACTTATTTATAGTTGTTTAAATTATATTCTATAGTCGTTAAGTGCTGTTTTCTTCCAACAAAAAAATAGTTATGAGGTCATTTTCATTTTTTTATAGGAGTACATCTATTATATCATGATTTTAATAATTAATGTAAAATTTAAAAAATTAAATAAATATATATTTATTTTGATTATATTCAAGAGTGAATTATATATATTCTTATAGTCAAGAAATAGACTTAACTTATTCTATAATAAATAGTTTTTTAATCATCAAATTTATAAAGAAGATCTCATCTTTTTATTTATCCTAAAAGTTAAACATTAAAACTAATGTTAATACTTTTTTATTAACAGAACTAAAATAAAACATAAAAATAAAACTTGAATAAAAATAAAAATACAAAATTTTAAATTCCAAAATATAAAATGATTATAAGATAAAAAAATTACTTAAATATAATTTCTATAAAATACTCCACTAATAAATTCAGATGAATGAATATTATATGTAAAATGAATCCTCATATATTAGTACAAAAATTATTCTGTGTAATTTTTTTCAAAAAATATTGTCCTGGTACTATTTTACTTTTATTCTTTTAAAAGCATATCCATAATAAAATAAATCCGCATGGATAATTTACATCCAATAGAAAACTCTTATAAAGTTTGTGTGAAAAATTGTATGAAAGTTTTTTTTATTCAACGTAACTGACGGATGTACGGGAAAAAAATTTTTAATAATAAACTTTTCTAGGATAATATTGGAACTTAATTTAGATGCCAATTGACCTTATATACTGTGTAAGTACCTAGATGCCAATTGACCTTATATACTGTGTAGGTACTTAGAGTATATTAGAAGAGTATAATAAGAGTAAAATTATTTTGTGTAAATTTATTTTTTTATAAATTGTCCCTATTAAATTATTTTATTTTTATTCTTTAAATATATATTCAAATAAAAAAAAATCTGCAACAATAATTTACATCAAACACAAAAATCTTAATCAAATTACTATAAAAAAAATGGATAGAAAATTTTTTATTTAACGTAACTAATAAAAGAATTTTTTAATAATAAACTTTACTTTAGAAATAATATTAGAACTTAAATTTAGATATCAATTATTCTTATATTAGGTTTTATGTTATATCTAAGTAAAGTGAGAAGGATGCAAGAAAAGATGAATAAGAAAAGAATTTTTTTTTTTCTATTATGCAGTAAGAGTAATCTGAGATGATAGATAGTAAGAGAGAAAATAGATAATTATAGAAGTTGGGTGATTGTGAATTAATGAGATAAGAGAGAACTTGAATGTATGTGATAAGAGAGAAGATGAGGTAGTGGAAGTTTTTTAATGTAGAATAATTCACATAAATATAGTGGGATAGAAGGAAGGGCAAAATTGGAAAAGAATTTTGGATACCAAACCCATGTATTGACATTATATATTATTACTAGCGGCTCAACAGACATTATCGTGCCTGTTCAGCCGCTTTTTTATTATTTTTAAGAAATTAATTTTTATGTTTTTATTTTAAAATTATAAATTTAATAAAATAAAATATTAAAAAATTTCATTATGTTGTTATTATGTGAAAACAAAAATCAAAATAAAGATTTAAAAATATTAATTATAAAATAAATATTTATAAATATTATTATGTTTATTTATTTATTTTTAATAGTATTTAATTAGAGACAAAAAAATTATATTTAAATTTTTTTTATTTTTATGCATAATTATAATTGATAAAAAATATTTTTTAAAATTTATTATTCATTTTTTAAAATTATCTTTAATTTTATTTTTTTTAAATTACTAATTTATATTTTTATTATTGTCTCAACGCCACTATGATATTGTATCGTTCTCCTTTCTCGTCTTCTTTTCCTTCCACCTTCTCTTCACTCGATGGTTGTTAATTATCACCAAATATCATTATCACAACTTTTAATTTTGTCTATCACTTTTATTTATAACCAACTATTTTTTTAAATTTTATAAGTTGTTTAAGTTTTGCTAAAAGAATTTTTTGTATCTTTTGAATATCTGAATGCATAAAAATTATAATTTTTTTCTTGATGCGCGTGTTAGTTGTCTTATTTGGTTCGACTAAGAAGAAATTTAAGACAAAAAATACTCAAAATTTTTGCTATATTAGCAAAATTTGATGTCAATAATTCTAAAAAATAATATCAAAATATATTATTTTTAACTAAATAATAAAAAAATAAAAATACATCATTGTAAGTTTTTTAATTAATAATTATAAATTAAAGTCGCAGCTTAATATAGTACATTGGATAAAAAATAATCATTGTTATCGTATTTGACTACTATTATATAAGTTTTATGTTTATTTTAGGGTAAAAAACAAAAATAAGCCAAGGGAGAAAATAATTTACGTGAATAAGCCAAAACGAAAATTGCTTCGTGAATCCACCCATGGACGTTTATATGTAGTTCGAACCAGCTTAGTTCGAACTCTATTTCTACATAATTCAAACCAGCTTGGTTCGAATTATATACAAACACATGCACACACATAATTCGAACTAGCTTGGTTCGAATTACACACACAATAATTCATGGTATAATTCGAATTATGCTGTTAAAAAATTAATAATTTATTAAAAAAATTTTATTAAAAAATTTATTTAAAAAATTAATAATTTAGAAATTAAAAAAATATATATTTTTATTTCATACGTTAAAAAAAAGCTAACAAAATATTTAATTACGAGACTTCTTTAAAATATTAATGAGCTATAAATTCAAATTCCATACAATACTTTTCTGTCCATTTTTAATAGTTCATGAATATTTTTTAATAAATTTTTTTAAATTATACTACAAAAATTATTTTATCCTATGCAAAACAATTTTAAAAAAATGGCTTAAAAAATATTAGGAGTACTATAAAAATTTGTAATGTTATAATAACTTAGGTAAATACATGCATGTACTCAAATTTTAAATAAAATACTCTACATAGTCAATAATAATTTAGAAATGAAAGAAAATATTTTATTCCATACAAAATAATTAAATAATATATTTTATTCTATACAAAATAATTTTAAAAAATGGCTTAAAAGATATTATGAGTACTATAAAAGTTTGTAATATTCTAGTGATTTAGGTAAATACATGATAAAAATATTTTTTCTTTAATTTTTAAATTATTAGTGACTATATGGAGTATTTCTTTAATGTCTTAAGTCATTAGGACATTACAATTTTTATAGTACTTCTAACATCTTTTAAGCCATTTTTTAAATTATTTTGCATAGAATAAAATATTTTTTTATGGTATAATTTAAATAAATTTATTAAAAAATATTCATGATAATTTTTTAATAAAATTATTTAAATTATATGGTGAGATATTACATGATTCGAATTACGCATAGGGAAGTTCGAATTACTCTGATTCAAATTATATGGTGAGCAATTTGAATTCTATACAATACTCTTCTGCCCATTCTTGATAGCTCATGAATATTTTTTAATAAATTTATTTAAATTATACCACAAAAAAATATTTTATTCTATGCAAAATAATTTTAAAAATGGCTTAAAAGATGTTAAAAGTACTATAAAAATTTGTAATGTACTAATGACTTCGGACATTAAAGAAATACTCCACATAGTCACTAATAATTTAGAAATTAAAGAAAAAATATTTTTATCATGTATTTACCTAAATCACTAGAATATTACAAACTTTTATAGTACTCATAACATCTTTTAAGCCATTTTTTAAAATTATTTTGTATAGAATAAAATATATTTTTAATTATTTTGTATGGAATAAAATATTTTCTTTCATTTCTAAATTATTATTGACTATGTAGAGTATTTTATTTAAAATTTGAGTACATGCATGTATTTACCTAAGTTATTATAACATTACAAATTTTTATAGTACTCCTAACATTTTTTAAGCCATTTTTTTAAAATTATTTTGCATAGGATAAAATATTTTTTGTAGTATAATTTAAAAAAATTTATTAAAAAAATTTATTAAAAAATATTCATGAATTATTAAAAATGGACAGAAAAGTATTGTATGGAATTCGAATTGATAGCTCATTAATATTTTAAAGAAGTCTCGTAATTAAATATTTTGTTAGCTTTTTTTTAACGTATGAAATAAAAATATATATTTTTTAATTTTTAAATTATTAATTTTTTAATAAATTTTTTAATAAAATTTTTTTAATAAATTATTAATTTTTTAACAGCATAATTCGAATTATACCATGAATTATTGTGTGTGTAATTCGAACCAAGCTGGTTCGAATTATGTGTGTGCGTGTGTTTGTGTGTAATTCGAACCAAGCTGGTTCGAATTATGTGTGTGCATGTGTTTGTGTATAATTCGAACCAAGCTGATTCGAATTTTTACGTAGAAATGGAGTTCGAACCAAGCTGGTTCGAACTACATATAAAAGTGCATTGGTGGATTCATGAAGCAATTTTCGTTTTGGTTTATTCACGTAAATTTTTTTCTCTCTTAGTTTATTTTTGTTTTTTACCCTTTATTTTATTATGCACATTAATTAAACTGTACTTTATTATTTCATTTTGCATGTTTTGAAATAATGTCATCGTATTATAAAGGTGAGATTAATTTATCATTTGAATATTATCGCTAAAAAATAGATACTTAAAGTGAAACGCTATATAAAGATAAATAGAAAAATTTTGTAATTAGTTAGAAAATTTTATATCTCTCTCTCCAAACTCAATTTTATTATGAAATTTTTTTTAGGTAAAAATATTTTTAACTTCCTATAATAATAAGTATCATTTAAATTATCTAATGTATAAAATGTCACATCTTTTTATTTATCTTCAAAATTAAAGTTAATTTTTGTTACTTTTTTACTTTTTTTTGGTTTTCTAAATTAGCCTATATATTATCAACTTATTTTTGTTATTTATGCAATAATTTTTCTCTTCTAGTAGTTATTCATTAATAAATGTTAAATTACCCAAATTTAAATCTATTCTCTTAAACCACTTTTTAATCATCTGGTTTGAATCATTTGAATAGGAGTCCTTTAGACTCTAAAATTTTTAAAATAAAAAAATACAATAAAATAAATTAAAATGCCTAATAAAATAAAATAATCCAAAAAATAAAAGATATACAAAAAACTAATAAATTAAAAAATCAAAATTAATTAACAAAGTTCTTATCTTATCCATTTTAATGTTACATGGAGTTTGTTCACTTTATCATTGATATGTGCATATTTTTTGTGTCTTTTGTATGACAAATACAATACTTTATGTAATTAAATATCAAATCCAATACTCTAAATAACTAATTATTTAAAAAATTAGTATACGAATATTTTAAGAAATACTTGATAGGTGTAATTTTCTTACATGCATTATATACCAATTAAATAACTAAGCCAATATGCCAAACAAATAATATTGTAAAAGGCAAAATTAATAAATTTTTTTGTAATATAATTTATTTATTTTAGTTTAATTTAAAAATATTTATATACTCAAATTTTAAATACAATATTCTAAGTAATCAAATATTTTAGAAAATAAAAAAATTATCCCATTAAAAACAATTTAAAAAGAAAAATATTAAAAAATATTTATAAAATTTTTTCATCCCATCATTGACAAAAAGTTAAATACAGATATGTCAAAAAAATAAATAAAATATACATATAAAATGTTAAGATACTGTTTTTTTTTGTCAAATCAAATTAATGAGAGAAAAAGACATAACGCTATTTGTCTACGTGAAAAATTGGTAACAAATTAAAAAAATAAAAAATGGATTAAAAATATAAATTGAGTAAGTAAATTGAAAAAAAAATTTATAACCGCAGTGGAGGAAGGCAAAGGAGTAGAATGGAGGCAATTGAACTGAGAATGTTAAAGAAAGAAGAAGAAAAATATCAAAAGAAATACAAAAATGATAAATTTTTTTAAGAAACTACAACAAAAGCTCTAATAAAATAATTAGAGTAAAGCTATAGAGTAGCTTGTACTCAGAACAAAACGGTACAAACTAAAACTAAGATAAAACTAAATAAAATATAATTTAAATGAATATCACAAAATATAATAAAATTTACCAAAATTTACTTATCACTACTATTAATGATAATTAAACACTTTCTCCATCATAAATTATTCTTTTGTTCTTTTCGTACATGCTTCTAAAACCAACATTTATCATAGTCATTGTCTATTTTAGGAAGTTGTCTAAAGAGTTATTTAAAAGGTAAAAATGTTAGAGTTGAGTAAGAGAAGTAAAGAAAATTAAAGAAATGAAAAAAATAGATTATTTAAGTGGAGGATTGAAAAAGAAGTTACATATGAAATTTTTTGTAACTGGTAGTGAAATGCATAACTGTAAAGTTAGTTTTGGATTATGTTGACACTTAGCAGGGTTAAAATAGGAAAGAAAATTGGACACCAAACTTGAGGTTTTCGCATTATATATTGTTATAGATATATTAATATTATATTATATATTACTAGCTGCTCAACACCGCTTTTCTATTATTTTTAAGAAATTAATTTTTATGTTTTTATTTTAAAATTATAAATTTAATAAAATAAAATATTAAAAAATTTCATTATGTTGTTATTATGTGAAAACAAAAATCAAAATAAAGATTTAAAAATATTAATTATAAAATAAATATTTATAAATGTTATTATGTTTATTTATTTATTTTTAATAGTATTTAATTTTAATTAGAGACAAAAAAATTATATTTAAAAATTTTTTTATTTTTATGCATAATTATAATTGATAAAAAATATTTTTTAAAATTTATTATTCATTTTTTAAAATTATCTTTAATTTTATTTTTTTTAAATTACTAATTTATATTTTTATTATTGTCTCAATGCCACTATGATATTGCATTGTTCTCATTTCTCGTCTTCTTTTCCTTCCCCCTTCTCTTCACTAGATGGTTGTTAATTATCACCAAATATCATTATCACAACTTTTAATTTTGTCTATCACTTTTATTTATAACCAACTATTTTTTTAAATTTTATAAGTTGTTTAAGTTTTGCTAAAAGAATTTTTTGTATCTTTTGAATATCTGAATGTATAAAAATTATAATTTTTTTCTTGATACGCGTGTTAGTTGTCTTATTTAGTTCGACTAAGAAGAAATTTAAGACAAAAAATACTCAAAATTTTTGCTATATTAGCAAAGTTTGATGTGAATAATTCTAAAAAATAATATCAAAATATATTATTTTTAACTAAATAATAAAAAAATAAAAATACATCATTGTAAGTTTTTTAATTAATAATTATAAATTAAAGTCGCAGTTTAATATAGTACATTGGACAAAAAATAATCATTGTTATCGTATTTGACTATTACTATATAAGTTTTATGTTTATTTTATTATGCACATTAATTAAACTGTACTTTATTATTTCATTTTGCATGTTTTGAAATAATGTCAACGTATTATAAAGGTGAGATTAATTTATCATTTGAATATTATCGCTAAAAAATAGTTACTTAAAATGAAACGCTATATAAAGATAAATAGAAAAATTTTGTAATTAGTTAGAAAATTTTATATCTCTCTCTCCAAACTCAATTTTATTATGAAATTTTTTTTAGGTAAAAATATTTTTAACTTCCTATAATAATAAGTATCATTTAAATTATCTAATGTATAAAATGTCACATATTTTTAACTGCCTGACACAATAGCACACATTTCATTACATGCCTTAATCTCATCCATATTCCGTGCCATTCACGGGTAAGAAAATCATTAGAGGATTCTGAAAGTAACTCACTTGAGATCCTGTTGTTACAATTAGCAGATCCTTTGGAGCATAAACATCAATATCCTCTGCTTTCACCTATGTAAAATTATAAATAATGGAAAACAAGGTAACAGATATGAAAGACACAAAGTCATTACAAATAAAAGATAAAGATAAAGATGAATAGGTGCTATCATAAATTCCTACACACAAGTAGTGCGCAAATAACAAATCAAACGGGTGATTATAGCATATTAGATTTAGATACATACAGTTAGACAAATAAGTAACGGTCCAGCTGTCAATCTATCATTTTCATTCTTCTGAATATATACAAATATATCAATAAAAATAACAAATCTTGTCCTAATAAGCAGGTCAGCTACATGAAAAAAATAGCATGCATTCAAACTATTAAAATCTATATCACTGTCTAATACATATGTTTGTGAAAATTTAGTCCAGCAACTTGGGCAGAGTGTTGGAGTAAAGGCTCCGAAGTCCAAAGATTTATTACCAGAGTGGATGGATCAATTGGAGCCTTTCCATCCTTCCAAGCTGCATCTAAATATGTCCTCAAAGACATGCCAACGAATACCTAACGCAATTAAATTGCAATGATTAAACATTTATTCATAATTCCAAACAAGAAAATCATTTTCAACTGCATTGTATTTATATACAACATAGAGAATATTACCAACTTTCGGCCAGTTAAATCAGCAGCAGCTTTCACACTTCCAAGCCGATGCAGATTTGATGCAAATTGGGTGGTAATAACCCTTCCTTTAGAAGCTGAAATATGCCTCAATAATGCATCTTTAACAACAGATTCACTTATTGTCCTTCCAGGTGAGGGTACATTGGTTGAATCACTCATCATCTGAAAAACCATGCTCAAACCAAAGTTTACTTTTGTCTCTTAACAAAATTAAGGGAAAAAAGCAAGAGAGGCTACATATTTGAATTTTTTAATTTAAAAAAAAAAATACAAGATCACCCTATAAGTGACTTACCAGTGTTACTCCTTCTTTAGAGAGTTCCTCTAAAGCCTCGCGATAAAAAATTTTCCCGTCCAGAGGTGTCTCGTCGATCTATTGAATCAACTTATTCAAAAAGAGTAGATTCAAGGTAAACAAAAATGGAAAATGCACTGATAAATTCTGACCTTCCAGTCCCCAGTGTGAAGAATAGTACCATCAAAACAGCAAAGAACCAATCCACAACAATCAGGAATAGAATGGGTCACCCTGATAGGTTCTATCTCAAATGGCCCAGCCATAAATTTCTTTCTTGTTCTAAATATCTTGAGTCTAGATGGAAGAAAAATACCATGCTCCTTCAGACGTTTTTTATAAGCTGTTACAAAGTAAAAAAAGCATTGGAAACAAATAAGCAGTGGAAGGAACATATCAAGTTCATTGAATAGCAGTGAAAGAAAATAAGCAGTAAAAAGAACAGATATTTGATGAAAAAATTGTGACACAGATATTTAGTATTAATATATCAACATTGATGAGTTTGGAAAACTCTAAATTAATATGTGTGATGACTAAACATTATTAAAATTAATTAATTGCAAAATTATTTGATCTGAATTTTTATTCAATACATTGATGATTATAATTTTGCTGCAGGTTTAATCATGGGCTGGAAATAAATGTATTGTGCTAAGCCCAATTTACACTCAGCCTTGGTTTTAATAACAAAAATAAATGTGGCTGTTTTAATGTTACTTGGGCCCAAATAATTTTCTGATCTAAGCCCAAGTGGGTTACATGCTTTCCACTTGCTTTATGCATGTTCCAAATTTTATCAGGAAAGCAAATGTTATTAATGGGCCAAGATCAAATATTGTTGCTACCAAGCCCAATGTTGATGAATGTTTCCATGCCTTATTCGAATCCATGAAGCAAATGAAATGCCTAAATGCTTCCAACGGATTCCACTTCATTATTTTGAAGGATTTCAAATTTAATTAATACATTGGAAACATAAGAAAAAGAGAGAAGATTGATTTGATAGCTATTATGACACTACACGCTACTCAACAAAGGGAAGTGGGAAACTTGAATTAACTTTTACATTCTCTCTCTTTGTTCATTGATTATTGTTCAAACCCATTGAATATTTTCTCTTTCTTCTCTCTCACAACTCTTTCTCTCTTCGGTCTTTACTCAGAAAATATTGGCAGCCATGGAAGCAAAAGTAAGCTACCGAGATGAAGAGAAAGCAAGCCTAAAGACCATCACAATGATGGCAAGAAAACATACTAAAATAAAAATGAGCTGTGGCTAAGATATTCACCAAATGTGGTTAGATTTGGTGAGGTTATCTTGAGTCTTTCATGCTCAAAATGGAAGAAGAAGATTCGGCCAGCTGGAGGAGATTCTTGAAGCATGGCTTGTCTTCGATTCTGCTCAACCACCACAGGAAGTAGCTAGAGTGGCGAAGTGATGGTTGAAGGCAGAGATTGAAGCAGATGAAGTCATCATCATCATGAAGCATCAAGGGCCAGAATTCCATCTTGGAGAGCAAGCCAAGGATGGAGAGCTCGGATTGATGAAGGGTGATGATCAAGAAAGGACTAGAGGTAATTGCATGTTGGTTAATGCATGGTTATCTCTTCTCTCTCTATGTGGCCGAACCGGTTTTGTTGAAGGAAGAAGAAGTTGGTTCAGTTTTGGCTTCAATAAGTGGAGGCTCCCCTCTTCTATATTAAGGGTGGACAGCCACTGTTTGAAGCAAGGAGAAAAATTGAGAGTGCAAGGCACAGAGTTCTCAGAGCTACCTGAGCTAACAGTTTTCTCTTCTCCTTCAATGTATTCTGTTTAATATTTTTCTGTTTAATTTTGTCATGTCTTGAGTCTCATGGTAAAAGGCAAACAGTGAGGTTTGTAATGAAAAAGCCATAGAGCGGAAAAAGGCAGAGAGTGCAAAATTAAAAGAAAAAGCCATAGATGTCTTAGAGTTCCTTTGTACATCTGTGTTGTGTTTCATGATTCTGTGGGAATCCCCTTGTAAGTTGGGTTAGCACTTTACAAGTTGTAATCTGTTTGATTATAGTGAAATTCCATCATTGTTGTGATGGAGACTGGATGTAGGCTGCACTGCACTTAGCAGCCGAACCAGGATATATCTTGGTGTAATTTTCTTCCTCTCCTACTCCATTTCTGTTTTCTATTGCACAGGAGCAAAAACCGAAAATGTCTCGTGCCAAGTGACGAGACAAAATGAAAATGTCTCGTGGCTAGGGACGAGCTAAAAACAGAAAAGTCTCCTCTGAATCCAGCAAGTGTTAGCAAGCGAAAAAGGGGCTAAGATTCAACCCCCCCCTTCTCTTAGCCACTGAAACCATCAATTGGTATCAGAGCTTGGTCTCAAAGAGATCAAGCTTTGCAGCTTGGAGTAAAGATCCTCATGGCAGAAAACAGTGGCGCAAATGTGGTGTCTTATAATCTAACTGAAGGACAATCAAGCAACAGACCCCCTCTTTTCAATGGGAAAAACTATACCTATTGGAAGGAGAGGATGAAGATATTCGTACAAGCAGTGGATTACAGACTTTGGAAGATTATCCTCGAAGGGCCTAAATTTCCAACTACCACAAGTGCAGAAGGAGTTGTTTCTATCAAACCAGAAGCAAGATGGACCGAGGAAGATAGGAAGAAGGTGGAGTTAAATGCCAAGGCAATAAATCTGCTCAATTGTGCTATCAGCTTTGAGGAGTACCGACGGGTATCAAGATGCACAACGGCAAAGGAAATCTGGGACAAATTGCAAATCACCCATGAAGGAACCACCATTGTCAAGAAGACTCGGGCAGATATGCTAAACAGAGAATATGAAACGTTTGCAATGAAGGAAGGAGAGTCCATTGATGAACTCTTTGAACGTTTCAATGCTATCATTGTTGGCTTAGATGCTCTGGGAATTACACATTCTGATTCTGTGCTAGTGAGAAGAGTGTTGAGATGTCTCACAAAAGAGTGGGAGACTAAAGCTTTAATTATTTCTGAGAGTAGTAGCCTAGACTCCATAACACTTGATGATTTGAGAGGAAATCTTCTTGCTTTTGAAAATACCTATTTGAAAAAAGATACAAAAAAGAAAGGAATTGCATTTTCTTCTGTGACTAACCCCCTGGATGATGAATCCAGTGATAACTCTTCTGAAAATGAGTTTGTTTTATTTGCAAAAAAATTCAGGAAAATGGCTAAGCTCAGAGGCAAAGGCAGCAGCACAAGGAAAGTGAAGAAAGACCTCAGCAAGGTAACTTGCTACAATTGCAAGGAAATGGGGCATTTCAAATCTGATTGTCCCAAGCTGAAGAAGGAGGAAAAGCCAAAAAGAGGAAAGAAGAAAGGACTGATGGCCACATGGGAAGACTTGGAGAATGATTCTGATGATGATGATGAAGAAACCGAGACCAAGTCACAAACATGTCTCATGGCAGACCACATAGATCAGGTAGTCTTTCATAACCCTAACACTGAAGATCTCCATCTTATGATAGACCACCTTTCTGAAAAAATAAGATGTTTTCTGCTGGAAAATCAAGAACTTGAACAGCAAATTACCATTCTTAAGGCCGAAAACAGTTTTCTAAAAGAAAAAGTGAGAGAGGCCGAAACTGCTTGTGATCTTGTTGAAGAAAATAAGCAGTTAAGAGCCCAAGTTAGGAGCTGTGAAAGTAACCATTGTGTTCTTGCATATGTGGACTGTTTTAAACAAAATGAAGAGTTGCTTAAAAAGGTTAAAAGACTTGAGGAAGACTTAGCCAAATTTACACAAAGTTCTGAAAGTTTAAATCACATCTTGGCTAGTCAAAAACCTCTTTATGATAAGGCTGGGTTGGGGTTTCATAAATCTGAAAATTCACATTTTGAAAATATTGCTTCATCTTCTAATGACATAAGATTTCAAGATCCCACCTACTTTAACAAAAAGGCAACTCCAAGATTTTGTAGACTATGCAATCGGAATGGACACTTTCCCATTCAATGCTTTTTCGGTGAAAGAATGGTTGGTAACAAGGTTTATAAAATTGTTTTTGATTACAATGGCTTAGGACATAGAAGATGGTTTAACGTAAAAGGATCCAAAAAGATTTGGATACCTAAGGTTACTTAAGCATTGTTTTGTAGGTGTGCCTAGCATCCCAAAGGAAAGAAAATGTGTGGTATATGGACAGCGGATGCTCTAGGCATATGACCGGAAAGGCAACCTTCTTCATAAAGCTTGATGACTATGATGGAGGACTTGTCACTTTCGGTGATGATGCAAAAGGAAAAATTGTGGCTGTTGGGAAAGTTGGTAAAAACTTTTCTTCTTGTATAAATGATGTTCTCCTTGTACATGGCTTGAAACATAATTTGCTTAGTGTTAGTCAACTTTGTGATTTGGGTTTTGAAGTTATCTTTAAGAAATCTGTTTGTTTAGTTGTGTGTGAAAAAAACTGGGAATGTTCTTTTTGAAGCTAAAAGATGCAACAATGTGTATGGATTAACTCTTGAGGATTTAAAGGAACAAAATGTAACATGCTTCACATCTTTTGAATCTGAAAAATGGCTTTGGCATAGAAAGTTGGGACATGCTAGCATGTATCAAATTTCTAAGCTAGTTAAAAGAAATTTGGTTAGAGGGATTCCAAACATCAAGTTTGATAAGGATCTTACTTGTGACGCTTGTCAATTGGGCAAACAAGTAAAATCCTCTTTTAAATCAAAAGATGGAATATCAACCAAACGGCCATTGGAAATGTTGCATATTGATCTTTTTGGTCCTACTAGAACTCAAAGTTTAGGAGGTAAACATTATGGTCTTGTGGTGGTAGATGATTACTCTAGATTTGGTTGGGTACTTTTCCTTGCTCATAAGAATGATGCCTTTTATGCTTTTTCCACCCTTTGTAAGAAAATTCAAAATGAAAAGGATTTGAAAATTGCCCATTTAAGAAGTGATCATGGAAGAGAATTTGAAAATCAAAATTTTGAAAAATTCTGTGATGACTTAGGGATTTCTCACAATTTTTCATGTCCTAGAACCCCCCAACAAAATGGAGTGGTTGAAAGAAGGAATAGAAGCCTTCAAGAAATGACTAGGGCTATGTTGTGTGAGAGTGAAATTCCTAAATTCTTATGGGCTGAAGCTGTGAACACAGCATGTTATATTTTGAATAGAACAATCATTAGAAAAGGGTTAAAGAAAACACCTTATGAGCTATGGAAAGGAACCCCTCCAAATCTTAAGTATTTTCATGTTTTTGGATGCAAATGTTTTGTGCTCAATAATAAAGAAAACCTTGGAAAGTTTGATCCAAAATCCTATGAAGGAATGTTTGTTGGATATTCCACCACAAGCAAGGCCTATAGAGTTTATCTCAAGGAGCATAGGACAATAGAGGAATCCATACATGTTACCTTTTGTGATTCTAACTTAATTCCCAGTATTGTGAAGGATATTGATTCAGATTGTGAAGAGGCTGGAACAAGTAAAGAAAATCCCAAATCTGTTCAAATTGAAGAATCTGTCAGCCCGGTTTTGTCTCGTCAGATTGTAGGAGAAACTTCCAATTTATCTCCTGAACAGGCACGAGCAACTGAAACAGTAAGACAACCAGAAGTTCATCAAAGCTCTACACCTGTCCGAAAGCCTAGAGAATGGAAGTCTATGAGAGGTTACCCTCATGATTTCATCATTGGTGATCCTTCTCATGGCATAACTACAAGATCCTCCACCAAAAGGCAAACCGAACCTAGCAATCTTGCTCTCTTGTCACAAATAGAGCCCAACAATGTCAAACAAGCTCTTGAGGATCCATCATGGGTTAAAGCAATGCAAGAAGAGCTTGCTCAATTTGACAAGAATGAGGTTTGGACACTAGTACCTCATCCGGATGGTAAGAAAGTTACCGGTACTAAGTGGGTATTTAAAAATAAACTTGGTGAGGATGGACAAGTTGTTCGTAACAAGGCTAGATTAGTGGCCCAAGGTTACGATCAAGAAGAGGGTATAGATTTTGATGAGTCTTTTGCTCCGGTAGCTAGAATGGAAGCAATTAGATTGCTTCTTGCCTATGCTGCCCATAAAGGTTTCAAAATGTTTCAAATGGATGTTAAGTGTGCTTTCCTTAATGGCTTTATTGATAGAGAAGTGTATGTGGCACAGCCCCCCGGTTTTGAACAAAAGGAGTTTCCAAATCATGTTTTCAAATTAACTAAGGCTCTTTATGGTCTTAGACAAGCTCCAAGAGCTTGGTATGAAAGGCTTAGTGCCTTCTTGTTGGAAAATCAATTTCAAAGGGGTACCACCGACACTACTTTATTTATTAAAGCATCTAATGATGACATACTTCTTGTTCAAGTTTATGTTGATGACATTGTATTTGGATCGGCCAACATTTCCTTGTGTGAAGAGTTTGGAAAACTCATGACTAGTGAGTTTGAAATGAGTTTAATGGGAGAGCTTACCTTCTTTCTTGGCCTCCAAATTAAACAAACTCCTAGTGGTACTTTTATTTACCAAGGAAAGTATGCAAAAGAACTTATCAAAAAGTTTGGCCTAGAAAATTCCAAAGCAATGAGTACACCAATGCATCCCAACACAAAACTTGAAAAGGATGATGATGGTCAAGATGTGGATGAAACAAGGTATAGAGGAATGATAGGTTCACTCATGTACCTTACCTCCTCTAGACCGGATATTGTTCAAAGTGTGGGTGTATGTTCAAGATTTCAATCTCACCCAAAAGAATCCCATCTTACGGCTGTTAAACGCATCATTAGATACATTAAGGGAACTTGTGATTATGGCTTGTGGTATCCTAAATCTGATGAATTTTGTGCAGTAGGGTTTTGTGATGCAGATTATGCGGGAGATAGAGTGGATAGAAGAAGCACGTCCGGCATGTGTTGCTTCCTTGGAAGCTCACTCAACATGTAGTCAAGCAAGGCTGCCCGGAAACTGGCGTATGCAAATGAGAAAGCCTGGAGGAAGTGCTATGAAAGGGTCGGTTTCATGATTCAAACCTTTGATGATGAAATGGGAACAGGAGATTCTGAAGATGATTCTGGTTCTGAGTTCAATGTTTCTGATGATTAGTGACTATTCCTCTACTTTTATTTGATATTGGCAACAATAGGCTCAATCCTTCTTTTGTTTTTTGTAAAGGCATGACTTGATACTCCCTGCCGTATGATACTCTGAACAATTACTGCTTTGTTATAAATATTATGTATTGCTCATGTCTCTTGTTGCAGGTTTTTATGCCCCTTGATGCCAAAAGGGGGAGGAAATTTAGATTCCAAAATTGAAATTGGAATAAAACAGGGGCTGGAAAAACAGGGGACAAGGGTTGAAATTTTCAAATTGAAAATTCATGACTATCCTTGTTCAAAGAATGCATTTGTTCTATTATGATCCTTGATATATGAACTGCATTTGATGTTTGATTTATGGTGATGCCTGGCTAATGGTTCATATTTGACAAACTTGTTGGTTTGAAAATTTATTTTTGGCAGTTCCTTTAAACTGTGTTATCTAACATCTGCCATGCTTTGATGTGCTATTATGTGTTTCAAAAATATTTTCCTTATTTTGAATGACATTGCTCTGATATCTGGACTGGAAAATATTTGGAAATTTTCTGAACAACACTGGTTTGTGTTCTGTTGATATGTGTAAGTTTGAGCAGAAAATCAAATTATTGATAACAAATGAGTTTTGATTATCATCCAACTCTGCTCATAAATCAAGCATTTAGCATCATGTAATAAATATGCTAAATAACATTGTTATTTGAAGCTTGATTAAAATTGTTACAGGTTAATGCTTCCCTTGGTAAAAACAGCATATATTAAGGGGGAGCAATGTGACAATTTGAAAGGGGGAGAAATACAAATTTAAAGGGAGTACTCTTACTCAATTTTAAATTTCTTTCCATTTCAATTTTAATATTGTTTGTCATCAAGGGGGAGATTGATGAGTTTGGAAAACTCTAAATTAATATGTGTGATGACTAAACATTATTAAAATTAATTAATTGCAAAATTATTTGATCTGAATTTTTATTCAATACATTGATGATTATAATTTTGCTGCAGGTTTAATCATGGGCCGGAAATAAATGTATTGTGCTAAGCCCAATTTACACTCAGCCTTGGTTTTAATAACAAAAATAAATGTGGCTGTTTTAATGTTACTTGGGCCCAAATAATTTTCTGATCTAAGCCCAAGTGGGTTACATGCTTTCCACTTGCTTTATGCATGTTCCAAATTTTATCAGGAAAGCAAATGTTATTAATGGGCCAAGATCAAATATTGTTGCTACCAAGCCCAATGTTGATGAATGTTTCCATGCCTTATTCGAATCCATGAAGCAAATGAAATGCCTAAATGCTTCCAACGGATTCCACTTCATTATTTTGAAGGATTTCAAATTTAATTAATACATTGGAAACATAAGAAAAAGAGAGAAGATTGATTTGATAGCTATTATGACACTACACGCTACTCAACAAAGGGAAGTGGGAAACTTGAATTAACTTTTACATTCTCTCTCTTTGTTCATTGATTATTGTTCAAACCCATTGAATATTTTCTCTTTCTTCTCTCTCACAACTCTTTCTCTCTTCGGTCTTTACTCAGAAAATATTGGCAGCCATGGAAGCAAAAGTAAGCTACCGAGATGAAGAGAAAGCAAGCCTAAAGACCATCACAATGATGGCAAGAAAACATACTAAAATAAAAATGAGCTGTGGCTAAGATATTCACCAAATGTGGTTAGATTTGGTGAGGTTATCTTGAGTCTTTCATGCTCAAAATGGAAGAAGAAGATTCGGCCAGCTGGAGGAGATTCTTGAAGCATGGCTTGTCTTCGATTCTGCTCAACCACCACAGGAAGTAGCTAGAGTGGCGAAGTGATGGTTGAAGGCAGAGATTGAAGCAGATGAAGTCATCATCATCATGAAGCATCAAGGGCCAGAATTCCATCTTGGAGAGCAAGCCAAGGATGGAGAGCTCGGATTGATGAAGGGTGATGATCAAGAAAGGACTAGAGGTAATTGCATGTTGGTTAATGCATGGTTATCTCTTCTCTCTCTATGTGGCCGAACCGGTTTTGTTGAAGGAAGAAGAAGTTGGTTCAGTTTTGGCTTCAATAAGTGGAGGCTCCCCTCTTCTATATTAAGGGTGGACAGCCACTGTTTGAAGCAAGGAGAAAAATTGAGAGTGCAAGGCACAGAGTTCTCAGAGCTACCTGAGCTAACAGTTTTCTCTTCTCCTTCAATGTATTCTGTTTAATATTTTTCTGTTTAATTTTGTCATGTCTTGAGTCTCATGGTAAAAGGCAAACAGTGAGGTTTGTAATGAAAAAGCCATAGAGCGGAAAAAGGCAGAGAGTGCAAAATTAAAAGAAAAAGCCATAGATGTCTTAGAGTTCCTTTGTACATCTGTGTTGTGTTTCATGATTCTGTGGGAATCCCCTTGTAAGTTGGGTTAGCACTTTACAAGTTGTAATCTATTTGATTATAGTGAAATTCCATCATTGTTGTGATGGAGACTGGATGTAGGCTGCACTGCACTTAGCAGCCGAACCAGGATATATCTTGGTGTAATTTTCTTCCTCTCCTACTCCATTTCTGTTTTCTATTGCACAGGAGCAAAAACCGAAAATGTCTCGTGCCAAGTGACGAGACAAAATGAAAATGTCTCGTGGCTAGGGACGAGCTAAAAACAGAAAAGTCTCCTCTGAATCCAGCAAGTGTTAGCAAGCGAAAAAGGGGCTAAGATTCAACCCCCCCCTTCTCTTAGCCACTGAAACCATCAAACATGGTGACACAAAATGAAAAATTCAAGAGCACGTTAGACATCTTAAGCTGTGTTGCAAAGCATGTCACCTCTATCACTTTCTACAAAACATCATTGCTGATCCATATTCAATCCAAGTAAACATAGCATTTAGGAAGAAATATTCTTGCTAAATTACCTCCATTGTAAAGGAAGATGCGAAAATTGGTGTATTGGAATCCAATGCTGGAATGACGTGAGGGATCATGCAAAAATTATGTTTAGTGCAGATACAAATAACAGACCAAACTCATTGTTAAGAATAAATAAATTATCAATGAGAATGAACATCAATGGAATAAAATATATTATACAAGGCACAATGTTAAAAACTAATATATATTCATTTAAGGACTGTAGCTATCCTAATTGCTTCCAGGCATGACTGATTGAATACTACATACAATGCCTCAAACATTGAGCCTTCTCATCAACAACCCAAGCACAAAGTTCAAATGTGAAGTAGGCCTTACCCAAGGCAACGCTCCAATGTGATCCTCATGACCATGTGTTATAACAAGTGCTTCAATTTTGTGGCTCCATTTTCTTATAAATGTTGTATCAGGTATGATCTTTTGGACTCCAAGTTCATCATAGCTGAAATATTTACCATATATAAAAATAAATTTCAGCTAACTAATAAAGGAATGCAAAACAACAATAATTTTTCAAGCAGTAACTTGATATGACTTCAAAGTGTTTGAATTTTCAAGTGTCCTTCATATAGCAAAGATTAAACAATCTTGAATTTCAGATTCAATACTAACTTTAGTTGATGCTTAATCAGCAGAGTCTTTTAATAGGGAAATTACCTACATAACAACAGTTCAGGCTAAGTGAGTAGGGTAATTGAGGGAGGTTATTTGGGGCAATAAGACCTACTCTGGAAACATAACTCCGGCATCAATGGGGATATAGCGATCATGGTTCCCAACCAGCATGCAGTTTATCCCAATTTCACCCAGCCCACCAATCGGAAGAACACGGAGAGGTGGCCCATCTTTCCCTTCATAAAACTGCTCCATTTTGCGCTGAACTGAATCTTCCATGCTTTTCCGAGGACCTTCCATTCTTCTTATTCTCTTGTGGGGTGCTTGAGATCCATCAGTAGCTACAATTAAACAAACAGCTTAAACACAATTGAAGAAACAACCATACAGATTGCATGAGATTTAACAGCAAGTGACATTACACCTATCAAATTTATAGAGTAATATTCATGCCATAAAGTTAGTTCTATTCAACTCAAGAATTAAACTGCATTAGCTATTACAGATGTTTTTTTTTTTTATTTTTTATTTTCTTTAGTAAGCCATTAGTATTCCAAGTCTACTCAAACCTAGGAACCTTCTTAATTAGTAAACCAATTCCAAAAGCACATTTTGCTTTTGTCAAAATCACAAGTATTTTTCTATCAGAAGCAATATATTCAAGTATCACAGATGCCCCACAGAGGGCATGACTCTCCCAACCCAAGACCACTATTAAGAAAAGGGGTATCTGCCACTACACTCCAACAGACATTGAATCTCAATGCAATTGAACCTACTAAACATTGACATACAGATAATATATATCACTGCAGATAAAAACCCTTTCCAAATAGCTAAAATCTATGAAGCACGGACACTTTTCTGGGTTATCGTATTCGCGTGTCGGACACATTTCGGACACGACACTCACCGACACTCGTCCGACACGCGTGTCTGCTGTGTCTAACCGTGTCTTAATAAAAAATAAAAAATTCTTTTCCGGACACGCCTGGACACACCTAAATACCATTACGTGTCCGCGTGTCCAATCTTATTCTTAACATATATTCTTAAAATAAATTTAGATATAGTATATATTATTATTTATTAAAACAAAAAATATTTTAAATACTTGATATAATTAAAATAAGACATTAAAAATAATTAAAAATTTTAATTTATATTTTAATATCAATAAAATATCAAAATATCATTACAATTCATCTAAAAAATACTTTATATTTTATATATATGCGTGTCCTCGTGTCATGTAAGATTTTAAAATTCGCGTGTCGGCGTGTCCTGTGTCGTGTCGTGTCCCGTGTCCGTGTCAGTGTCTGTGCATCATAGGCTAAAATCCAACACCAAGTTGGTCTTGAATTCAAATTCTAGTATAAAATAAACCCATGCTAGGCCAGCAAACTAAAGTCCTTCAGTTTGTTTGTTGTTTCTTTTTTCTCTTCTAAAATTACAAACACATATCAAAGTAGACAACTTAATCTACTGAGGGACTATGAAGCATGAAGTAAGTTCAATTCAAGCAATGAATGTGGAGTAGTAGTAGGAGGGAGGTAGTGGTTCACCTGGGAGCACAGAAGGGTGGTGGTGGTGGTGGTGGGGTTTAGGGTTTAGGGTTTAGGGTTTAGGGTTTAGCTTGTGGTGGTGGTGGTGAAGACACCTTAACGGCACGTTGTCACGGCCTTGGACACACTCCAACGCTACCGTGCCGGCACTCGAACTTACTCAACCTCTTGAGCTAAGACCAAGTCAGCCTAACCCTCAATATTTAGCAAGAAAGCTAAGAACACAAGAGAACACAAGAGAAAGGAAGCTTTGGTGAAAGAACACTTTATTGCTCAAGTGTGGTTACAAATGATTCACACCCAAACTCTAACTCTCATCCCTATTTATAGCCATCCACCTCCTCAATGGATGGTTAGGATTAAATCTAATCAACGGTCCAGATTAATCATCCAGAAGCTTCTTTACAAATATCTATCCTACCACAACTCTCTAAATGTTTCTAGATTATTCCATATCACTCTTTATACTTCTATATACATCTACACTCTTCTAGAATACTCTATGACCTTCCAGAGTCTTCTAGAACCTTCTAGGGTATTCCGGGACCTTCTAGGACATTCTAGAACGTTCCGGAACCATCTAGAGTATTCTCAAACACTCCAGAAAACTATTCAAACACTGTTAAATCTAACCTTCTAAAATTTTCCGTGACATTCTCCCCCACCTAATGCGCAGACGTCCTCGTCGCGTTCTGTTCATGATAGCGCTCTAGGTGTTCTTGAAATTGCCACAGATCTTCGCGAGTTTCCCAGCTAGCTTCAGTTATCGGGAGCCCTTTCCACTTGATCAAGTATTGGATACTTGGTGGTACTCCTCTTCGTCGCACGACGCGATTAGCTAGGATCTCTTCGATTTCTTTGTCAAAAGATCTAATCACCACAGGCGGAGCACGACTTGAGTTACCTCTACTCGGTTCGTCTTGGTCCTCATGATATGGTTTAAGCATACTCACATGGAAGACCGGGTGGATCTTCATAGAGGGAGGGAGTTGTACTTTATAAGCAACCTCCCCAACACGTCCAATGATCTCAAATGGTCCTTCGTATTTGCGGATTAAACCCTTATGAACCTTGCGAAAGGCTTTGAATTGTTGTGGAAGAAGTTTGATCATTACCTTGTCTCCCACTTGATAGCTTGCATGCCTCCTCTTCTTATCTGCCCATTTCTTCATCCTCTTGGCAGCTTTGTCGAGGTAAGAACGAGTGACATCTGCTTGTTCTTCCCATGACTTAATCATATGATAAGCTCCAGGGCTCTTCCCTGAGTAAGAGGAAGAAAGAGAGTGAGGCGTAAGCGGCTGTTGTCCAGTCACAATCTCGAACGGACTCTTCCCTGTAGACTCACTCCTTTGCAAATTGTATGAGAACTGAGCAATGTCGAGGAGTTTTGTCCAATCCTTCTGATTAGCGCTCACAAAATGCCTTAAGTAACACTCAAGTAAGGCATTCACTCTCTCAGTCTGCCCATCGGTTTGAGGATGGAAGCTTGTTGAGAAATGAAGCTCCGACCCAAGGAGTTTGAACAGCTCTGTCCATAGTCGTCCTGTGAAGCGTGGATCTCGATCACTAATGATGCTCTTAGGCAATCCCCAGTACTTCACCACATTCTTGAAGAATAGTCGTGCTGCTTCCTCTGCAGTGCAGTCAGTAGGGGCAGGTATAAAGGTAGCATACTTCGAAAATCGATCCACTACCACGAGAATAGATCCAAACCCCTCGGACTTCGGTAAGGCAGAGATGAAATCTAGAGAGACACTTTCCCACGGTCGCTCTGATGGAGGCAGAGGTTCCAACAACCCACTTGGTGTCTTGTTTTCAATCTTATCTTGTTGGCACACAAGACAGGTCTTCACATAGCTCTCCACTTCATCTCTCATTTGAGGCCAATAATAAGAAGATTCAATGAGTGCTAAGGTCCTTCGCTGACCTTGGTGACCAGCCCACTTGGTGTCGTGGCATTCCCTCACTAATTTTCTTCTTAGATTTTCCCATTTAGGGACGTATAGTCTTCTCCCTTTAGTGTAGAGAAGGTCATTTTCTAACCAAAATCTTTTGGTCTTACCTTCTCTAGCCAACTCCACCAACTTCTTGGCTAGTGGGTCGTGATGCAACCCTTCCTTGATGGTATGCACAATATCTCCTTCAACCATAGAAATGGCCGACATCCTGTATGGTTTTGAGATAGGCGGTTTCGCTCCTAACTCCAATTCAATGTTGTCATCCCTCTTTCTTCTAGGTGGTAACTGCTTTGACAACTCGAGAGGTATCACATCCTTATTTTCTTCAAGGACTTCCTTGATTTTAGGGGGAACATCTTCTCCTTTGGATGTTGACTCCTCTTGTAGTAAAGCCAAAGACATCATCTCCTCCTTCTTGAAACCTTTCTTGAGTTGCATGGTCGAGAGCATCGGAATTCCTCCAGCCTTTGAGATTGTAGGGACCATGCATGGAGACCCTTTCTCCATGACGCATACTATATTGTAGTATGGCATAGGTATTATATTTGCCTTCCTTTGCAAATCGAGCCCGATGACTATTTTAAAATCGTCCATGGGTGCTACTGAGAAATCCACAAGGCCCTTCCAAGAACCAAGAGTCATCTCAACCCCTTTTGCTACTCCCTTAAGGGGTTCACCCTTGGTATTCACGAGTTTGAACCAGCCATTCTTTTCGGTGATCTTCAACCCAAGCCTCTTTGCTTCATCAGGCGTGATGAAGTTGTGTGTAGCACCAGTGTCGATCATAGCCATGACGGGTTTTTCATTGATAAAGGCTTTGACATACATCAAGCCTTTCTTTTCTGCAGTGCTTGCCTCTTTGCCCTTCACAGCATTCATGTGTTGGATAGATCCAACACACTCAGTTACTTGAGTTTGAGCTTCTCGTTCCTCAGCGATAGATGCCAAAGTCCCTAGCTTGGGACAATCCTTCATTTGGTGCGGTCCCTTGCACACGAAGCATCCTCCTTTAGGCACGAAAGCCTTCTTTTTTTCTTCGTACTCTTTCTTTGAAGAGTATTTTCCTTCCTTCTTGGTTGAGAAGCTCTTCCCCTTGTCTCCCCCACCTTTAGCAGAACTAGGCTTGGAGGAAGACTTAGGTTTAGAGTCTCCCCTATGATACTCAGTGAGTGATTCGGCCACCACGATGGCCTCATCGACATCCTTAACATTCCTTCTTTGTAGTTCTTGCTTTGCCCAAGGTTGGAGTCCATCAATGAAAAAGAACAATGCATCCTCTGATGCTAAGTTGGGGATTTGAAGCGTGAGAGTAGTAAACTCCTTTACGTAGTCGCTAATCGTACTCTTGTGCTTCAACTCCCTCAACTTCTTCCTTGCTTCATAAACCACATTCTCAGGGAAGAATTGTCTTTTCAATTCCCTTTTGAAATCTTCCCATGTGGCTATGTTGCAAGAGCCCTTTTCCATATCTACGCACTTTCTCCTCCACCACAAAGTAGCATTATCAGAAAGGTAGAGAGCTGCAGTGCGTACCTTTATTGCTTCTTCGACCACCCCTTGGCCTTCGAAGTACCTCTCCATTTGCCATAGGAAGTTCTCCACCTCGCGAGCGTCCCTTACGCCCTTGAACTCCTTTGGCTTGGGGAGATCAATCTTTGTCGTCTCCCTTATAATGGTTGGTCGAGATTTCGCCTCCTCGAACCAAACTCGAACTTCCTCAAATAGCTTTAAGGAATTCTCAAGCTTCTCTTCAATTTGGAGCATGCTTTCTTTGAAAGCATCTAGTTCTCCTAATACGTGAGCCTCGAGGGTCTCCTTGTCATGTTCTATCCTTTGGAAGCGCTCATCCATAGAGGATAGAACATTTTCCAACATAGAAACTCTTTCTTCTAAGAAGTTAGAGTCCTTACCTCTAGGCTCACTTGAAGAACGGACCTTCTTGCCTCCCCATTGAGAAAGAATAGTATCCCTTCCCCTTTGAGACTCAACATGCTCCATGGTGATATTAGAAGCCATTCCCACAAGCGACTTGTGCTCCCTCTCGAACCTTGCTCGGATACCAAATTGTCACGGCCTTGGACACACTCCAACGCTACCGTGTCGGCACTCGGACTTACTCAACCTCTTGAGCTAAGACCAAGTCAGCCTAACCCTCAATATTTAGCAAGAAAGCTAAGAACATAAGAGAACACAAGAGAAAGGAAGCTTTGGTGAAAGAACACTTTATTGCTCAAGTGTGGTTACAAATGATTCACACCCAAACTCTAACTCTCATCCCTATTTATAGCCATCCACCTCCTCAATGGATGGTTAGGATTAAATCTAATCAACGGTCCAGATTAATCATCCAGAACCTTCTTTACAAATATCTATCCTACCACAACTCTCTAAATGTTTCTAGATTATTCCATATCACTCTTTATACTTCTATATACATCTACACTCTTCTAGAATACTCTATGACCTTCCAGAGTCTTCTAGAACCTTCTAGGGTATTCCGGGACCTTCTAGGACATTCTAGAACGTTCCGGAACCATCTAGAGTATTCTCAAACACTCCAGAAAACTATTCAAACACTGTTAAATCTAACCTTCTAAAATTTTCCGTGACAACGTGCTAAACCACACGTGTGCCATCATATTGAAAACATATTTCTTAATTTATAAAAATGTATATATATTTGTATATGTTTATATATATTGATTCACAAATTTTTTTAACTAAATAATCAAATATATTATAATAAAATAATAAATTCTATAATAAATAAATAATCAAACTTGTTTAAAATAACATAATAAAAAAAATTATTACATGTCAAATATGCATTTCTATACTTATATCTAATTGATACTTTGATAGCATGATTGATATATTTACTAATTACCTAGTAACTAGTAAACACTATATTTTGTTAATTAAATATATGTAATCCATTTTAAATTAGAAAAAGGATAGTACAATCAACAATTTTTTTTATTTAAAAAATTATTTTTCATTTTATATCATTATAAAAGATATTACGTTTTGTGCTAGTAAAAATGGTAAACCCTAAACCTTAAATATGTAGCAGCCACATACTCTCCAAGTGACAATAACTAATTCATTTGGGACATCAATTTTGAGGCAGTGATTTGTGAACGTTTCATACGAGTAATTTGCCATATCTGTGTTTTAGCAACAAGAGTAAACCACATTCTTTCGTGGAGAACTAAGTTTCAAATTCTCCAAAATATATTTATTTGTTAAGAGAGCCTCTAAAGAACAACAAACAGGAACTAGATATATTAAGTTCAATTGTTACATACTACAAGTTTAACCATTTTAACTTGATGCATCAATACAAAACATTGGGGAAGATCAAGCATTTGACAGTGCAAGCATTACAACAAGGATTTCCTCTGCAGACCATAATCTGTGTCTGGATTACATTACTATGTCACGGAAATATAATATTTCCATTTCGTAGTTCAGTCATGGTAGACTCTCATGTTAGATTGGCATGTCTTGAAAACCAGGGTAAACCGGATTGAGGACACTGTTTGGCATCTGAGATGGGAACAATAGGTCCCAAAAAGATGCGCCACAAGTCAAGTATTATCGTGACCAGCATTGCAGCGCCTAAAGCATCAACTGCAACTCTAGCCAAGTCCCATTTATCCCCAGGTTTCTCATCAATCCTGCATATTCACATGAATCACCGTCAATGACGATAACATTAGTAGAACAACAAACTTTTGAGTTCATGTCCAAAAAAAAAAAAAAAAAAACTTTTGAGTTTAAGTTGTCTTAGGCCTAAGGACAGAAAATTAGACTAATTTTGTCTGGGACAGTCATTTTGTCCATTTATCTATCTATCTCGTTTTCAAAATAGCTTTGTGCCCTCCAATGTCTTTGTATTTCTGTCCTAAGATAGCTACCAAATAGGACATTATAGATTAGATGACATCATCGAGTCCGGTCATAATCACATTTACGTTCAATATTAAAACATTCACATATTTCCCTCTTTTTAATGGTATGGTATGCAAGTACTAATTTCCCAGGAAATAAAGGGGCATATATTTAAAGCAATGCAAACATAGAAAGAGCCAACTCGATTAAATCTTACCTTAGAAACATTGGAAAGCTTACGATAAAGTAGATTGCATAAAACAAAGATCCAACCTTGTACATAGAATCCCGATCCACAAATGAATAATAAGGGAACTGCATACAGCCAATACAAAAACATCATTCTCAGAGACATACATTCAGTATTTGAAGATCACGTGAACAACTATGAATAAAAGAATTCGCCAAGGCTATTTTACAAAGAGGATACATAAATTTTGCAATAAAACAGACAGGCAAAATTTTACGCAGTGCACATGGGAGCCATGACTGAAATGAAGCACGCAAAATGTAAGCACCAAATGAAAATGTGGACTCCATACAAAAATGCATTGAAAGTTATTGTGAGGGTAAGACTTTGGAACTATTCATTCTTATAAATAAAATGTTAGAAGAATAACATGGAATATCGAATATCTAATGGCTTTGAACTTCAAACTCAATGACAACAATGAATGATTAATATAAAAACTAATGCATGACTAAACAATGATCCTAATAATAAACCATTAGTAAATTGGTTTGTTCATAGCATACATTGGAAATAGCCAGTGTCTCCAGGTATGCGATAAAATAAGAAAGAGCAAGAATCCATGCTGCTTCAGTAGCCCATCGAATCGTTTCTGGCAAATCAGCAGTAAAATGTCGCAGTCGACGTAGTGTCATGTTTGATGCAACATGGTAAAAGAGGAAGCAAACATGAGTGAGCAAGAACGTTGTGTGTGGTACCTGCCACCACCAAATAAAGAAATTCAGCATAGAGCCAGGACTCCCTAAGATAATTTCAAGGCCTTGGCTTACATTGTTCATTCTCCATGATGGGAAAGTATAAGATGCACCGAGTACGGTGAAAAAATAATGTGTCCAGAAATAATTCCCAACATAACTGAAGAGTACTATCCAGAGGCTAGCCTGTCAGAATAAGGCATGTTCATGTTAGGCTGAAACTGATTAAAGTTATACAATAAGGTTGGCCCAATAAATCCATAGTACATTTCATAAGAACTATTCTTTTCTTTTTCTTTCTCTTTTTTTTTCCTTTTCATTTTCAGGGTACACATACAATCATAAAATAAGTAAAATCTTTGTGTATCATGGAACAAATAGATCTGAATTTTCAAATAAAAGGAAACAGCCAAGTGCAAGGCCCTATATCAAGAAATGAGAAATTCTATCCAAGTCATTTCCCATTTCTTTTCTACATCTAGACTTGGAAGGTGAGGAATCAAGGGTAGTAAGAAGCCCTACACACTTGACACTTCTTATCTGGAGGAAGTCATTTTGTTTCAATAAAAAAAATGCCCTGAACGTGACAAATTTAAACAGTTGTTGGGGTCACACCTCCTTAAATCACTGTCTTAGTATTATAGATTCAAACTTGTTTCCATTAAGAAACAAATACAAGACTAATGAGAAGTTCACAGTAAAAAAATGGTTATTATTAAACTGATGGCACAAGAGTCTCAACAAGTGCAGCACAACATCGGCAAAGATTTCGAAAAACACTTGCCTTAACCCAATAGCGATCCTTCCAATGCAAGTTTCTATCATGCTGCAAAATTTTATATTATGGAAAACAAAATCACTCCACAATCATATAAACTGTATCAGCAGGAAGATAAATTACATTTTGGATGCATCAGTATCAAATCAAATCACAAAGTGTGGCACTAACACACTGAACAAGTGAAACATGCACTTGTTTAGCCCACAAAATGTAGTTGAATGCAATATCCAAAATAAGGATTGCAATTAACACCATAAGATAATTTGAGTATACCTTACCAACTAGCAGCATTGGTATCAAGAATGAAGGAACAGCTGAGACCAATCCAAGAAGCAAATACTCCAACTCTGCGAAGTTCTGCCAAGTACCATGGTTTTCTTCTTCAATATCACACAAACTATATTTATATACACACACCAGGATAGAAAAATAATAACCAAAATCATTCTTACAGCGGAAAGTATCCAAATTTCAAATCCACTGCTTAAAACTCATCTAACACATTAATCTGACTGAATCAACATGTATACATCAATTCTTAAACAAAGAGAGTGATAGGAAGTTCGAAAACGGAAAGAGTAGGATTACCTCGTAGAGTTTGAGGGGAACAACAATGCCGAGACAGAGTGTGAGCCAGAACGGTGTGTACAAGAGAAAGAAGTGTTCTCCCCATCGTTTGCTTCCGTTCGGTGACAGCCACAAACTCGAAGAACAAGAAGATGATGATGAATCTTTTCCTAAACAGAGAAAAGAGAGAGAGTGTGTGTGTATCAGATTAAATTATTAGGATTATTAGGGATTGAGATGAGAAATAGAGGATCGTTCTTACCATGAACCATTATGGATCTGTGTGGTTTGTTCCTTGTTGACTCTTCACACTTCACTCACTCTCCAGAATGATGATGAAGACGCTTCTCTCTACTAACTTGAGGTAACTGTAGCATATCTTCGATTTGAGGACTTGGCTTCCATGGAAACACTTATATTTTTTAGTATATAAAAAGTTAAAAATATAAAAAAACTTAGTTAAAACAACCATAGCAGCTAGAATCTCAATTTAAATCTTAAAAACTTTCGATATTACGATTTTAAATGAGTCAATCGATTTTATGAAATTTTTACTAAATCCAACAATTTTACAATTTAAATCTTATTAAGATTTTTCCGTTTTACATATTTAATTTATTTTTTCAATTTCACATAAAATCTCAATTTTCACTGTCTTGAGTATAAATTCATTAAATTGGGTGCCTTTAAAGTGAGAGTGGTAATTTTGTGCGCTAAATATGTAACTTTTTATAAACAATTAAATTTTATTAAATAAAAATCAAATCAAATACTATTATAAAAGATCGATAGATTTTAATAAATATAAAATATATTAATAAATAGATAAGTAAATATCTTTTAAGTTTTAACTTTTAACATATAATATTTTAATTTATAAATATAATTTCTTAATTTTAAATAGAATATCTAAATATGCCAATGAGTTATAGCCAAGGTGCAAGAACCGGACCGGTCATCGAACTGGTCGAGTGACTGGTTCAATGGTTTAATGGTTCAACTGGGGTCGAATCGTAGTTGAACCGGTTTAATTAAATATAGAGTAAAATTATAAAAAAATTCAATATATAATATATAATCTCAGAATGACAACTATAGCAAAATTCGAAATTCAGATTGACAGCAAAATAAAAACTCAGCCATTACAACAACTATAGCAAAATTCAGAATGACACCAAAATTCATACAATTCATAGAGCATTCAATATAATTAAATTCATCAATTCATACCCCTAATTCACCAAAATTCAATACAGCAGAATTCAATATAGCAAAATTCAAAATCCAGAGTCCCAAAATTAAACTTATATCAAATTTATATTCAGTAAAATTCAGAATTACAAAATGATTAATCTATATAATTAACAAAATAAAAAAAATTAAAAAGCAGAAGAACTGCATCTAAACTCAAATCTGGACTAAATTTCTCACTGAATAAAAAATTAATTGAAAAAAAAACAAAAACCCAAGAACTCAAGATGACGACAAGCCATTACAAATTACTAAATTAAACAATTACAGCAAAATTCAGAATCCAAAATTGAATTACATACAGGCATACAGCAGCCATAACAAGTTTACAACAATTACAGCAAAATTCAGAATCCAAAATTGAATTACATACAGGCATACAGCAGCCATAACAAGTTAGAAGTAGAAGAACTGAATCAACCAAATAAAGAACTCTGCATCAATTCATATAATTAACCAAATAAAAAAATTAACTGAATTTAAATCAGTAGCTGCATCAATTCATATAATTACCCAAATAAAGAACTCTGCATCAATTCATATAGTTAATTAATAAAATTAAAAAATAATTGAAACTCACGGCGGCAGAGAGGTAGAACAGATGCAGAGAAAGCGTCTAGTTCACAGCGGCAGAACAAATGCCCATCGACGTTGACAGAGAAGCTTCCGACGACCAGACGAGCAGACGATGCCGACCAGGAAGCTTCGGAGTTCAGACGACCAACCGACGACGCCGCTGACAGCACCTTCGATCCGCAACGGTGATTTCCTTCCGCCCGTTGGAGTTCCTTCTGCCCGGTGACAGCAGCTCTGAGCCGGCGTCGATTGTGGTTGACTGGTAAGGATGGTGGCCTTCGATGGACTTCGATGAAGACTGGAATTTGGAGGCGAAAATTAGGGTTCAGGTGCTGTGTAGTGGCTGGTGAGTGTATTGGGGATTTGGGATGAGGTCTTCGCATAAGGGGTTGGGGTTACCGGCTCGGGTACTGGGTTGAGCGGGCTGGTTAAGGTTTTTTTTTTTCTGCGTCAAAAGATGCCGTTTTGGGCCAATAACAAAGAAACACTTTGAAAAAATCCGACCGGTTCGGACGGTTCACCGGTTCGGACGGTTCACCGGTTAACCACCATTTTGACTGGTTTTTTTACCGATTTTTTGCAAGTTGGTTTTGAAGGTTAATCAGATCGGCCAGATGACCGGTTCCCGTTAACCCAGTTGAATTGGCCGATTTGGTCCGGTTTTTAGAACATTAGTTATAGCTCAAATGGCATAGTCTCCCCATACTCATGTAAAAGGTCGCAGATTTGAGTCTCCCTATCTTTAGTTAAAAAAAAATCTAAATATACAAAAATATAAAATATTTTTATTCATTAAAATCAATAACTATGTACTAAAATTTTTATAATATCAAAAATTTATATTAAAATAATATTTTAAATTATAACATAATTAAATTTTATTTTTTATTATTTAATAAATAATTAAATTATTTTATTAAAAATTTTTTAACTAACTATTTTTTTAAATAATATTATATAATATAATTTTTATGAAAATATAATTTACCTAAAATATTATATATAATACATAAAAATATTGAGCTTTTTTATTTTTCCATTTTTTAAAAAACTTTTGAATTGTATTTTTTTAATTACAATTTTACAACATATAAATTTTGATATTTTACTTTTTAATATTTTTTTCTATATTTTAAAAGCCAACTCAGTTCGATTTTTTAAATTATTATACGACTTAATTTGATTTGGAAGTTAAGTTTGTATTTTAATTATTCTGTCCAAGCGTAATCTGATAAAGATTTATTATTAGATGTGTAAGTCTAATTTGTTTAAAAATTTGTCTTAAAATTGTTAACAAATGAAAAATTTAAATTGAACTAAAAATTTAAATAAATCTAAAATCTAATAAGATATAAATATTTTTTATATATTTATTAAAATATATTTAATAAATAAATAATAGATAATAAAGTCTTTAATTATGAGTCCCAGCAAGCTAATTAGTTCAATTTCACCCCTACTTTTTATATCATTGACGTACTTTATGATCATTAATATTTTCATAAACCTATCACTTGTAACTTATTTCGTCGAAAAATAATATTTATATCAATTTGTTTTATGACAATAGACTACTTTTTATTTTTAGTCTTATCTTTATCTATCTTTATCATCATTTTTAATACTAAATAAAATATGTACAAAAAAATATTTATAACAAATTAATTCATATAATATTTTCTATTTACAAGACCTAGCAAAGAACATAAAACACCTCTCTTCTAGCTATATCAGTATATATACACTTGGCATGATTTAAGAATAAAGGAGAAATTTTGTGTATTAAAATAGTATTGAGACTAATGTTCTGAAAATCGAACCAAACTGATCGGTTTGGTCAAGTTAATCGAGAACCGATCTTCTAATCAATCCGATTGATGTAAAAATTGTCTAGCAAAAAATCGATTAAAAAATTGGTCGAATTGCTGGTTAACCGATAAACCCGGACGATTTTTTAACGGTTTTCAAAATTATAATTAAAAAAAAAAAGAAAATAGATCATATAAATGCTTAGTTTTCCGATTCCCCTCCCTCACAAAAAACCCTAACCCACTACGGCACTACCCTTCTCTCTCTCTCTCTCTCAGCCAGCAGCCCCTCTTCTCTCTCAGGCAGCTGCCCCTCATCTCTGTCTTGTCGTTCCTCCCTTACCGGTAGTTGAGTTTCGTTCCTTCCTCGCCGCCTGTTTCATTCCTCCTTCAACATTGTAAATTTCATGTGCATCATGTATCTATAGCAGATGCATGTCTCTAGTTGTGATGATTATTCTGCTAAAGATACATGATGCACATGAAAGTTTACAATGTTGAAGGGTTAGGGGAAAGTGAAGCCTTTGATCTCTTTCGTTTGAAGGCTTTTAAACAACCAAAACTTACAGAAGAGTATTTGGATTTGTCCAAACAGGTGGTCAAATATTGTGCTAGTCTTCCATTGGCACTTGAGGTTTTGGGTTCCCACCTTTATGGTTGACCCATTAAAGATTGGCATAGTGCTCTTGGGAAATGAAAGAGCTTTCTACATGTCGGCATTTTTGATACGTTGAAAATAAGTTATGATGGTTTAGATTCCATGGACAAGGATATTTTTTTAGACATTGCTTATTTTTTCAAAGGACGTTCCAAAGATGGTCTAATAAAAATATTAGAAAGCTGTGGTTATCATGTTGAAATTGGCATTGCTACTTTGATCGATAGATCTCTACTCACTATAACTAAATATAGTGACTTAGAGATGCATGATTTGGTTGAAGAAATGGGGAAACATATTGTAATTTAGGAATCTCCAAAAGATCCTAGCAAGCGTAGCAAGTTGCGGGGTTACGAGGACATCTACTCAAAATAGGGAAAGCGGAATCCTTTTCACAATTATAAGACTATAAAATTAAAATATGAATTTGATAATGCATCTAATATTCTATCTTCGTTCAATGTTGTGTAGAGTTCTTGTGCTTGCAGCCACTAATAGGCCTTTTGACCTTGATGAAGCTGTCATAAGGAGGCTATCACGAAGGTGAATGCCATGTTCAACTGCACTTGAATTTTCTTTTTTTCTCCTTTTTCTTCTATTCCCTTTTCTTTATTATTATTGTTTTTATAGTCTTTATTTATAAGTATTTGGGTGGTTAGGAGGGCTTTTAGAGATGTTAAAACTTTTGTCATCTCTGGTTTTGTGCAGATTAATGGTAAATTTGCCAGATGCTCCTAATAGAGCAAATATATTGAAAGTTATATTGGTAAAAGAGGACTTGTCTTCCGATATTGATTTTGATGCAATCGCAAATATGACCGAGGGGTATTCTGGAAGTGATCTTAAGGTTAGGGTCATTGTTTTTTGCTTTTATTGGTGACACTGCTGTTAATAACTGTGGTGCCTTCATGCTTGCTCTTGCAATGTAGAATTTGTGTGTAACTATTGCGCACCGTCCTATTAAAGAGATATTAGAAAAGGAGAAAAAGGTAAAACCCTTCCGAACAGTTTCTAGCCGTTTGCTAGTGATTATGTCATTGTTGTTGGCTATGAAGTTACCATAATCGATGTTACTTTGATTTAATATTTGTGATTCATTCATGACAGGAGCATGCTGCTGCTCTGGCAGAGGGTAGACCTACTCCAGCATTAAGTGAAAGTTCCGATATCAGGTCACTAAACATGGAAGACTTTAAACATGCTCATCAACAGGTATATCAAACAGCAATCAAGCCCCTTTTCTTGCTCTCGAGGTCACTAAAACAAAACAAAATTAACTTTATATATTATATTGTGGCAGGTATGTGCGAGTGTGTCCTCTGAATCCATAAATATGACCGAGCTTTCGCGATGGAATGATCTATACGGTGAAGGTGGTTCAAGAGTAAAGAAAGCACTTAGTTACTTCATGTGAGAGTTTCTTCATTGTACAAATGTTTCCCATCGGCGACCCTCCTTGGTGCCCCTTTGAAGCCTGCGTATTCACTTGTCGTTGCTCTGGTCTGCTGAGGCTAGCAGGAGTTGGTGCTGAGCTCCATTTCCTTTGTAAAATGAAATAGATTTCTAAGTAATTTGATTTGTTATGGATGATGGGATTATGGTGGGTTTTGAAAGAAAGTGGAGAATTTTGGCCAAGCTCTGTTGCTTTTTGTTTTGTTCCTCAACCACTTTGCCACGAGCACAGAAAAAGATCATGTTGATTTCTTATTATTTTTTTTAATTGCAGTATTAGAGGAGAAAGATAAAGAGAGTCATATATGATTACGACCCTTATTATATGCGTAGTTGTCACACTCCTAGTCCTAATGTCAACAACAATGATTTTAGATCATGGACACAAGGTGACTATTTTCTATTTTATATTTTTTTATATATGCCATCATATGCATGACACAGTTATGTCTTTCTGATTCCATAAGTCTGCTACTTATTTGAAAGATTTCTTTTATTCAACATGTGCCATGATACAATTCTTTCAGCATTATTGATTACACTTTATGTCTTTGAAATTTTTAGTTGTATAAGCTCTGCATTTGTAATAATATGCTATGAAATGGATTGGACAATTTTTCTTTTAATAAATTTTGCTAATCAATGCTTTGTTAGAAATGTAAAGAAGTGGGAGTTTTATTTTATTTTTATTATTAATTCATTGAATATATTGGTGGAAGTTCCATAATGTTCCACTTCTATGCAACTAAATAGTAAAGACACTAGCTTTTCCGTTTCATACTCTTCTATACAAGAAATTTAGTGTTGGGAGATCAAGTTTTCTCACTAGAGATATTTGAACTGTTAATTCTCGTTAAATATGTTGATGATATTTGAACTGATAATTTTTTTTATTTTAGAGTAAAATATATTTTATTTTGTTTTAATTTTATCCAAAAAAATTTTTATTTGTATCAAATATACCTCTTATAGTTAAATTTTTAAAAAATTTAAGATTAATTCAATAAAAATGCATGAAAATTGTGCTTGATTTGCTTGTGTTGAAGGTTGTTCTTATGAAATTGTTGTTGAATTGGTTCTAAACTTTTGAAAAGTTAGTTGTCAGGAGTATATTCGATGCAAATAAAAAGCTTTTGAGACAAAATTGAAATAAAATAAAACTTAATAGTATTTTTAAAATTTTTTCTAAACTTTAAAAACAAAAAAAATTTACTTTATCCTTTTCTTTAAATACGTTGATATTTGTATTGGAGATTGTTCGGGATGATAAGTTTTTTTTTTTTTTTTGGTTTGCACCAGGGTATCCATCAGGCCGGAAGCCCAATGACTAATCCCTCAGGTACTGCAGAGGCACACAAAGTGGGCGACCCTCCCAAGCAAGCAAGCTCCATTCCCATCCTCCAGTGAGTATCGAACTCGGGAGAAATGGTTAAGGGACACAGACTCTCATCCATCTGTGCCAACTTGCGTTGGTGAGATTGTTCGGGATGATAAGTTTTTTTTTTTTTTTGGTTTGCACCAGGGTGGGATGATAAGTTAACAATTAGGTCATTTTGTCATAAGAAATAAAATAAACAAATATTGGGATCTGTTTGGTCAAAATCAAAATCTTTTAAGTGTCAAAATGGTTCTTTATGAAAGCTGTTCACAACCACAACTATAAATTGTGACTCATGCTCACTAAGTAGAAAATATCTTTGTTATAAATGTTGTGATAAGTATAAAAGCTGAGTTGGATGCCCATTAATGTCTGGGCGGCTCAGCTTCTCAATGGTAAATGGCATTAAAGAAATGCTGAAAAAGTAAAGTATGTTACCATTATAAATAGCAGAATGTTATTTTACATTCGTACACGCAAAAACAACAGCAATATAATAATATTCTCTTTCTTTCTCTTACTATAAACAAATGCTATTATCTCTCTTTCTACTTTTTATACTCCTTTCTATCTTTATATATATATTTATGCAATTCTCTCTCTCTTTACTTTTTATACTCCTTTCTATCTTTGTATATATATATATACATTACAACATATAATTTTATTATATATATATATAAATTATTATTGAGCTAATTATTTTAATTTTAGAAGCTTCTATTTATACATCTTTATTTTATATATATCTTTTATTTTACAACAATAAAGAGGTCATAAATTTATTAATTTAGAATTGAGTAATAATGAGAATTTCAATTCATCTTCTTTAATTCATTATTTGTCTAATATTTAAATAAATATTAGATAAAATATTCAAAATATTTTTTAATCTAGATATTAAAGAAATATGTTAGAATTTTTAATTATTTTTCTTTGGTATTTATACTCGAATTATGGACTGTTTTCATTTTTTAACTCATTAAAAAATTGATATATTTATACATATTTTTGTCTCAATACATTAAGCATTAATAAATAAAGAAGTAAAGAAAGGGTTAATTTGAAAAAGGATTATTTTCGTACTAGTATAGTTGAAAATTAAAACTATTGAATATCCAATTCCAATTATATCCACTAATAATAAATTTATGCCATGAAAAATCAGCTATCATGTATTATGTATAAATACATGTATTATTTAACTCATTTTTAATATATATTTTATTTTTTATTCTGTTTATATTAATGACTAATTTTGGTGACTGATTTTAGTATACACGTAGCATGGTTGCTAGTTGACATGTAGGCACAAATCATCAAGGTGCATTTAAGACCTAATACTTGACAAAACTTGCAATGGAAGTAATTACTAGACTAAAAGTAAGAGATGTGAATCTTACCAAAACTTCTGCATTAACTTTTGAATTAAATACAAAATTCAAATAATCACCAATTTGAAGAAAATTCTAACAGCAATTACTCAGCAGTTAATCCTTTTAACTACTATTGCTGAAGAAGAGTTACCCTTTCTAGACCTTGAAGAAAAGCAGTTTTGAACTGTCGAACGCCACTAGACATTGGATCTAATCTATGAGTCTTTTCGAAGGCGTAAGGTCGTTATTCGAATTCAGAAAGCATCTCAATGTTGTGTCACAAACTCAGCAAAATTAAGACAAAAAAGCATGACAGCAATCTCAGATACAAAGCAAGTAACTAATATACAATCAATAAGTTGATAGAATTAACAAATTATGCAAAATTTTCAAATTCCTGGTGCATCTAATGTGGTTTATAAAAGCTAACACCGCGTCTCAATTTCATATCATAATTGTTCCTGTATGGATACCTGAAGGTGGAGCTCGGCTCCTGGGAATCGACACCGAGTTGTTATCTTCGATGCCGATCTTTGAGCTTTGGGGAAGTCCGAGCTTCACTCCGAGGGAATGTCCAATCGCACAGAGCGTGAGCAAGAAACACGGGGGGAGTGTACCTGCAAAGGCACTCCGAAACTTAAGTCAGTATTGAGAATTCAATGTGTCTCTATAAGATAAAATACCACACCTTTATAGGTGAAGTAAGGTCGGTTACATTTCTGATGGTCTTCGGAAATGAAGAGCAATGACTAGGCTTTGATGGGTGATGACGTTACATTAGACGTTTTGGGATATATTCCGTTGGGTCAAGTTGTAACGTAACTTGCCGATTAATGACGTTGATTGCTGATTAATATCGTAACGCCGAACTATGCTGCGTTCTGCCGAGTTATGACTCATAATGCCGAGTTATGACTTGATATTTGTAACGGCCAGATCATAGCCCCCAAGCTTAGCCTGGGAGTGTGTTTAATGAAGCAGGTTGAGCTTTAAATGATGCATAAGTCGGCCGCTGAATAGTTCGGCAGGTGGTTTTGCCTTGTAACCCCCAGTTCAATTTGCTTTATTAAACAGGTAATGATGGTACATAATGATGTTTAGTGGCACAGAGACAGAATTAAATGCACGTGCGTGGTTCCAATGTAGTTCACAGTTTTTTAGATAACTGATTTGGGTTGAGGCAGTGGAATCGAAATAGGTGGTAAAGTGTTTTTAATTAAAACACTCTTGGAATCCTGAAGGGTTTCACTTTGGCTCCATTCCTTTTTGTTTTATCAGAGACGTTTGGAAGGAAAATGAGTAAGAGAGGTATGTTCTAACCTCTGTGTTCCTCCTCCTGCATTTGTCTGTTTTTCTTCTTCTTCTCCTTCATTTTTCTATATTTCTGCTTCTTCTCCTTCATTATTCTATTTTTCTGCATCTTCTCCTTCATTATTTGTTGGTTTCTGATAGGTTTCGAAAAGGAAAAAAAAAAGAGAAGATTGATTGGTCCTATGATTGGGTTAATGAGGACGTGAGGAATCATGCGTCTTTGTTTTTAGGATGAGGATGCTGTGAAGGAGATTGATAGTAGTAAGATTGTTAGGGTAGGTGCTGGGGTTCGGGTGGAGCTATTGCCCTGTTCTCCAGGTGACAGGGTTTTCCACAGAGGCAAAGGTTTTGAGTTTTTCTATATGTATAGCAGCGTTTTGGAGGAGTTGAGGGTGAAGTTTCCATTTATGGATTTTGAGTGTCAGGTGTTGAAATAGCTTAATTGTGCACCCTCCCAACTTTATCCTAATGGTTGGGAATTCCTTCGTAGTTTTGAAATTCTAATAGAGTTTTTGGAGGAGGAACCGACGGTGGAGCTATTCTTTTCACTATTTCAAGCAAAAGGGATTTGGAAGGGGGGTTGGGTGAACTTGAATAATTCACCCCATTTTTCTGTTTTAAAGCTTTACAAATCCTCTTTTAAAAATTTTAGAGGAAATGTATGTAAAGGTTAGAAATGTTGAGGGAGAGTTTTCTTTTTATATGGATGAGCATTTTGGGGAGAAATTTTCTGTCTGGTGGTGTTCGGAGCTTCAGAGTATTCTGGGGCCGGAGGTTATAAATGCAAGGAATGAATGTGTAATTGAATATTTGACTGAGGTTGTTGATCGGTAGGAGTTGATTTCTGTATATGAACCACTGCATTGGGAGGATAATAAGGTCGTTGTTATAGATTATTTGGGTAAGGGTTTCAATTTGATTGTTGTATCATATCTGAGTTTCGTGAGCAATTTTTGGTTTTACTTTGCTTTTCAGGAGGTAAATATCCGGGTGTATCTGCTGCGAGTCTGAGGGCTCGGGTGAGGAGTAAAGGTCTTGATAAGGAAGGATCTATGTCGAAAGTGGATAAGGTTGGTACTGGCGAGGTTGATCAGCCAAAACCGAGGAGAAAGAAGGTGATTTTAAAAAGGAAGAAGGGTGATGTTGTGGATCTGTCTGAAGAGTCCGATGATGGTCTAGAAGCTCCGATAGAGGAGGTTCAAAAATTTTATGATAACCAGAGGAAGTTGCATGATTTTGTTAAGCAGAGTGAGGGTTCCTCTCTCTGGGGGAAAGATTATCCATTCATGGTTACTACTGATGAAGTCTGTCAGACCCCGTTCGATGTTATCTTGGCAGACGAGGTAGGAGATGTGGCGATTGATCAATATATGCAGGTAATTACTATTTTGTTGGTTCGTTTGACTTGTTGATAGTTGATGATGTTTAATGATCGTTGTTTTGTGTTAGGTTGTTGGTCTTCGGCTTGCCAGTTTGGCGTGTAGCCGAGAAAAGAAACATTTGAAAGCTGCGAATGAGAAGTCTGATCCGAAGTTAAAGGAGGAGTTAGATTTGAAAAAGGCAAGGGTTGTCGAGGTTGAGGCAGAGCTGGCTGAGGTAAAGAAGGAATTGTTATTGACAAAGAAAAATTATTCGAAGGAAGTGGAGGACCTTAAGAAGAAGGAGGCCGAACTCTCCAGTATGAGTGCTCGTGTGATTGAGTTAACGAGTCAGTTGAAAGAGATTGAAAAGAGCAAACAAGGGGAGATTTTGGATTTGTTTATTGAAGGATTTGAAAGGGCTTCTATTCAGGCAAAGTTTCTTGCTCCTGAAATGGATTTTTCTCAGATGGATCCAGGGAAGATAGTGCAGGACGGGGTTATGGTTGGGGATGATGGTGCTGCCGAGCAGGCAGATGAAAATGTTCAATAGGATTTTGGTTTGCTTCTGTTGTGTTTTTGGATAATTGATTTTGTTGGTAAACTATTTTGCTCTTGTGTTGAGCTTTTGTGTTTGTAACTTTTTTATTTTGCTACTGTTTTTGGAATAACTTATGATGCTTCTGAATACAAGTTGTGTTGCATGTTATGATTAGAACAGAATATTTATGATAAGCTAGTGTTATCTTGTTTGTTACTGTGGTTTGGAGCCAAATTGGTTGTATGAATGGTGAAGTGCCATTATTTTTTATGGAGATTGGTTAACGTTCAGGGAAGGCCGATTAGGCCGAGAGATAGGAATAGGGTTTGTGTGATAGATTATATTCGGTTTAATTTGATTATGTTTAAAGATCGGCTTTGTTTGTGATTGATTTCGAATAATCGGTTTGTGAATATTGATCGGCATTTTGTTTTGACTGATTAATTCTGAGTAGTCGGATTCGGGGTTAGATCGGTTATCTGTTTGACTGATAGTTTCTGAATGGTCGGATTAAGTGTAAGATCGGCCATTTGATAGTTTCCGAATGGTCAGATTCAGAGTAAGATCGGCCATTTGTTTGACTGATAGTTTTCGAATGGTCGGATTTAGAGTATAGATCGGCGGGATAAATAGGTTACAAGTAGATAAATAAAATTCAAAAATATTAACTTGATGAAATAAGAAATTTATTTGTTGGTGAACCTTTGATTTCAAAGGACCAGGTAGGCTAGCCTCGTTAAAACCTCTTCAAGAAAGACCCATTATGGGAAAAATCTTGGTAGTAGAAAAAAGTGTACTAGCCTGTCCTTGGTTTTAACTGTAATATAACTTTAAGGAAGATACATTCCAAGTGTTAAGCAAATCATTACCATCTAAGGTTTGTAATCGGTAAGCTCCATTGCCGATGACTTGTATGATTCTGTAGGGACCTTCCCAGTTTGCTGCTAGTTTGCCATGGCTTGATGGTCTTCTAGCTTGTTCTGTTCTTCTTAGTACCAAGTCGTTGACTTGAAAGGATCTTGGGTGTGATTTCTGATTATAGTGCCGAGCTATGTGCTGTTGCATTGCTCGGTGTGTGATTGCTGCTGAGGATCTGATTTCTTCAACGAGGTCTAAGTCTGTATGCCGATTTGATTCCGTGGTTGTATGGTCGGCTAACTAAGTTCGCAATGATGCTTGGGAGATCTCCACTGGTATCATGGCGTCAGAGCCATAAACTAGGCGAAATGGTGATTCTTTTGTTGTTGAGTAGATCGTGGTATTGTACCCCCATATGATTTCTGGTATAAGCTCGGCCCAAAGGCCTTTTGCATTGTCCAGATTTTTCCTTAGAGCATGGAGTATTACTTTGCTTGCGGCTTCTACTAACCCATTTGTCTGTGGGTGTTCTACCGATGAAAAATGCTGTTTAATTTTCAAGTCTTGCAAGAAAGATGTGAACTTATGATCGGCAAACTAGCGACCATTATCTGTGATAATATGCCGAGATATGCCGAATCGACAGATAATATATTTCCATACAAAAGAGAGCATTTGTTGTGATGTAATTTTGGCTAGAGGCTGGGCCTCTATCCATTTTGAAAAATAATCAATTCCTACAATAAGGAATTTTACCTGCCCTGCTGCTATCGGAAAAGAGCCGAGGATGTCTAGGCCCCATTGGATGAACGGCCAAGTTACCTCGGTGTTGTGCAATAGCTCGGCTGGCAAGTGTGTTATCGTGCTATGTCTTTGGCAGTTATCACAGTTTCTGACCTTTGTTTTGCAATCCTTTTGTAATGTCAAACAGTAGAAGCCAGCACGTAATATCTTTGAGCAGAGACTTCAGGCACCGAGGTGTGTACCACAGATGCCTTTGTTTGCCTTGAATAATGTAATATTGGCTTCAGACATGTTGAGGCATCTGAGCAGAGGACGAGCAAAACCTCGTCTGTACAGGAAATTGACATATATGGTAAAAAATGAAGCTTGTTGGCGAAAATGCCGTGGATTTTCAATATTATCTGGCAAAGCTCCAGTTCTTAGGTAACTTATGTAAGGTGTTCTCCAGTCAGCATCCTGTGTAACACTTAAAATTTCTGTGAGTTCAATGCTTGGTTTAAGCAATGTTGATTGATAAAGGGATGACCCGTTTGGTTGAGTACTGGCGAGTTTAGACAAAATGTCAGCTCGACCATTACTCTCCCGAGGTATATACTGTATGTCAGAAAATTTTAAAAGTAAATTTTGGATGATATCAAGGTATTTAGAAAGCAAAGGGTCTTTTACTTGGTATAGGTTGTTTTCCTGCTGTACGATAAGTAAGGAGTCGCAATATACCTTAAGTTCGGTGATGTTTAGGTCGGTAGCGAGTCTAAGTCTGGCAATGAGGGCTTCATACTCACTTTGGTTGTTACTTGCTTTGAAAGAAAAGTGGAGGGAATGTTCGATGACATTACCGTAGCTATCGTCGAGAATGATTCCTGCTCCACATCCTTGTTGGGTTAGAGGACCCGTCGACGAACAAAGACCATTCAACGTAATCTTCGGCTGTGTCTGGTACTGAGAACTCGCGATGAAGTCGGCCAAGAACTACAACTTGATGGATGATCGGCCCTTGTACTTGATATCAAATTCCGAAAGTTCCACCAACCATTTAACTAGTCGGCCAGCCAGTTCTGGTTTCTGAAGGACTTGTCGCAAAGGAAGGTCTGTCCGAACATGGATGACATGACTTTGGAAGTATGGTCGTAGTCGTCTTGCAGAGAAGACAAGAGCTAAAGCCAACTTTTCAGTGCTTGGATAGCGAAGTTCAACGTTCTGTAGTGTTTTGCTAATGAAATAGACCGACAATTGCTGCTTTTGCCTTTCTGCAACAAGAGCGGAGCTTATAGCTCAGTTAGTGACAGATAAATATAAGAATAATGGTTCCCCTTGAAGGGGAGTTTATAAAATTGGTGGTTTTGAAAGAGTTTCTTTGATGGTTGTGAATGCTTGTTCACAATCATTAGTCCATTGGAAATCCTTTTTCTTTTTTAAACTTTGGAAAAAAACATAAAGATTTAGAAGCTAGGCAAGGTAAGAATCTAGAGAGTGCAGTAAGTCGCCCTGTCAACTGTTGCACTTCTTTGATAGTTTGAGGGCTGGTCATATCCAAAACAGCTCGGCACTTTTCTAGATTTGCCTCGATACCTCGGCTAGTGAGCATGAAGCCGAGGAATTTGCCACTTTGCACGCCAAATGTGCATTTTTCGGGGTTTAGCCGCATGTTGTATTTTCTGATTTGTCCGAAGATTTCTGGGAGGTCATCAAGGTGGCTGTTGCTGATTTTTGTTTTGGTGACCATGTCGTCAACGTAGACCTCGATGTTTCTGCTGATCTGTTTGGCGAACAATTTGTCCATTAGGCGTTGATAAGTTGCACCTGCATTCTTAAGACCAAACGGCATGACTTTATAACAATAGTTTCTGTTCCGAGGGTTACCTAAAACTGTAGGTCGATCTCGGACGAGATCTTCTGTACTGGTCGAAGATGACGTGTCCGGCTGGTGGGTGGCGGCCGGAGCTGTCGTGTCCGACTTGTTGGACCGGCTGCACTGCTGATCCTTGGTCACCGGAGGGTGGAGGGTATCTGCAAGAGACTCCGATGCTTAAGTTAGCATGGGTATTAAACAGGTTTTTAGTAGAATTAGAGTATGAGTTATACCTGGGTGCTCCAGTGTATTTATAATGGTGTAGAGTGACCCTTTTAGATAAGATAAGTTAGTTATCTTATCTTATCTTATCTTTGAGTTGAGATCAGCTTATATTTTAAGGGAACCGCCCTTATCTCTATAGGCTTGGACTGTTTTTGGATTTGGGTCGTACTCCTCTATTTGGGCCCCTTTCTGGGCTTTCTTGTCGATTCGACCGACCTCTTTGAGAAGAGGTCGGATAGCCTGACCTGAAGAGGTCGGTTGCTTTATTACTGAACATCCCGGATTGGATAGCTCGACCCAGGGTATGAACAGTGCCCCTGCTTGAGCTCGGTCTTCTGCTTTGAGGTCGAATCTTTGACTTCGATCTTTCTCTAGTGAAGCCAAACTCGAGCATTTTGTCGATTCCTTTCTTTGTAGAACCTTTTTTGAATGTGGAACGTTTTCCTCTAAAAGCGCGCGCTTTTTATATCAGCGCTTTGTTCTTGGGAACATGCGAGGGTTTAATACCTTCATTAATTGGTATTAATTGCCCCATTTCCCTTGGCTTTTATTTTGAATTTTGCAATCAGAAACGGTTTCTCTCCTTCATTTTTCTTTGTAACTTCTCCTTCCGTTCTCTCGCTACGAGTTTTTCGCCTACATTTTGCCTTTTCTTGGGTTGCGGCGTCACTCAGCGATTTTGCCGGCGATTCCGTCTTTCCATCTTCAACTCTTCTGAAGCTTTCTGCTTTTTTCCAGGTTGGTTCCATTTGTAGTTTCTTCACTTTTTTCGTTGCTTTGTCTTTGGTTTTTTGGTAACTCTTTGATATTTGTCTGTATGTCAAAAAAAGCTTGAACCTTTCTATGATATTGTGGTTGCTTGTCGCTGTAATGTGTTTTTTCTGACTTTCTTTTTCGTTTTTACGCCTACTCCTGGTATTTCTGTTTGAGGCTTCCTAGGGCTTTGTATGTTCTACTGTCGCTTCTGGATGTTTTTTGAAAAAACTGTATCTTGCTCGCAATTTCAAAAGATTGCCCCTTGATTTCTGCCCTGTTTGGTGGCTTTCCTTATTGTTGTACCTTTGTAGGAGATAACGATGCCCATAATTTGATTTTCGCCTTTTGTTCGGAGTGCGTTTTCTTGACTTTCTCTTGATGCTTTTGTTTGCTTGTTAGTTCCGTCTGAGACTTGTGAATTTTGGGAGGTAATTATTTTGATGATTTTTTATTTGTAACTCGTGGCTTTCTTCTCGGAGTGTTATTTTCCTGTTAGGACGTGTAGAGGTGTAAACTTGTAGGTTTTCTTGAATCCTCGCTCCCTAACTTGCCCCCAAAAGGATGCCCCTGGATCTTTAGTGCGGGTCCTGGGGTTTCCTTTTGTTTGTATTGCTCCGTGTCGTGCTTGTCCGAGCTGTTCTGAGATGTTTTGTTTTTTATCCGAGATGTTTTGGGTTAGTAATCTATTTTCTTCTTTTCTTGCTGTAGGACTAGTTGACCTCATGTCTTCTCGCAAGAACATTGTTGAGACATCTTCCCAGATCCCTGAGGGCATGGCTGATTGGGTGGATTCAATGGTTCTTTTGTGTGTTTCTTTGGTTGATGCTGAATTTTGTCAGGAGCATAGGCAATTTCATAGGGTTTGTAGTAGTGTTGGTGAGGAAAAGCATTACGAACTTGTACCTCCCACTTCTGAAGAGAGAGTTTGTTTCTCTACTCGGGTTGTTGGAGATCGCCCTTTTTTCTATGCTTACGATTTCTTTTTTGGTCAGATGAGTATCACCCTTCCTTTTACTGATTTTGAGACCAACCTGTTATGGTCCTATAATGTTGCTCCTTTCCAACTTCACCCCAATTCCTGGGGTTTCATAAAAATCTTTCAATTGTTGTGTCATGGATTCGGTATTCCTGCTTTGCAATCCCTTTTCTTCTATCTCTTTGTTTTGACGAAGCCTGGGGTAATTAAGAAGAAAGTCGCTTGGGTTTCTTTCTGAGCTTCCCAAGGAAAAAAGGTCTTCTCTATGTTTGATGAATCTTTCCGTGATTTTAAAAATTACTTTTTTAAAGTCCGAGCTGTTGAAGGAGCTCGGCCGTTTTTTCTGGATGAAAATGACGAGCCCGCCTTTCCCTTGGAATGGCAAAAGGACGTGAGGGTATCTAGATATTCATGGGAAATGTTGGATGAGGCTGAGCAAGTTTTCGTGACTGTTCTGGAAGAGACCTGGGGTCAGCCTTCCCATCTCGACACAAAGAAGTTTTTAACCAATCCCTCTCTCCTTCGAACTGAGCTGGGTAGTTAATTTTTTGATTTTCCTCTTTTGTCTGCTCCTATATTGTTTGCAAGCTCTTTTCTGATTTGTTAATCGATTCCTTACTGTTGTGTTTTGCTTGCAGAGATGATTAAGGATAATGAATCTATGAAGGCCTTTAAAAGGGCGAGGAAAGCTACCGCAGCCAAAAACATCTCGGAAAAGGCGGCCGGAGAGGGATCATCCCAGGCTCAGTCGAAGCTGGCCGTTCCGAGCTCACCTGGGGCGAGGAAGGTAATCCCGACTCCCCGGGTTCGTTTGATTGATCCTCCCCAAGCCTCTGTTGCTACTTCTGGTGCTCCTCCCAACAAAAAGCAAAAAACCATTGAGCCTTTCAACTTTGATGCCCCTGATTTTGACGCGATCGAGTTCGTAGATCAGCAGATCGGTCCTTACGGTGTCCTCCCTATGGATGATGTATCACTCCTTCGCTATTTGGACTTTATAACTCGGAGTAGTGTTAAGATGGCGCACATGGGGCTGCCTTGTACCAAACTGCCCAAAATCTTCCTCTTCATGCCACCAAAGCCTTCATGGAGGAGGCTAAACAGGAGTTTAATCGGATGAAGGGCTTGAAGGAGGGGCTCGAAGTGAAAGTGACCAAACTGGAGAAGGAGCTGGAGAGCAAGAAGGCTAGCTCCCTTGCCTTGGCGGCTTCTGTGAGGTTGGCCGAGGACACGACATTGAGGCATAAAGACAGCTATGTTACATCCTATCGGGAGGTAATGCGTCTGAGGGAGGAGTTGGAGTCTGCCCGAGCTGATTACTCCGAGCTCCAAGGTCACCTTGTCGGCAGCGTGAATGCTGCTTATGAGAACCTGAAGGAGCAGGTTCGAATTCTGGCTCCCGAGGTCGATCTTTCTCTCTTCAGCCTGGACAATGTTGTGAGGGATGGTAAGATTGTCCCTGACAACCCGGATGATGATGATATCGAACCTTCCTCTGCGCCTGCCGCCAAAGTGTCAACTTCTTCAGTTCCTTCAGTTGAGGTCGGTCATCCCGTATCCGATCCGAACTGTCAAATCCTGAATCGAGATGATGGGACCGTGGATGCTGTGCCCATTCAGACTCGCCCTCCTTCTCCCCGTGCTGATGCTACCGGGAGGGCTTCTGATGTTTAACTGAACTTTTTTTATCTTGATTGTGTAGATAGCCCGGCTTATGGGCTTTTAAACTCTTCATTTTGTAAATTTTATTTTGCTGACTGTTGACACTTGTTTAGTTGCTTGTTTAGCAACCTTAGGCTAAAAAACAAAAAATAGCTTCCAAGTTCTTGGGGCTGATTTGGGTAGCCCCTTTGAATTTATTTTTATCACAACTTCGCGCCTTTAGTATCATATCGATCATTATCTCATCTAGGCACTTTTTCTAGGCTTTTGGTAGTGCTTGGGGTCTTGTCGCTCGATCTCTTTGAGTGGCTTTTGTGCTTTTGGCTTTGATTCCTTTTGAGGCAAAAAATCTTGTTATTTTGGACCTTTTGTAAGGTCTCTGCCAAGTATTACTTTTTGTAGCCTTTGCACTTTATGCGGATCGACTTCGTCATGTCGGGCCCTTCTAAGTTACCTTTGTAATCCTCTTTTTTGGACCTTGTTCAGGTCCCTTTCAGGGATTACGTTTATAACTTTTACATTTTTGGTCTACTTCGTCATGTCGGATTAAGTTATTTTGTAATCCTCTTTCTTGGACTTTGTTCAAGTCTCTTTCAGGGATTACTTCTATAACTTTATGTTTTGGACCGACTTCGTCATGTCGGATCAAGTTATTTTGTAATCCTCTTTCTTGGACTTTGTTCAAGTTTCTTTCAGGGATTACTTCTATAACTTTGTGTTTTGGGCCGACTTCGTCATGTCGGGTCCTTCTAAGTTACTTTTGTAATCCTCTTTCTTGGACCTTGTTCAGGTCTCTTTCAGGGATTACTTCTATAACTTTGTGTTTTGGGCCGACTTCGTCATGTCGGGCCCTTCTAAGTTACTTTTGTAATCCTCTTTCTTGGACCTTGTTCAGGTCTCTTTCAGGGATTACTTCTATAACTTTATGTTTTGGGCCGACTTTGTCATCTCGGGCCCTTCGAAGTTACTTTTGTAATCCTCTTTCTTGGACCTTGTTCAGGTCTCTTTCAGAGATTACTTCTATAACTTTGTGTTTTGGGCCGACTTTGACATGTCGAGCCCTTCTAAGTTAAAGTAATCCTCTTTTATAGGGTTGGCCAGACCTCTTTCCAGGGTTTACTTATAACTTGGTTTGACTTGGTCCGACTTTTTAACGTCGGCCAGTCTTTCAAGTTATTATTTAGCAATCCATCAGAACCTCGTCAGGTCCTTTCTCCGGATCACTTTCGATAGCTTCTTGCATTATTCTGCTTTCATCTTTGCCGATTTGTAGAAAGTGGATTAAATCCTCGTTTAGTCGACCTTTAGATGAATTTTAGTTTTCATCTTTGTTGGTCTTTATCGTGATCGTGCAGTGAATTTGTTTTTCACTTTCTGCCAATCTGTCGCTTTATAATCGGATGATGAATGTTTCAGATTAATGCGTCTTGAAAACTTTGTAGAACGTCTAATATATTTTATTTAAAATAAAATGAAAATATGTACATATAGAGTTTTTATCCTCTAAATCTCAACCTGGTGCCTCATTAAAAAACCTTTTCAGGAAAAAGAGTGCATCCTATGATGAGATCTTTTACCTTCTCTAGCTATAGTACCTTCTTAGGTTGCAGGCGTGCCACGACCTAGGAAGTTCTCGCCCGTCGAGTTCGGATAGTCTGTAGTAGCCCTTCCCAAGTACTTCTATGACTCGGTAGGGTCCTTTCCAGTTTGCTGCCAGCTTTCCTTCCCCGGGTCGAGTTGTTCCAATATCATTTCGGATTAGGATGAGATCATTCTCAGCGAAACCTCTTGGCACTACCTTTTGATTATATCTGGAAGCCATTTGACGTTTTAGTGCTTCTTCCCTGATCTGAGCTCTTTCTTGAATTTCAGGAAGTAGGTCGAGCTCTTCCCTTTGAAGTTGGGAGTTGGCTTCTTCGTTGTAATAGACCACTCTAGGCGACCCTTCCTCGATTTCTATCGAGATCATTGTCTCTGTTCCGTATGCTAATCAGAAGGGTGATTCCTTTGTGGTGGAATGTGGCGTTGTTCGATATGCCCATAGAACTTGTGGAAGTTCTTCGGCCCAAGCTCCCTTTGCATCTTGTAATCTCCATTTTAGCCCAGCCAATATGACTTTGTTAGCAGCTTCGGCTTGTCCATTGGCTTGAGGATGTTCGACGGAGGTGAACTGGTGCTTTATATTCAAGTCGGCTACTAATTTTCTGAAGCCTGCATCTGTGAATTGGGTGCCATTGTTTGTGGTGATAGAGTATGGAACTCCGAACCTTGTGACAATGTTCCTATATAGGAACTTTCGACTTCTTTGAGCAGTGACATTAGCTAGGGGTTCTGTCTCGATCCACTTTGTGAAATAGTCTACCCCTACTATGAGGAATTTAACTTGTCCCGATCCCTGCAGAAAGGGTCCAAGAAGGTCGAGTCCCCATTTAGCGAATGGCCAAGGTGAGGTTACGCTGATGAGCTCCTCTGGCGGGGCGATGTGAAAGTTGGCATGTTTTTGACATGGTGGACATGTCTTTACAAACTCTGTGGCCTCCTTTTGTAGAGTTGGCCAATAAAATCCCGTCCGGAGTATTTTTTTGGTGAGAGCTTGTGCTCCGAGATGATTGCCACAAATGCCACTGTGTACTTCCTCTAAAACTTCCCTTGTGTTGGAGATCGGTACACATTTTAATAATGGTATTGAAATTCCTCTTTTGTATAGGGTGTTGTTTATGATAGTGTAGTATTGTGCCTCCCGTTTTAACCTCTTTGCCTCCTTTTCATCTGTGGGGAGTGTTTCTGTTTTGAGGTAGTTAATTATGGGGGTCATCCATCCTTGATCCTGACCTGTTATGGCTAGGACTTTTTCTTCTTCCGAGATTAACGAGTTCTGTAGCATTTCCTGGATGAGGCTTCTATTGTTGCCTCCTGGTTTGGTGCTGGCTAATTTTGAGAGTGCATCAGCTCGGGCATTTTGTTCGCGGGGTATGTGGCGGATCTCATATTCCCCGAGTTGTCCGAGTTGTTCCCTGGTTTTATCCAAATACTTTTTCATGGTAGGATCTTTGGCTTGGTAGCTCCCTGTTATTTGTGAGGTGACTACTTGTGAGTCGCTGAAGATGATGAGTTTTTAAGCTCCAACCTCCTTAGCCAGCTTCAAACCAGCTAGTAGTGCTTCATATTACGCCTGGTTGTTTGAGGCAGGGAACCCAAATTTGAGGGAAAGTTCAATTTGGGTTCCTTGGTTGTTTTCAATTATCACACCTGCGCCGCTTCCAGTTTTATTTGAGGAACCGTCCACGTAAATATTCCATTTTATGGGGGTCTCTGGGGTGTCTGTAAATTCTGCAATGAAGTCAGCTAAGTATTGTGATTTAATGGCTGTCCGAGCTTCGTATTGAAGGTCAAATTCGAACAACTTGACTGCCCATTGTAGGATTCTGCCTGCTAGATCTGTTTTCTGTAATATCCCTTTGATGGGCTGGTTGGTCCGAACCTTAATGGTGTGAGCTTGGAAGTACGGGCGGAGACGTCGAGATGTTAGTATGAGCGCATAGGCAAATTTTTCTATTTTTTGGTAGTTCAGCTCGGATCCCTGTAGTGCTTTACTAATAAAGTAGACAGGTTGTTGCCCTTTATCGTCCTCTCGAACCAGTGCTGAGGCTACTGCCCGACTTCCTACCGCGAGGTATAATACGAGTGGCTCATCCCCTCGTGGTCGAGTTAGGATAGGTGGTTATCCCAGGAAACTTTTGAAATCCTGAAAGGCTTGCTCGCACTCTGTTGTCCATTTGAACTTTTTTCCTTTCCTTAGAGTGGCGTAGAAGGGGAGAGACCTTATTGCTGATCCCGCTAGAAATCTGGACAAGGCTGCCAACCTCCCGTTGAGTTGTTATACCTATTTGATACAAGTTTGGCTCTTCATGTTGAGTATAGTCTGACATTTATATGGATTTGCCTCGATTCCTCTTTGTGTGAGCATAAAACCCAAGAACTTGCCAGCTTCTACTGCAAAGGTACATTTTGCAAGATTGAGTCGCATGCCATGCTTCCTTATAGTGTCGAACACTTGGACCAAGTTGGACAATAATGTCTCTTTACTTTGTGTCTTTATCAACATGTCGTCCACATAGACTTCCATGATTTTTCCGATATAGTCTGAAAAGACTTTGTTCATTAGCCTTTGATAAGTTGCCCCCACGTTTTTAAGACCAAAAGGCATTACGATGTAGCAATAGTTTGCTTTTGGTGTTAGAAACGATGTTTTTTTCTGATCAGATTGATACATTGGAATTTGATTGTACCCAGAATATGCATCCATAAACGAGAGGTATTTATATCCGTATGAGGCATCCACTAGTGCGTCGATACTTGGGAGTGGATAAGGATCTTTTGGGCAGGCCTTGTTGAGATCGGTATAGTCAGTGCACATTCGCCACTTCCCATTAGATTTTTTCACCAAGACGACGTTGGCTAGCCATAGTGGGTACTTGACTTCTCTTATGAATCCTGCCTCCAGTAGCGCTTGTACCTGTTCTTCCACAGCTTGAGATCATTCTGGCCAAAGTTTTCTTCGTCTCTACTGTATCAGCCGAGATCCTGGATAGACCGCCAACTTGTGGCACATTAGTTTGAGGTCTATGCCTGGCATGTCTGCAGCTTTCCATGCGAAGAGATCGACATTATCTCGTAAAAACTGTACCAGTGATTTCTTTGCGTCTCTTTTTAAGATCGTGCTAATATTAGTTGTTTTGTCCGAGGTGTTTCCGATCTGAGCTTTCTCTACTTCACCTTCGGGCTGTGGACGGAGTTCTTCTCATCTCTGAACTCCACCGAGCTCAATTGTATGGAATTATTATCTTCTGCCTCTGAGGTTTAAACTTTCGTTATAACAGCGGCGTGCCATCTTTTGATCTGTCTTTATTGTAGCTATCCCTTCTGCAGTTGGAAATTTCATGCATAGATGTGGAGTTGAGACTATTGCGCCGAGTTGATTTAAGGTTGTCTGTCCTATTAAGGCATTGTAGGCTGAACTCACGTCGACCGCGATGTAGTCTACTTTGAGTGTTCTAGATTGGTTTCCTTTTCCGAAAGTTGTATGTAGTGGCACGTATCCCAATGGTTGTACCGGGGTATCTCCCAGTCCGAACAGGCTGTTCGGGTATGCTCTAAGCTCTTTTTCTTCTAAGCCGAGCTTGTCGAAGGCAGTTTTGAATAAGATGTTGGCGGAGCTCCCTTGGTCTATTAATGTGCGGTGGAGATTGGCGTTTGCCAGTATGATGGTGATGACCATGGGATCGTCGTGTCCCGAGATGATACCGGATGCATCTTTCTTGGTGAACGTAATTGCAGGGATGTCGGACGCTTCCTCCTTTCCTTCGACATGATATACTTCTTTAAGATATCTTTTGCGGGATGATTTGGAGATTCCTCCTCCTGCAAATCCTCCGCGTATTATATGAACATGTTTTTCTGGCGTACGAGCTGATCGCTCGGTTCGCCCGACCTCTTCGTCCCTCCTCTTTTTTCTTTGCTAATCGTCTCGGGTGGCTAAATACCGATCTAGTTTTCCTTCTCTTACTAACTTTTCTATGACATTTTTTAGATCGAAGAATTCGTTGGTGGAATGTCCACGGACACGATGGTATTCGCAATACTCATTTCGGTTTCCTCCTCCTCTTTTGCCTTTGAGTGGTTGAGTTGGGGATATTTTTTCTGTGTGGCAGACTTCCTTGTACACATCCACAAGAGACACCCGAAGGGGGTGTAATTATGATATTTTTTAATTTTTCCCCTTGTCGATCTTCCTTCTTTTTGGACTCTTTATCTTTATCCCGGTAGGTGAATCCGGATTTTGAGGTTTCTCCTAGTCGAGAATTTTCTTCCATGTTAATGTATTTCTCCGCTCATTCTTGTACTTCATCCAGAGATGTGGGGTACTTCTTTGATATGGATTGGCTAAAAGGTCCCTCTAGTAGGCCATTGATGAGGCCCATGATAGCGGCCTCTGTCGGCAAGCTTTGTATGTCTAGGCATATTTTGTTGAATCTCTCCATGTAGTTGCGAAGACTTTTCTGATCTCCTTGCTTGATTCCTAGTAGACTGGGAGCATACTTAGCTTTGTCTTTTTGGATGGAGAATTTGGCCAGGAATTTTTTGGCTAGGTCATCAAAGCTTGAGATGGACTTTGGAGGTAGGTTGTCGAACCATCTGATTGCTGTCTTTGTGAGAGTTGTTGGAAAAGCTTTGCAACGAACTGCGTCTGAGGCGTCGGTGAGGTACATTCTACTTATGAAATTGCTGAGGTGATGGTTGGGATCTGTAGTGCCATCGTACAAGGTCATGTCTGGAAGTTTGAAGTCCTTAGGAATTTTGGTCTTCATGATTTCCCTAGTGAATGGATATTGATCTTTGCGTGAGTTATCCTCAGGGGTGGATCGAGTAGCTTTGGCTTTGAGATCGGCTTCGAGTTTTAGAAGTTTATCTTCTAATTCTCGACGTCGCCTTACCTCTCTCTGTAGATCCTTTCCGACTTCCCGTTGCTGATGGGTTTCTTTTTCAAGTTGCTTTAAACGATCTTGAAGTACTTCTATCATTCTTGGATTTGGTGAATTTTTGTCCCCGTTGGATTCCGGAGTATCTTTTAGCGTAGTATCCGCATTTTTGTGCGGTGTTCTATCCTCTAGATCCGAATCATGGTTGTTGTCATGATCGTCTGCCATGGTGATGGGATGACTTTCAAGTTCCCTGGCAACGGCGCCAATGTTCCGAGGGTTACCTGAAATTGTAGGTCGATCTCAGACGAGATCTTCTGTACTGGTCGGAGATGACGTGTCCAACTGGTGGGTGGCGGCCAGAGCTGTCGTGTCCGACTTGTTGGACCGGCTGCACTGCTGATCCTTGGTCACCAGAGGGTGGGGGGTACCTGAAAGAGACTCCGATGCTTAAGTTAGCATGGGTATTAAACATCTTTTTAGTAGAATCAGAGTATGAGTTATACCTGGGTGCTCCAGTGTATTTATAATGGTGTAGAGTGACATTTTTAGATAAGATAAGTTAGTTATCTTATCTTATCTTATCTTTGAGTTGAGGTCAGCTTATCTTTTAAGGGAACCGCCCTTATCTCTATAGGCTTGGACTGCCTTTGGATTTGGGTCGTACTCCTCTATTTGGGCCCCTTACTGGGCTTTCCTGTCGATTCGATCAACCTCTTTGAGAAGAGGTCAGATAGCCTGACCTGAAGAGGTCGGTCGCTTTATTACTGAACATCCCGGATCGGATGGCTCGACCCAGGGTATGAACAGTTTCTGTTCATACCTTGGGTCGAGCTGTACGACCCGGGCTGATTGGCGACAAGTCGACCGACCTCTTCAGGTCCGAACTACCTGACCTCTTCTCAAAGAGTTCGGCCAAATCACCAAAAAGAAGCCCAAAAAGGGCCCAAACAGAGGAACAGGACCCAAATCCAAAGGCAGCCCAAGCCTTGAGAGATAAGGGTAGTTCCCTTGAAGATAAGATGAATTCACTCAAAGATAAGATAAGATGACTATCTTATCTCCAGAAAGGTCATTCCACACCATTATAAATACACTGGAGCACCCAAGTATAACTCATACTTTGATTCTACTAAAAACCTGCTTAATACCCTTGCTAACTTAAGCATCGGAGTCCCTTGCAGGTACCACCACCCTCCGGTGACGAAGGATCAGCATCACTAACAAGTTCAACAAGTCGGACACGGCGGCTCCGGCCGCCACCCATAAGTCGGACACATCAGCGCCGACCAGCACAGAAGATATCATCCGAGATCGACCTACAGTTTCAGGTAACCCTCGGAATATTGGCGCCATTGCCGGGGACCTGGAAGTCATCCCATCAAAATGGCAGACAACCTTGACAATGACCATGACTCTGATCTAGAAGACAGGACACCGTACAAGAACGCGGACACCACACCAAAGGATACTTCTCAACCAAACAAAGACAAGAATTTGCCAAATTCAGAAATCATGGAGGCACTTCAAGCTCAACAAGATCACCTTAAACAGCTCAAAAAAGAGGCTGAACATCAACGGGAAGCTGAGAGGACCTTTAGAGAGAAACTAGGCGACGTCGAGAATTAGAAGACAAGCTTTTGAAGCTCGAAGCCGAATTTCAAACAAAAACCATCCAACCTGATCCTGAAGGCAGCTCTCACAAAGATAAAGATCTATTCACCAAAGAGATCATGAGGGCCAAAATCCCAAAAGACTTTAAAGCTCCCGACATGACTCCATACGACGGCACCTTGGATCCCAGCCATTATCTCAGCAATTTTAGAAGTCGAATGTATCTTACAGATGCCTCAGACGCCATTCGATGCAAAGCCTTCCTAACAACCCTAACAAAGACAACAATTAAATGGGTCGACACTCTCCCCCTAGATCCATCACAAGTTTCGACGACCTGACCAAGAAATTTCTTGCTAGATTTTCCATCCAGAAGGACAAAGCTAAACATGCCCCAAGCCTACTAGGGATCAAGCAAGGAGATCGGGAGAGTCTTCGTAGTTACATGGAGAGGTTCAATAAAGCATGCCTGGACATACAAAGCCTACCAATAGAAGCAGCCATTATGGGTCTCATCAATGGCCTGCGAGAAGGACCTTTTTGTCACTCCATATCAAAGAAATATCCAAAATCTCTGAATGAAGTGCAAGAACGAGCTGAGAAGTATATCAACATGGAGGAAAACTCTCGGCTAGGAGAGACCTCAAAAACTGGATTCTCTTACTCCTCCCGGGATAAGGAGAAAGAATCCAAGAAAAAAGAAGATCAATACGGCGAGAAGCCTAAAAAATACAATAACTATACCCCTCTCCGGGTGTCTCTTGTGGATGTTTACCGAGAAGTATGCCATACTGAAAAGATACCATCACTTCGTCCACTCAAAAGCAAGAAAAGAGGAGGAAATCAGATAGAATACTACGAATATCACCGAATCTACGGACATCCTACCAATGAGTGCTTCGACTTGAAAAATGTTATTGAGAAATTGGTAAGAGAAGGATGACTAGATCGGATTTAGCCAACAAATCAGATGAGCCTCGAAAAAGAAGAAGAGACGAAGAGGTCGGACGAAGAGAACGACCACCTCACACCCCAGAGAGACACGTTCACATGATTAACAGAGGATTCGTAGGAAGGGGGGATCTCAAAATCACCTCGCAAAAGACACCTCAAAGAAGTATATCATGTCGATGGAGGAGAAGGATCACTCGACCTCCCTACTATTACTTTCACCCAAGAAGATGCAGCAGGCATCATCCCAGGACACGACGATCCCATGGTCATCACTATCATATTGGCCAATGCAAATCTTCATCGCACACTGGTAGACCAAGGGAGCTCGGCAGATATCTTATTTAAACTCACCTTCGATAAACTCGGCCTGCAGGAGAAAGAACTTAGAGCATATCCAAACAGCTTGTTTAGACTAGGAGACACTCCAATACGACCACTTAGATAAATCTCACTACACACAACCTTTGGAAAAGGAACCCGGTCAAGGACACTCAACATAGACTACATTGTAGTCGACGTAAGTTCAGCCTACAATGTCCTGATAGGTCAGGCAACATTAAATCAACTCGCAACAGTGGTTTCAACTCTCCATCTATGCATGAAATTCCTAACTCCAGAAGGGATTGTTACAATGAAAGTCTGAACCTCAGAGGCAAAGGGGAAGAAATCCACACCATCAAACTCGGAGGAGTTCGAGGACGGAAGGAACTCCGTCCACAACCTGAAGGCGAGATCGAAGAAGTTCAAATCGGAGATGACCAGGACAAAACAACAAATATCGGGGCAACCTTAAATGAGTGCGTAAAGAAGACCTTGGTATAACTCCTAAGGGATAATGTCGACCTATTCGCATGGAGGGCTGCAGACATGCCGGGCATAGACCCCAGGCTAATGTGCCACAAACTGGAAGTATATCTAGGATCTCGGCCAGTGCAACAGAAGCGTAGAAAGCTCGGACCGAAAAGATCCCAAGCTGTGGAAGAACAGGTACAAGCTCTACTGGAGGTAGGATTCATAAGAGAAGTCAAGTACCCCCTATGGCTAGCCAATGTTGTTTTGGTGAAAAAGTCAAATGAAAAATGGCGGATGTGCACTAATTATACGAACCTCAATAAAGCTTGTCCAAAAGATCCCTATCCACTTCCAAATATCGACACTCTAGTGGATGCCTCCTCCGGATACAAATACCTCTCATTCATGGATGCTTATTCAGGATACAATCAAATCCCAATGTATCCACCTGATCAGGAAAAACCTCATTCCTAACTCCTAAAGCAAACTACTGCTATGTCGTCATGCCATTCGGACTCAAAAATGCAGGAGCTACCTACCAGAGATTGATGAACAAGGTCTTCGCCGACCATATCGGGAAACTCATGGAGGTATATGTGGATGACATGTTGGTGAAAACACGAAGCGAGGAGACGTTACTGTCCGACCTTGCCCAAGTGTTCGATACTCTCAGAAAGCATGACATGCGACTTAACCCTGCAAAGTGCACCTTTGCAGTAGAAGCTGGCAAATTCCTGGGCTTCATGCTAACACAACAAGGAATTGAGGCGAATCCAGATAAATACCGGGATATACTCGACATGAAAAGCCCAACCTGTGTCAAAGAGGTACAACAACTCAATGAAAGACCGGCAACCTTGTCCAAATTTTTAGCTGGATCAGCCGTAAGATCCCTCTCCTTTTATGCCACTCTAAGGAAGGGAAAGAAGTGTGAATGGACAACAGAGTGCGAATAGCCTTTCCAGGATTTTAAAAGGTTCCTGGGACGACCACCTATTCTGACTCGAGCAAGGGAAAGGAGAACCACTCGTACTGTACCTCGCAGTAGGAAATCAAGCAATGGCCTCAGCGCTAGTCAGAGAAGATGAGAGTGGACAACAGCCCATCTACTTTATCAGCAAAGCCCTACAAGGGGCCGAACTAAACTATCAAAAGATAGAAAAGTTCGCCTACGCTCTTATACTAACTTCTCGACGACTTCGACCATATTTTCAAGCTCACACGATCAAAGTCCGGACCAACCATCCCATAAAAGGCATTCTATAGAAAACAGATTTAGCCAGAAGAATTCTACAGTGTGCAGTCGAGCTATCTGAATTCGACCTTCAATATGAAGCTCGGACGACCATCAAGTCCCAATATTTGGCCGATTTCATTGCTGAATACACTGATACTCCGGGAATTTCCACTGAATGGAATCTCAACATAGACGGCTCTTCAAACAAAACCGGAAGTGGCGCAGGCGTGATAATAGAAAGCGATCAGGGAACCCAAATCGATCTTTTCCTCAAATTCAAGTTCCCTGCTTCAAACAACTAGGCCAAATATGAGGCCCTACTAGTTGGTTTGAAGCTGGCTAGGGAGGTTGGAGCTCAAAAGCTTATCATCTTCAGCGACTCACAAGTAGTCACCTCACAAATAGCAGGGAGCTACCAAGCCAAGGATCCCACCATGAAAAAGTACTTGGACAAAACCAGAGAACAGCTCGGACAACTCGGGAAATATGAAGTCCACCACATACCTCGAGAACAGAATGCTCGAGCTGATGCACTCTCAAAACTAGCCAGCACCAAACCAGGGGGCAACAATAGAAGCCTTGATGAGCGGATAATTTATACCCTTTTTGGCATTGTTTTTACATAGTTTTTAGTATGTTTTAGTTACTTTTTATTATATTTTTATTAGATTTTATTCAAAAATCACATTTTTGGACTTTACTATGAGTTTGTGTATTTTTCTGTGATTTCAGGTATTTTCTGGCTGAAATTGAGGGACCTGAGCAAAAATCTGATTCAGAGGCTGAAAAAGGACTGCAGATGCTATTGGATTCTGACCCTCCTGCACTCGAAGTAGATTTTCTAGAGCTGCAGAAGCCCAATTGGCACGCTCTCAATTGCGTTGGAAAGTAGACATCCTGAGCTTTCCAGCAATATATGATAATTCATACTTTGACTGAGATTTGATGGCGCAAACTGGCATCCAAAGCCAGCCTAAAACATCTTGGCGTAAAATACCCAAACTGGCACCAGAATTTGAGTTAAACGCCCAAACTGGCACCAAAGCTGGCGTTTAACTCCAGGAATAGTGTATGCACGTGTAAAGCTCAATGCTCAGCCCAAGCACACACCAAGTGGGCCCCGAAAGTGGATTTCCGCACTATCTGCACTTAGTTATTCATTTTCTGTAAACCTGGGTCACTAGTTTAGTATAAAAACTACTTTTAGAGATTTATTTTATATCTTTGGAATAGCTTTTGATCTTTGGAACATTTAGTTCTTAGACATTGGAGGCTGGCCATTCGGCCATGCCTAGACCTTTTTCACTTATGTATTTTCAACGGTGGAGTTTCTACACCCCATAGATTAAGGTGTGGAGCTCTGCTGTTCTTCATGAATTAATGCAATTACTACTGTTTTTCCTTCAATTCACGCCTACTTCTTCTCCAAGATATACTCTTGTACTTAATTCAGTTAAGTCAGAATGAAGGGGTGACCCGTGATAATCACCCAATCTTTGTTACTCGCTTAGCCAAGATCGCGTGCCTGACAACCACAAAGTGGTCTACATGATGTTCAACATAGTCATTGGACGACAGCCAGAGTATATTCTCTTGGATATCTAATACACGGACCAAGTCCGTGAGATTAGTATCTTCGTGGTATAGGCTAGAACAATTGGCAGCATTCTTGGATCCGAAAAGTCTAAACCTTGTCTGTGGTATTGTGAGTAGGATTCGGGAGGGGATGACTGTGACGAGCTTCAAACCTGCGAATGTTGGGCGCAAGTGATAGTGTACAAAAGGATCAATGGATTCTATTCTGACGCTAGCGGGAACCGACAGATGATTAGCCATGCGGTAGCTGTACATAGTATTTTTCATCCGAGACGAGAAATCCGACAGTTGATTAGCCGTGCAGAAACCGTAGAGGACCATTTTCACTGAGAGGATCCTACAGCTTGCCCTGGAAGGGAGCACGCATGGTTGGAAGAAGGCAATAGAAAAGTAGAGGTTCAAAAGCAACAAAGCATCTCCAGACGCTTATCTGAAATTCCCACCAATGAATTACATAAGTAACTTTATCTTATTTTCTGTTTTATTTATCTTTTAATTATCAAAGCCTCATAACCATTTGAATCCGCCTGATTGAGATTTACAAGGATAACCATAGCTTGCTTCAAGCTGACAATCCCCGTGGGATCGACCCTTACTCACGTAAAGTTTATTACTTGGACGATCCAGTGCACTTGCTGGTTAGTTGCACGAAGTTGTGAGAAAAGTGTGAGATCACGATTCCATGTACCAAGCCTCATCCAAAAAATACTGCAGAACCCGTCAATCTCAGAGGAAGAAAAGGTCCTAGCCATAACAGGTAAGGATTAAGGATGGATGACTCCCATAATTAACTACCTCAAAACAGAAACACTCCCTGCAGATAAGAAGGAGGTGAAGAGGTTAAAAAGGGAGGCACAATACTATACCATCATAAACAATACTCTATACAAGAGAGGGATTTCAACACCACTGTTAAAATGTGCGCCGACTTCCAACACAAAAGAAGTTTTAGAAGAAGTACACAGTAGCATCTGTGGCAATCATCTCGGAGCACGAGCTCTCACCAAAAAAGTACTCCGAGCCGGATTCTATTGGACGACTATGCAAAAAGAAGCAACAGAATTCATAAAGACATGTCCACCATGTCAGAAACATGCTAATTTTCACATCGCCCCACCAGAGGAACTCATCAGTATAACCTCACCCTGGCCATTTGCAAAATGGGGACTCGACCTCCTTGGGCTCTTCCCCTAAGGATCAGAACAAGTCAAGTTCCTCATCGTAGGGGTAGACTATTTTACAAAATGGATTGAGGCAGAACCCCTAGCTAACGCCACCTCTCAAAGAAGTCGAAAATTCCTGCATAGAAACATTGTCACAAGGTTTGGGGTTCCTTACTCCATTACCACAGACAATGGCACTCAATTTACAGACGCAGGCTTTAGAAAATTGGAGGCCGACTTGAAAATAAAGCACTAATTCACTTCCGTAGAACACCCCCAGGCTAATGGACAGGCAGAAGCCGCCAATAAAGTCATATTAGCTGGGCTAAAACGGATATTACAGGATGCAAAAGGAGCCTGGGCTGAGGAACTCCCACAAGTCCTATGGGCATATCGGACAACTTCACACTCCACAACAAGGGAATCACCTTTCCGACTGGCCTGCGGAATGGAGTCAATGATACCAGTGGAGGTCGAAGAAGGATCCCCCAGAACGATCCACTACAATGAAGAGGCTAACTCCCAACTTCAAAAAGAAGAGCTTGACCTACTTCCAGAAGTCCGAGAAAGAGCTCGAATTAGGGAGGAAGCGTTAAAGCATCGCATGGCCTCAAGATACAACCAGAAGGTAGTACAACAAAATTTTGCTAAACAACGACCTCATCCTAATCCGAAATGATATCGGAACAAGTCGACCAGGAGAGGGGAAGCTAGCAGCTAACTGGAAAGGACCTTACCGAGTCATAGAGGTACTCGGAAAAGGCTACTACAGGCTGTCCGAACTCGAGGGGCGAGAGCTACCAAGGTCATGGCACGCCTGTAACCTAATAAGGTATTATAGTTAGGAGATAATAAAGATCTTAGGCCAATGTGCACTCTTTTTCCTGAGAAGGTTTTTTAACGAGGCACCAAACCAAGATCTATAAACTCCCTGACTCAGAAGGGTAAACACCCACATGTATATATTTTTCCTACTTGTCTATTTTCTATTTGGAATAAAGCTTTTCAAATTTCTTCTACAAAGCCTCTCTACAGGTCGGCAAGGTGAAAAATAAATTCATCGCCCGACCACGATGAAAACCGAATTCATCGTTGATTTCGACAAGGGTCGACAAAGTGAAAACCAAATTCACTGTCCGATCAAGACAAAGCTACAGGTCGGCAAGATGAGGATCAAACTCATCGTCCGATCATGATAAGATCGACAAAGTTATAAAAAAGTAATCCATAAGCTGAGGTCTGGCCAGCCCTGACTAAAAAATGGATTACTAATAACTTAAAGAACGGACCGACATGAAGAAGTCAGACCAATCGACCAAAGCAACAAAAAGTTATAAAAAAGCAATAAATAGAAAGAGGCCTGACGAGGTCTGAGAAAAAATGGATTGCTATAACTTGGGATGGACCGACATGAAGAAGTCGGACCAGCCTGATCACAACGACAAAAAGTTATAAAAAGTAATCCATGGCAAGAGGCCTGACCAGCCCTTATCAAAAGTGGATTACTAGAAATAACTTAGAAGGGACCGACATGAAGAAGTCGGCCCAGGCCGTTCAAAAAGCAACGGAGTTATGAAAAGTAAATCCATAAGAAGAGACCCGCGAGGTCCCGCTAAAAATGGATTACTAAAAATAACTCTCAAGAGTAAATGAAAGAAGTCGACCAACAGAAGGCATGCGCTATAAGGGACACAAGTCGGACCCAGAAAGCCATGGCCTCAATAAAATCAATCTACAAATATTCTATCAAGAATGATAAGAAGAATAGTCGAACAAAGCTAGCTTCAACTAAAGCGGGAAATAAAGCACAAAGGCAATCAAAAGAAGTCGGACAGCAAGACTCCAACACTCTAAAGATTCCTGAAAGTACCAAAAAGCTGCAAATAACCATGTCACAAAAAGACAAAGCTACACTCAGAAAGCCAGCCGAAAAGTTGACCTCAAGAGATGGAAAGCATTTGTTTTTCTAAATAAAGTTACTAAGAAAACCAACTAAAATATCCAAGTCAAACAAAACACAAGTTATAGAAATAAGAGTTCAAAAGCCGACAAAATATATCAAAGAAAACTACAAAGGGTTCAAAGATTCTCCAGTAGCGGCATCTCGAGGCGAAGGAGGATGAGTCTGAAGGGGGACAGCGTCAACAGTCCCATCCGCCCGATTTAGGATCTGGACATCAGGATCCGACTCGGGGTGGTCAACCTCAGCTGCTAGAGTTGAAGAAGTCGGGGCAACAGAAGCCGTGGTGGATGGCACAAGAGGGGGATCTGCATCATCATCATCTTCATCCGAGGAAGGGACGATCTTCCCATTTTCCCAAGGTTCTGAAAACCGGACCGGACCGGTCGGTCGGACCAGTTCAACTGGGAACCGGCGACGTAAACGGTTCGGTCCTCCTCCTATAACCGCTTGGAAAAAAACCGTCCAAAAACCGACAAACCGGCCGAAAACCGGCCGGTTAGGCTGGACCGGTAACTGGCCGGTTCCCTTAAAGTGATGCCGTTTTTTACTTAAAAAAAAAAAAAAGAAAACCCGATAACACTCGTTATCCAACCCCCCTTTCCCCATTTATTTAGATTCACCTAATCACCTCACAGCTCACTCCAAGGACTCCATCGTCGCCGAACCCTAGCCCTAGGAACCTCGAACCGTAGCCCTCCATTGTCGCCGCCATTCAGAGGTCGTCAGCGCCGCCGCCGTCCCCAAGTCCTCAGGAACCAGTAAGTTAGCAGGTCTCTTCGTCTTCGCTGGCTTCTCGAACCCAGGTGAGTGCTCCTCGTCTTCATCTTCTCTGAGCTTCTTCTTCAATTTTTGATCCATATTGCTTCAATTCTTCTTGGGTCTTGGCTTGACGTTTGGTTCTTCTTCTTCTTCGGTCTTCAGTCTTCGTTCTTCGGACTTCAGTCTTCATTCTTCGTTCTTTGTTCTTCGGTCTTCCTTGTATGTATGGTTCTGATTGCTGTGGAAATTCGTTCTTTGTTCTTCAATTCCTTGTATCTATGGTCTTCCTTGTATGTATGTTTGGGTTGGTTGATAATGCTAGAAACTGTCTCTGTTATGTGATTTGTATCCAGAACACCTAATAGGCTAATATTGCTGTTTTAGTGTTTTGCTATTTTGCAATTCTAACTGTTACTCTGTTTTGGTCCAAAACACCTAATATGCTGGAAAATTGTAACTGTTACTCTGTTTTGGTCCTGTTTTTAATTGCTGATGGCTCCTGCTTTAGGTTAAGAACATGGTTAATCATTGTATTGTGGGTCCTGTTTTTAATTGCTGATGGCTCCTAACTTGTTATTGTTCATTGTGTTGTGGGGCTCTTTTTAATTTCATATTTATTTTTCATTGTGTTGTAGTTGCAGGTTTTGCTTTGATTTGTAGTTGCTGGTTATGTTGGTTTTGCTAGCTTTGTTTGTAATTGCTGGGTGAAGGTTTAGTGTTTTGTAATTGCTGGCTTTGTTTTCTAATTGCTGGTTTTGCTGATGGCTCCTAATTTTTTTGTTCAAATTTGCTAATGGCTTTGATTTGTAGTTGCTGGTTTTGCTGGCTTTGTTTGTAATTGCTTGCTAAATTGCTTGTTGAATATGAATTTGCATCGATTTTGGCCTCTCTTTTTTCTTGAATTTCTGTTGATGTTGTTGCAAGTCTTGTTCTGTTGATAGCTAAGATTTGGTTGCCGTTGTTGCCTTAGTCTAGCTTTAATCTCTTCCCACTCAATTTTCCAGCAGCAATTTCGAATGTTTTCAAATTGGCAAATGGATTGAGCGCCTTCCATAACTGAAACCATCTTAGAGATTTCCCTTTCAAACCTCTTTTCACTTCTATGAATCTCTGCTCCTCAGGTGTCCATCCATAACCATCTTTCCCATTGAATATTGGAAATGTATTTTCAGATTGTTGAGTTATTTGTTTTCCCATGAAAAATGGAAGAAACCTCTCAGTGAGAGTACCAATGTTAGAACTCCTTCTATGAATCAGGGAGAGAAACTCCAAATTGAACCAAGTTCAACATCAATTCATTAATTCCTTTAAGCTTTAATACATTGATAAAAGTCTTTTATCTATATTCTTAAAAGACTAAGTAATTCTATTGGGCATAACTAGTACCCTTCCTAATATTAAATAGTAACATGTAGTGGCCACATGAATATCAGAAGTATGCAAAATCAGTAGAGGATGCTGTTACTGATGTTCTCAGAGCAGGTGTTTTATTTGCCATTTTCATTTCAAGTGGATAAATGGTTAACTGAATTCAATTTTTGTGCTGTTGAATAACGCAAGGGATTATGAATATAAATAAATGTGATAAAATTGTGAATATGAATAAATATGATTGATGACAAACTTGGATGTTGGCATTTTATGTTTAGTTGGTTGTTTTTGTTATTTCACTTGAGTTTGTATTTGAATGAGATCATAATATTTTGGTTTTATTTTGGATGATATTTTAAAGTTTATATTAAACTATAATTATGTTTTAATGTATTTATTTATATTTTAATTATTATTTTATTATAAAACAGTTTTTTTGGTTCAACCACGGTCGAACCAGTTGAACCTATGAACCAGTAAACCAGTAACGAGAACGGTTCGATGACCGGTTCGGTTTTTAGAACCTTGCATTTTCCACAATATTATCTAAGCTGAAGAGAGATAGGTCGAGCTCGGGAGCAAGAACTCGGACCTGATCCCTCAAATTCTCATAAGCAGCAGTCACACTGCCCACGAGATGGCCCTGAAGCTCAGCATAGTCAGCTCGAGCAGATTCCAACCTCTCACTGAGCTCTATCATCTCACCATAAGTCCAGACATAGCTGTCCTTATGCTGCAGTGCCATCTCCTCAGCCAGATTTGCAGAAGCCACAGCCGTAGTAGCCCGAGCCTTCTCATTCTCCAAATCAAGCTCCAACTTGATCACTTTGGCATCCAGTTCATCCTTCAACCCCTTGATCCTGTCAAATTCTGACTTGGCCTCCTCCATAAAAGCCTTTGTCGCGTGAACAGGAAGATCCTGGGCAGTTTGGAACAAGGCTGCTCCCATGTGTGCCAACTTAATACCACTTCGGGTAATAAAGTCCAGATGATGGAGAATGGATATATCATCAGTAGGGACAACACCATAAGGGGCAATTTGATGATCGATAAACCCCACAACATCAAAATCGGTGGCGTCCATATTAAAAGGCTCAACAGTTCTCTGTCTTTTTGGAAGAGGGCCGGCAGTGGGAGAAGAAGTAGCAGCAGAAGTTTGGGGAGGATCAACCAAATGGACTGGAAGAGTAGGAATCACCCTCCTCGGCCCAACAGTGCTCAAGACCGGCTTCTTAGGAGGAACCTGAGAAGATCCTTCCCCAGCGACCTTAGCCGAGATGTTTTGGGCAGCGGTAGCTTTCCTCGCCTTCTTAAAGGCCTTCATAAAATCATTATTCTTAGCCATCTCTGAAAAACACAGCAAAAACAAGTTACAAAACTGGAAGAAAAGAAAAAAGCAAGTAAACAAAGCGAAGAAAAAAGAAGTCTACCACTACCAAGCTCAGCTCGAACAAGGGAAGGGTTCCTTAAGACTTTCTTTGTATCGAGATGGGGGGCTGCCCCCAAATCTCCTGCAACAAATTCACAAAATGATGTTTGAGCTCATCAAGTATCTCCCACGAATATCTAGACACCACAACATTATTTTGCCAACTTAAAGGAAAGGCAGGTTCATTGTTTGACTCCAAGAAAAATGGCCGAGCTCCTTCAACAGCTCGGACCTTAAAGTAATAATTCTTAAAGTCCCTAAAGGACTCATCATACATGGAAAAAACTTTCTTTCCCTGGGCGGATTGAAAAGAAACCCAAGAAGTTTTCTTTTTTGAAGAAATCTCAGGCTTAGTCAAAACAAAGAGATAAAGAAAGAGGGTTTGAGAAGGCCTAACATCTAGTTCTTGACACAACAACTGAAAGATCTTAATAAAACCCCATGAGTTTGGATGAAGTTGGGATGGAGCTACATTACACGACCACAACAAATCGGTCTCGAAGGATGTAAAAGGAATGGTAATGTTCATTTGGCTGAAAAAATAGTCATAAGCAAAAAAGAAGGGACGTTCTCCCTGGATCGGAAAAGGAAAAGAAACCCTCTCATCAGGGTCTGGCGCTACCAACTCATAGTTCTTCTCTTGATCTCTACTACTACAGATCCGGTAATGCTTTCTAAGCTCCACGCAGTACTCAGAATTCACTACTGAAACACACATCAGGACGAGGGAGTCCAGCCAGTCAGACATTCCCTTGGAGACTTTAGAGGAGGTCTCGACAATATTTTTTTGAGAAGACATGGTCAACTAGTCCTATAGCAAGAAAAAGAAAAAGGGTTACTATCCAAACAGGTCGGGCAAATCAAGAAATCAGCTCGGACAAAAGGTAGGACATGGTCAACTAAAGCATGCAAACGATAGGAGTCCGATACAGCAGCAAAAGGAAACCCCAGGACTCACACCAAAGGTCCAGGGGCATCCTTTGGAGGCAGTAATAGAACGAGGACTTAGAAAAAATCTACAAGAATATATCCCAACATCTCTCAGCAAGAAGAATAACCCTCTTTCAATAAACAACACTCCGAGAAGAAAATGACGAATCAAAATAGCCATCTTTCTTATGGACCAATCAGCAAAGCAAACTATTAACATCATACAGGTCAAGTGGAAATCATCAAAGGCGCAATCGTTTTCAGAAATCAAGCAGTTCATAAGCTTCATAATCAAAGGGTACAATCAGAAACAGTAACGACATTTCAAAATCCTAAATGTATCAACTATCATGAAATACGCCAAGGATCATATATAAGTCGAAGGAACTCCAAAAAACATGCACCACAGCAACAATCAAGCACGACGAACAGAAAAAATTCAAGTTCTTCAACATGAATCCAAGGAAAGATCAAAACTTTTCCAAAAATAGAATAATGCAAGCATGAAAAAGAACAGCGTAGGAAGAAAAAGAGGAAAGAAAGAAGAAGAAAACCAACATGCAAATAGGAGAAAAAAGAAACATTGAAAGATCGAAGATCCGACGAGGCCATGCCAGACGATCACCTTTCGAAAGAACGAAGCGCCAACAATCACTTGCAAAAAAAAGCGCGAAGATGTGAAAACTTGGGAGCAAGCAAAAACGAAGAGTCCCAGGCGAGCCTGAAAATGCAAGAACAGAAGGGTAAAAGATGGAGTTACAGTAAGCAAAAGAGAAGAAGAAACTGAAGCAAAGTCTTTTGGAAGTTCAAAATGAAACGTGAAAGAGGGAAACGGCAAAAAAGAGGAGTTAATGGGCAGTAAAGAACCCTCGCACGTTCCCAAGAAGAATACAAAACACAAAAATGCGCGTTTCAAACTAAAAAGAGTGAAGGAAAAACGCTTCACATTCAAGAAGTCTCAGCGGGACCAACCGAAGTGCTCGAGCTCGACTTCTCCAAAGAAGGATCGAAGTCCTAAGAAAGGACTTGACCTCAAAAGGAAGACCACGCTCGAGCAGGGGCACTGTTCTTACCCTAGGTTGAGCTGTACAACCCGGGCTGATTGGCGACAAGTCGACCGACCTCTTTAGGTCCGAGCTACCCGACTTCGTCTCAAAGAGTTCGGCCAAATCACCAAAAAGAAGCCCAAAAACGGCCCAAACAGAGGAACACAACCTAAATCTAAAGGCAGCCCAAGCCTTGAGAGATAAGGGCGGTTCCCTTAAAGATAAGATGACTTCACTCAAAGATAAGATAAGATGAATATCTTATCTCCAGAAAGGTCACTCCACACCATTATAAATACACTGGAGCACCCAGGTATAACTCATACTCTGATTCTACTAGAACCTGCTTAATACCCTTGCTAACTTAAGCATCGGAGTCCCTTGTAGGTACCACCACCCTCCGGTGACGAAGGATCAGCATCACTAACAAGTCCAACAATTCGGACACGGCGGCTCCGGCCGCCACCCACAAGTCGAACACATCAGCGCCGACCAGCACAGAAGATCTCGTCCGAGATCGACCTGCAGTTTCAGGTAACCCCCAGAACAGTTTCCATAGTCAGTAATAAAGGCTGTCCTATTTTGATCAGATGGATGCATTTGGATCTGGTTGTAGCCAGAATATGCATCCATAAAGTGAAGTTTTTCATAACCAGAGGCATTATCAACTAAGCAATCAATAGATGGCAAATAATAGGAATCTTTGGGGCATGCTTTGTTGAGATCGGTGAAATCAACACACATGCGCCATTTACCGTTATGTTTTCTCACCATGATGACATTTTCTAGCCATGTTGTGAATCTAATTTCCTGGATGAAGCCGACGTTGATGAGCTTCTTGGTTTCTTCTAGAGAGGCTTGTTTGCGGTCATGGCCGAGGTTTCGCTTCTTCTATGCTATAGGTCGGACAGACGGATCTAATGCCAGCCTATGGGATGTAATGGATGAATCAATGCCTGGCATGTCAGCTGGGGTCCAAGCAAACAGGTCGGCATTTTTTTGTAAAAATGCTCGGAATGAGGCCTTCTCTTCTGAGCTTAATGTGGAACCGACGTAAGTGAACTTGTCCGAGCTATCTGTGAAATAGATTTTGTGCAAGTCTTCTGTTGGGGTTGGTCGTTCAAGGGTTCCTGTTCTGGGATCAAGGTCGGCCAGGTCTAGTAGGTCCTCTTGGATGCTGATGTTGTTCACCGGAGCCTGCATGTTTTGGTTACGTCTTTTAAAACTGTTGTTGTAGCATTCTCTAGCCTCTCGGGCATCACTGTGAATAGCCACAATTGTGTTATCCTGCAAAGGGAACTTAACACAGAGATGAATTGTGGAAACTATGGTGCCGAACATATTTAAGAAAGGTCGGCCAAGTATCAAATTGTAAGGACTAAAACAGTCAACAACTAAGTATTGGATATCTGAAGTTTTGGATAAGGGAACCTCACCGAGTGTGGTTTTTAACCACACAGAGCCCATAACCGGGACTCTCTCACTTGAGAAACCAACCAGGTCTCCAGTGGAAGGTTGGAGGATGTTACTGCTCAGTTTTATCTTCTGGAATGTGGAGTAAAAGAGGACATCGGCACTACTCCCAAGGTCTAGTAAAACCTTTTTGACTAGGAGATCTCCGAGCTATAGTGTTCATACCCTGGGTCGAGCTATGCGACCCGGGCATACTGAAGACAAGAGCATCTGACCTCTTAAGGTTGGATCGCCACCGACCTCTCCTTAAAGATTTTGGCCAAATCGCTATAGAGGCCCAAGCAGGCCCAAATGAAGGAACGCAGCCCACTCTAAAGGCGGCTAAGCCTATAAAGATAAGGCGGTTCCCCTAAAAGATAAGATGATCCCAAAGATAAGATAAGATAACTAAACTTATCTCAAGGAAGATCACTCAATACTACTATAAGTACACTAGAGCACCCAGGTATAACTCATACTCTGATTCTACACAAAATCCTGCCTAAAGCACGTGCTAACTTTAGCATCGGAATCTCTTGCAGGTACCACCACCTTCCGGTGATCAAGGATCAGCAGCATATCCAACTCTAGCAGGTCGAACATGGTAGCACCGACCAACACAGAAGATCTCGTTTGAGATCGACCTTCAGTTTCAGGTAACCCTCGGAACATTAGCTGTTGTTGGGGAACCTGGAAGTCATCCCATCACCATGGCGGACAACCTTGACAATGATCACAACTCCGGCCTGGAAGAAAGAACGCCACTTAAAAATACGGATGCCTCATCAAAAGACACACCTCAACCTAATGGAGACAAGCAGTCTCCGAATACAAAAATTCTAGATGCTCTACAAGCCCAGCAGAATTGTCTCAAACAGCTCGAAAAAGAGGCTGAACATTAGCGGGAAGCCGAGAGGGACCTGCGAAGGGAAACAAGACGACGCCGAGAGCTAGAGGACAAGCTCTTAAAGCTCGAGGCCGATCACAAAGCCAAAACCGTTCGATCCAATCAGGAAGATATCTCCCACAAGGACCAAGATCCATTCACCAAAGAAACTATGAAAGCTAAAGTCCCAAAGGACTTTAAAGCTCCTGACATGACTCCATACAATGGTACATCTGATCCAAGCCATCACCTCAGCAATTTCAAAAGCAGGATGTATCTAACAGACGCCTTGGACACTATTCGATGCAAAGCTTTCCCAACTACTTTGACCAAGATGGAAATAAAGTGGTTCGATAGTGTGCCGCCAAGATCAATAGCAAGCTTTGATGACCTCGCCAGAAAGTTCCTAGCTAGATTCTCCATCCAGAAAGACAAAGCCAAACATGCCCCTAGCCTGTTAGGGATCAAGTAAGGAGATCGGGAGAGCCTCCGCAACTACATAGAAAGATTCAACAAGGCATGTCTGGATATACAAAATATGCCAACAGAAGCAGCCATCATGGGTCTCATCAATGGCCTGCAAGAAGGACCTTTTAGTCACTCAATGTCCAAAAAACACCCAACATCTCTAAACGAGGTTCAAGAAAGGGCAGAAAAATACATAAACATGGAGGAGAACTCTCGATTAGGAGATAGCTCAAAGGCCGGATTCTCCTACCCACCTTGGGACAAGGATAAAGAATCCAAGAAAAAAGAAGACCAAACCACTGAGAAACCTAGAAAATACCACAACTACACCCCTCTTCGGGTGTCTCTTGTGGATGTCTACCGAGAAATATGCAATACTGAGAAGATCCCACCACCTCGCCTGATAAAACACAAAAGAGGAGGAGGAAGTCGGACAGAGTATTACGAATACCACCAAATCTATGGACATTCTACCAACGAGTGCTTCGACCTAAAGAATATCATAGAGAAGTTGGTACGAGAAGGGCGACTAGATCAGTTCTTAGCCAATAAAGCAGGTGAACCGAGAAAAAGAAGAAGGGATGAAGAGGTCGGACGAGTTGAACGCCCACCTCACACCCCTGAGAGATATGTTCATATGATAAATGGGGGATTCGCAGGAGGAGGGATCTCTAAATCATCTCGCAAAAGACACCTTAAAGAGGTATATCATGTCGGAGAAGGGGATAGGTCGCCTGACCTCCCCACTATTACCTTTACCCAAGAAGACGTAACAGGCATCATCCTGGGGCATGATGATCCCACGGTCATTACTGTCATACTCGCCAACGCTAATCTCCATCGAACGTTGGTGGACCAAGGGAGCTCCGCAGATATCTTGTTTAAACCTGCCTTCGACAAACTCGGCTTACAAGAAAAAGAGCTCAGAACATATCTGAATAGTCTGTTTGGACTCGGAGATACCCCAATTCAACCACTAGGATACATTTCACTACATACAACCTTTGGAAAAGGAACTCGGTCAAGGACGTTGAACATGGACTACATCGTGGTCAACGTGAGCTCGGCTTATAACGCCCTTATAGGACGGACAACGCTGAACCAGCTCGCCGCAGTAATCTCCACTCCACATATGTGCATGAAGTTTCCAACTCCAGAAGGGTTCGCCACGATAAAAGGAGACAAAAAACTTGTACAACGTTGTTACAACGAAAGTCTGAACCTTAAAGGCAACCCCAGAGGAGAGGAAATCAACACCATTGAACTTGGGGGAGTTCGAGTTCGCGAAGAACTTCATCCACAACCTGAGGGTGACACCGAGGAAGTCCAGATCGGGGACGCCCAGGATAAAGTAACAAATATAGGGGCAACCTTAAAGGAAGACTTAAAGAAGCCATTGATACAGTTTCTAAAGGATAATGCCGATCTCTTTGCATGGAAGGCCACAGACATGCCCGGTATAGATCCCAAACTAATGTGACATAAACTGGCGGTATACCCTGGATCTCGGCCGTACAACAGAAGCGCAGGAAGCTTGGTCCGGAAAGATCCCAAGCTGTGGAATAGTAGGTGTAAGCCTTACTGGAGGTAGGATTCATAAGGGAGATCAAGTACACATTATGGCTAGCCAACATTGTCTTGGTGAAGAAGTCAAATGGCAAGTGGAGAATGTATACCAACTACACCGACCTCAATAAGGCCTGCTCAAAAGATCCCTACCCACTCCCAAATATAGACACTCTAGTGGATTTCTCTTCTAGATACAAGTACCTCTCCTTCATGGATGCCTATTCAGGATACAACCAAATCCCAATATACCCACCCGACTAAGAGAAGACCTCATTCCTAACCCCAAAGGCAAACTATTGCTATATAGTTATGCCCTTCGGACTCAAGAACGCAGGAGCTACCTACCAAAGACTAATGAACAAAGTCTTCACTGACCACATCGGAAAACTAATGGAGGTCTATGTAGACGATATGCTGGTAAAAACACAAAGTGAGGAATCGTTGTTATCGGACCTCGCTAAAGTGTTCGACACCATAAGAAAGCATGGTATGCGACTTAACCCCGCAAAGTATACCTTCGCGGTAGAAGCCGGCAAATTCTTGGGCTTTATGCTCACCCGAAGAGGAATCGAGGCGAACCCAGATAAATGCCAGGCTATACTCCACATGAAAAGTCTGACCTGCGTCAAAGAGGTACAACAGCTCAACGGAAGACTAGCAGCCCTGTCCATATTTCTAGCCGGATCGGCCACAAGATCTCTCCCCTTTTACACAACATTAAGGAAGGGAAAGAGGTTTGAATGGACAACGGAATGCGAACAAGCTTTCCAAGATTTTAAAAAATTCTTGGGGCAACCACCCATTCTCACCCGACCATGGGAAAATGAAGAACTCATATTATACCTCGCAGCGGAAAGTCGAGCAATAGCCTCAGCACTAGTCAGAGAAGATGAAAGTGGGCAACAACCCATCTACTTCATCAGCAAAGTTCTACAGGGGGCTGAATTAAACTATCAAAAGATAGAAAAGTTCGCTTATACCCTCATACTCACTTTCTGATGACTCCGACCATACTTTCAAGCTCACACTATCAGAGTTCGGACTAACCAGCCCATAAAAGGCATCATACAAAAAGCTGACCTGGCTGGAAGAATACTACAATGGGCAGTCGAGTTATCAGAATTCGACCTCAAATATGAAGTCCGGATAGCTATCAAATCGCAGTACCTGGCTGACTTCATTGCCGAGTACATTGACACCCCGGGAACTCTTACAAAATGGAATATCTACGTGGATGGCTCCTCCAACAAAACCGGGAACGACGCAGGTGTAATTATTGAAAGTGATCAGGGAACCCAAATCGAGCTATCACTAAAGTTTGAATTCCCTACCTTAAATAATCAGGCTGAATATGAGGCGCTACTAGCTGGTTTGAGGCTGGCTAGGGAGGTAGGAGTTCAAAAGCTTACCATCTTCAGCGATTCACAAGTAGTTACCTCACAGATAGAAGGGAGCTACCAAGCTAAGGATCCCACCATGAAGAAATATCTGGACAAGACCAAAGAACAGTTCGGACAGTTCGGGGAATACAAAGTCCAATACATACTTCGGGAACAGAATGCCCGAGCTGACAAACTCTCAAACCTAGCTAGCACCAAACCAGGGGGCAACAATAGAAGCCTCATCCAAGAAACATTGCAAAGTTCATCAATCTTGGAGGAAGAAAAGGTCCTAACCATATCAGGTCAGGATCAAGAATGGATGACCCCCATAATCAACTACCTCAAGTCAGAGACATTTCCCACAGATAAAAATGAGGCAAAAAGGCTAATACGAGAAGCCCAGTACTACACCATAGTGGGAAACATCCTATATAGGAAAGGGATTTCAACACTCCTCCTAAAATGTGTGTCGACCTCCAACACAAAGGAAGTTTTGGAAGAAGTACACAGTGGTATGTGTGGCAATCATCTCGGGGCACGAGCTCTTTCCAAAAAGGTACTCCGAACTGGATTCTTCTGGCCAACCTTGCAAAAGGAAGCGGCAGAATTTGTCAAAACATTCCCACCATGTCAAAAGCATGCTAACTTCCATATCGCCCCACCAGAGGAGCTCATCAGTGTTACGTCGCCCAAGCCATTTGCAAAGTGGGGGCTCGACCTCCTTGGACCTTTCCCTCAGAGACCAGGACAAGTCAAGTTCCTCATTGTAGGAATAGACTATTTCACAAAATGGATTGAGGCAGAACCCTTAGCTACCGCCACCGCCCAAAGAAGTCAGAAATTTCTATATAGAAACATTATCACAAGGTTCGGGGTTCCTTACTCTATTACCACAGATAATGGCACTTAATTCATCGATACGGGTTTCAGGAACTTGGTAGCCGACCTAAAAATACAGCACCAATTCACATCCGTAGAACACCCACAAGCCAACGAACAGGTAGAAGCTGCCAACAAAGTCATACTAGCTGGGTTAAAACGGAGACTACAGGATGCAAAGGGAGCTTGGGCTGAAGAGCTCCCACAAGTCCTATGGGCATATCGGACAACCCCACATTCAACCACAGGAGAATCACCCTTCTGAATTGCTTATGGAATGGAGGCAATGATTCCAGTAGAAATAAAAGTAGGATCTCCCAGAAGGATCCTCTACAATGAAGAGGCCAACCCCAAATTCAAAGGGAGGAGCTTGACCTACTTCCAGAAGTTTGAGGAAGAGCTCGGATTAGAGAGGAAGCACTAAAGCGTCAGATGGCCTTAAGATATAATTAGAAGGTAGTCCAACGAAGCTTCGCCGTCAATGATCTCATCTTAATCCAAAACGACATCGGAGTAGGTCGATTAGGAGAAGGGAAGCTAGTAGCTAACTGGAAAGGACTTTATCGAGTTGTAGAAGTACTGGGAAAAGGTTACTACAAGGTGTCCGACCTCGAGAGCTGCCAAGGTCAGGCATGCCTATAACCTAAGAAGGTACTGTAGTTAGAAAGTAATAAAGATCTTAGGTCAAGGTGCACTCTTTTTCCTGAAAAGGTTTTTTAATGAGGTGCCAGGCCAAGATCTACAAAATTGCCCGACCTAGAAGGGTAAGAACTCATATGTATATACTCCTATTTATATTTCTATTTTTTATTTTGAATAAAGTTTTCAGATTCTCTAAAAATTTTCCTACCAAGACGTATTAATCTAAGCTCATAAAACGCAAAAATTCATCGTCCGATTACAAAGAGGTCGGCAAGGTGAAAACCAAATTCATCGCCCGATTACAAAGAGGTCGACAAGGTAAAAACCAAATTCATCGCCCGATTACAAAGAGGTCGTCAAGGTGAAAATGATAGAAGCAGATTAATGCAAGAAGTTATAAAAAGTAAACCATAGAAAGTGACATGACGAGGTCTGACTAAAAATGGATTACTAAAAATAACTTAAGAAGGCCCGACAGAGAAGTCGGACCAATGAAAATATCACTAAAAAGGGACAAAGACATCTTGCAAAGGCCAAAGAAAGACCAGGAATGCTTTGCTGAAAGGTACAAAGTCTTGAAAAGACACTAGTTGAAAAGCAAACACACAAAGTGAAATGGAGCTAAAAAGTCATCCAAACAAACTATAAAGAAAAGGTTCTCTTTGGAACACTACCTAAAAAGTTGTTGGAACATGACTAAAAAGCTCGCACCAACATCAACTAAAGGAGCAACCTTGCAAAGCAAGCATGACCTCGAGAAAAGCCCAAAAAAGGTTGAAAGCAACTTAAGGCTCAAATGTGCTCAGGCAAAAGGGAACAGCTCCATTCAGCAAAAGAATGACCTCAGAGCAGGCTACAAAGAAGTCGTTTAAACTAACTAAAAAAGGTTCTACAGAACATTAGAAAGTTGTCGAACGAATCACTAAAAAGCTCAAACACCAAGCCGCAAAGGATAATGTTTGCCAAAAGTAAAGGGTTAGCAAGCACTAACTCAAAGCAAGGTGAGATCCCAAAGGTGATGGTAGAAAACACAATGCAAAAGAGGTTGGACAGGGAAGTACCAACGCTCTATGAAATCCAAAAATATCGCAAAGGCAAAGCCTTAAAGGTATAATCAAGCATATCAGCAAAAACATAAAACATTAAAGACTCAAAAAGGTCAACATAAAAGCAGCCTCAGAGTTTAAAGTGTTTTGTAAAATAAAAGTTGCTGAGATGCAACCGAATGTCAAAGGAGTCAACCACAGAAAGAGTTACAAAAAACAAGTTCAAAAGTCCACAAGTCAGACTATAATATAAGCACAGACAAGTTATAAAGGATTCAAATTCTCCCCAGTAGAAGCATCCTTGGCTGAAGGAGGAGGAATGGTTGAGATCGGGACGGCATCAACAGTTCCATCCGGCCGGTTTAGAATCTACACATCGGGTTTGGGCTCTGGATGGTCGACCTCTGAAGGGACGGAAGAAGCTGAAGCTGCTGAGGCTTTCCTTGCTGGCACAAGAGGAGGATCCTCATCTTCATCATCCGGGACAGGCACGATCTTGCCATCCTCCACTATATTATCCAGACTAAATAGAATCAGGTCGAGTTCAGGGGCAAGAACTCGGACTTGGGGCTTCAAGTTTTCATATGCATCAGTTACACAGTCCACCATGAGACCCTAGAGTTCGGCATAATCATCCTGAGCAGACTGAAGCCTTTCCCTGCTCTCCAGCAGCTCGCTATATGTACGGGTGTAGCTCTCCTTGTATTTTTTGCCGTTTTCTCAGCCAAGTTTACAGCTGCCTCGGCAGTAGTAGCTCGAGATTTTTTCTTCTCCACATTCAACTCCAACTTAAAAACCTTAGCATCCGACTCATCTTTCAAACCCTTGATTCTATTAAATTCAGACTTGGCATTTTCCATAAAAGCTCTAGTGGCATGAACGGGAGACTCCTTAATAACCCGCGATAAAGTTGCACCAATATTGGCCATCCGAATACTATTACTTGTAACAAAATCAAGGTGATGAAGAATAGATACATCATCCAAAGGAATCCTACCATGAGGTGCAATTAGCTCGGTGGTAAAACCCACGCCGTCAAAATCCTTACTATTCAGATCATAGGTACCAACAGTTTTTTGCTTCTTTGGGGGAGGACTGATGGACTTCGTGGACTATGTTGGTATAGAATTTCTCAATAAAATCTCATTGCAAGTATAGCTCTTCCCAACAACAATCCTCGAGTATCAAATTTAGAAGGGAATTTGGTTGTCACAAGTTCAACCATAATAAAAGTAACCAAAGTATTCAGACATCGGGTCGTCTCACAAGGAATGGGCAAACATGTGCTTCAACATTGGTTAGAAGTCCGGGGTTGCAAGTCATGAGCAAGGAATTAAACTAGAAATCTTTACAAGCAAGCATTCTTGAGATGCAAGAAACTACTTCAATTGACTAAAGCAAAATGTAAATAATTCTAAACTAAGCAAGTAACTACAACTAAGACAAGGCAATTGAGATTTTTGCGTTTTCAAATATAAATGATAAAAGCAACTCTTGGCTAAGCATGGGAATTGGGGTCACCATCCTTGTCTAATAACCATATCTTGACAATTATGAGGAACCAAACTCATTAAGTTTACTTCTATACTTGAAGTATGTTAAATGGTTTGGTCAACATCAACCCATAAGGTCCAACCTCACTACCAATTAACTTGATAGTAGGCTAGTGTCAATGGCTATCAAATTGACCACTAAGGGTTTCCAAATCATCAAATCCATTAGACCCAATAACTCAAGCTTATCCAATTCCCTTAGCCTAGGCCAAGAGTAAAAAGGACTACCCCATAATCAAAGGAAACATTTCATCAAACACATGGTAAGCATTAATGAAAGATCTATTCAAATTGCAATTAAATTGGAACTAACATGTACCCACTAACAATTATCAACATACAATCACTCAAGCAACACAATTAATCATGGAAATCATCAATGCAACAATAACAAATTAAGATCTACAAGATTCATAAAATGGGTATAAAATGACAAACAACAAGGAAACATAAAACTAACACAAGATCTAAACAAAATTATACTAGAGAATTAAAATTAAACAATTAAAACTAGTAATTAACAAGATCTAATTCAGAATTCAACAAGGAAAGATCAAATTAAGGCTAGATCTAGAGAGGAACAAGAGTTTCTCTCTCTAGAAGAACAAAGAACCAAAAACTAGCTAAAATAGTGTCTATGTGTAAAAATGATTGATCCCCCCTTTCCCCTAGCATCCTTGGGTCTTTTCTATGAAAAAACAGCTTGAATTTGGGCCTGATGAGCCTCAGAAATCGCCAAGCACGATTTCCTTTAATGAGGTCACGTGCAGCTTTCCGCGCGTGCGAGCCATGCGTGCGTGCGCGCCATGTGCGCGTGCGCGTCGGTGGGATTTCTCTGATCCGCGCGGATGCGTCCATCCTTGCACGCCGCTTCCAGCTATTCTCATGCACACGTGCGCGTACAGTGCGCATGCGCATCCATTGTGAAGTTTCCAAAATCCAAATCTTCATATTCCTTCCTTTTGTGCATGCTTTCTTTCCCTCTTCTAGGCCATTCTTGCCCTATAATTTCTGAAATCACTCAACAAACATATCACGGCATCGAATGACAATAAAAGAGGATTAAAATATAGCAATTCTAAGTCAAAATAAGCATATTTTTCATCATGGAGCAATATTAGGAAGGGAACACAAAACCATGCAATTATAGTGAATAAGTGTGAGAAATATTGACAAAAATCCCCAAATTCTACACAATATAAACCACAAAATTGGAGTTTATCAAGGACCAACAGCACTAGGAGAGGAGGCAGCACCAGAAGTCGGCTGAATAGGGTCAGAAGGAATCGTCCGAACTTGAGGGGTCGGAATAACCTTCCTTGGCCCAGAAGCATCAGAGGTCGGCTTCTTCGAAGACACCTGAGAAGACCCTTCCCCCGAGGTCTTTGCGGTCAGGTTTTGTGCAGCGGTCGCCTTCTTCGCCTTACGAAAGGCCTTCACGGAGTCCGTAGATTTCACCATCTCTGAGAACAGAAACCAAGAAAAAAGTTACAAATAAGGAAGGGATAAATTAGCAAATAAACAAAAAAGAAAGCTATCAAAAAAAGAAGACATAGGCCAACTATCCCTATAGTAAGAAAAAGAAAAAACGGTCACTACCAAACAACTCAGACAATAAGAAAATACCAAAAGAAGCAATTAGCAAGTGTCAGATATGGAAACAAAAGGGAAACTCCAGGACTCGCAGAAAGCGGAGGACCAACACTAAAGTTCAGGGGCACCCTTTGGAGGCAACAACAAGACAAGAACCCAAAAAAGAGAAGTTGACGCAAAAATCTGTGCCCTAAATTAGCCCTAACCTTTTCAAACAAAAAATACAAGTAGTTCAATCATTTTTTGGTAGCATCTCTCCATACAAAATATGAAAGAAGCATAATATCAAGGAGACAAGGGGAGAAAAACCAACCTGAGCGATAGAGAAGAAGAGAGTGCGACAGAACCAAAGGAAGCACCAAGAAGCCAAGGAAAGGAATGATCTTTTCGACGAAGGGAATGAAACTTTTTTTCTGATGAGCAAAGAAATGCAGAAAAGTGAACGTAAGGGCAAGATAAAAAAAATGAAACGGGAGGTAGAAGGAAGCTGAAAACTAAAAACGGTTCCTTTAATTTTCAAACAAAAGTCACAAGAGGGAAGAGAAACGGCAAAAGAGAAAAATGTAAAGCCCAATCAATGAGAATTAAAAGCCCATGCGTATTCCCAAGAAAAAAGGAAGCAAAGGAAAAAACGCTTCGTATTTAAACTTAGCAACAAGAAGTACAGTGGTGCACGAATTGTAAATCACACTTTTCACAACTCGTACCACTAACCATCAAGTGCACTGGGTCGTCCAAGTAATACCTTACGTGAGTAAGGGTCGATCCCACGGAGATTGTCGGCTTGAAGCAAGCTATGGTTATTTTGTAATTCTTAGTCAGGAAATTAATAAAAAAATGGTTGGGTTTATGAAAAGTAATTAACATAAAATAAATAATACTTGTTATGCAGTATGGAGAACAGATTGAGGTTTTGGAGATGCTCTGTCTTCTGAATCTCTGCTTTTCTACTGTCTTCTTCTTCACGCACGCAGGTCTCCTTCCATGGCAAGCTATATGTTGGTGGATCACCGTTGTCAATGGCTACCATCTATCCTCTCAGTGAAAATGGTCCAAATGTGCTGTCACCGCACGGCTAATCATCTGTCGGTTCTCACTCATGTTAGAATAGAATCCGTTGATTCTTTTGCGTCTGTCACTACGCCCAACACTCGCGAGTTTGAAGCTCGTCACAGTCATCTCTTCCCAGATCCTACTCAGAATACCACAGACAAGTTTTAGACTTTCCAGATCTCAGGAATGGCCGCCAATAATTCTAGCCTATACCTCGAAGACTCTGATCATGAACCAGGAGGCTAAGAGATACACACTCAAGCTAGTGCAGATAGAACGAAGGTGGTTGTCAGGCACGCATTCATAGGTGAGAATGATGATGAGTGTCACGAATCATCACATTCATCAGGGTGAAGTGCGAGTGAATATCTTAGAATAGAAACAAGCGTGATTGAATGAAAAACAGTAGTAATTGCATTAATTCATCGAAACACAGCAGAGCTCCTCACCCCCAATCATGGGGTTTAGAGACTCATGCCATCAGAAATACAATGTGAAGTGTATAATTGTCATGAGATACATAGTAAGTCTCTAAAAGTTGTTTTTATACTAAACTAGTAGCTAGGGTTACAGAAAATAAGTAACTAAGTGCAGATAGTGCAGAAATCCACTTCCGGGGCCCACTTGGTGTGTGCTTGGGCTGAGCATTGAGCTTTACACTTGTAGAGGCTTCTCTTAGAGTTAAACGCCAGGTTGCAGCCTGTTTGTGGCGTTTAACTCTGGTTTGTAATCTGTTTCTGGCGTTTAACTTCAGAATAGGGCAAAAATTTGGCGTTTGAACGCCAGTTTGCGTCATCAAAACTCGGGCAAAGTATAGACTATTATATATTTCTGGAAAGCCCTGGATGTCTACTTTCCAACGCAATTGAAAGTGCACCAATTGGGTTTCTGTAGCTCCAGAAAATCTATTTTGAGTACAGGGAGGTTAGAATCCAACAGCATATGCAGTCCTTTTTCAGCCTCTGAATCAGATTTTTGCTCAGGTCCCTCAATTTTAGCCAGAAAATACCTGAAATCATCGAAAAATATATAAACTTATATTAGAGTCCAGAAATGTGAATTTTGCATAAAAACTAATAAAAACATAGTAAAAACTAACTAAATCATACTAAAAACTACCTAAAAACAATGCCAAAAGCGTATAAATTATCCGCTCATCATACAGCCTGGACCAAGATGCTCGAACACGACTCCCCTGAAGGATCGAAGCTGGAAAGCACGACCTCAAGGGAAGATCAAAGCTCGAGCAGGGGTACTGTTCATACCCTGGGTCGAGCTATGCGACCCGGGCGGACTGAAGACAAGAGCAACCAACCTTTTAAGGTTGGATCGCCACCGACCTCTCCTTAAAGAGTTTAGCCAAATCGCTATAGAGGCCCAAGCAGACCCAAACAAAGGAATGCAACCCACTCTAAAGGCGGCTAAGCCTAAAAAGATAAGGTGGTTCCCCTAAAAGATAAGATGATCTCACCAAAGATAAGATAAGATAACTAAACTTATCTCAAGGAAGATCACTCAACACTACTATAAATACACTGGAGCACCCAGGTATAACTCATACTCTGATTCTACACCAAATCCTGCTTAAAGCACATGCTAACTTAAGCATCAGAGTCTCTTACAGGTACCACCACCCTCCGGTGATCAAGGATCAGCAGCATCTCCAACTTTAGCAGGTCGAACACGGTAGCACAGACCAACACAAAAGATCTCGTCTGAGATCGACCTTCAGTTTTAGGTAACCCTCAAAACATGTAGGGAAATGACGACCGGGTCGTCTAGATTTGCTACGTTGGTGTTATGGTCAGCAGGCTGGAATGTTATCTGAGGAAAGTGTGGAGGTGTCTACTGTTGAGTTTGATTGCCTTCTATGGAAAGCATAGCTTGGTAAGATCGCTTTTTTGCCAAGCTTGTGGCTCCTCCACCTGCAAAATCTTCGGAAATACAGTTAATAATACGTCTTGGTTAGTCAGGATGATGGGTGTTTGGTCGATCTTGATCTTAGCCATACTGTGTTGCCGAGCTTTGGTCACCAGAGGGAGGTGCTCGTCGTTGTATGTGGCCGCCGATATATTTGTCGAGGTGACCTTGCCGAGCTAACCGCTCTAGAAGGTCTTTGGCGATGACACACTCATCAGTAGTGTGTCCCTGCTTTTGGTGGAAAGAGCAGTATTTTGATCTGTCTGTGCCTTTTGATTCTAGGTAGCTGCCGACTTTTCTTGGCGGCTTGATTAATTTTGAATTTAAGATCTCCTTGATGATGTTGTCACGTTTGGTGTTGAACTGAGTGTAAAAGTCATATCGCGGGGTTCGTTTGAAGTTTTTCTTGTTGTCTTGAGTTTTGTCATCGTCTCTGTGTAGTGGTTTCTCTGTTTTCCGAGCTTGTTGGAGTTCTTCAATGTCAATTTGACCTTTCGCCTTTTGACAGAACTCGGCCATAGTTTTCGGCTTGGCCACAGCAATAGTCTCCTGGAATTTTCCTGGTCGAAGTCCACTTTTTGTTGCATGCAGCTCCACCTCGGGGTGGAGGTCGGGTATACTCATGGCTATCTTTGTGAAGCGCGTCATGTAGTCTCTGAGGCTTTTATGTTGGCCTTGTCTGATTGTGCTCAGGTAGTCAGAGTCATGTAGGTAGATGGCTGATCCAGCAAAGTGCTCCTCGAAGGGCTTTGATAGGTCTCGAAAATGAGAAATTGAACCTGCAGGCAAAGAACAAAACCAATCAAGTGCATGATCGTCCAAGTAAGATAGAAAACAACGACATAATACTTTATCAGATACACCGTTTACTATCATTATAGAGGTGAACTTTTTGTTGTATTTCTTCGGATCACCCAGCCCATCATAGGGAGTCAGGGTGGTCGGCAAAGTGAACCTCCTAGGTAGCACGAAATTCATCACTTCGGCCGTGAACGGCCCAGGGGAGCTGTCTAGGTTGTCATCCTCATCTTCTGGCCAAGCTTCCTCATCATGCTCGGGTTTCTCTTCTTCGTGTTGAGCAGTTTCAGAGACATGCGTCGGACATGACTGATGCTCGGCTTCTTTTGTCCGTTCTTGTCGATCGTTGTTGTTTCCGATTCGGGTGTTATTCAAATTAGCAATTTGATTTGCCATTCTTTGGTTCTTTTGGGTCATGCGCTGGTTGGCTTGCCGTAACTCGGTCACTATCTGAAGGAGTTCGGATGGTGTGGGTGAAAGTTGTTCAGCCATGGCTCCAAGCGAGAACGTCGAGGCTGATGATATGTGGAAATGATTATATTCTCGGCCCCACGGTGAGCGCCCATTATTCTTGTATGGATACCTGAAGGTGGAACTCGGCTCCTGAGAATCGATACCGAGTTGTTATCTTCGAGGTCGATCTTTGAGCTTTGGGGAAGTCCGAGCTTTACTCCGATTAATGACGTTGATTGCTGATTAATATCGTAACGCCAAACTATGCTGCGTTCTGCCGAGTTATAACTTGATATTTGTAACGGCCGGATCAATAATCATAACCATTTTCCTTTTCTATAAACCAGCCCATGACATCTATACCAAGAGTGAAAAAGTAACACTTCAGTGATTTTGAAACAAACCTCTATCCCAACTTTAAATTGAAAAGAAGGATCATCAAGCAATTGGTTCCTCAAAATAGAACTTTGCTTCGTCATAAACGATAATGGCTGAGCTGAACCCTGCACCACAACACCAAAATTGATTTTAGCAACTGAAACAGCTCTTTTATTTCCTTCTCTAAAAATTCAAACTTGGAAAGAAACCTACCTATAAATCCAAGTAATGTTGGAGGGACATTTCTCAAACGTCGTTGTTCTTTGCTGCATCCACCATATCCGACGGAAGCTTCAAACCACGACCTTCCGCTTCCTTCATAACCGAGTCAAAATTCAACAAATCCTACACAACTCTATTGCAAAGCCCGGCACAAGCAGATTAGTTCATTATCCGTTATTAGTTGTACCTAGAGAGGCACAATGCCGATTATCATATAGCAGCTTGCATACCAAATAGATTCTTCTACTCGGCCCCTTAACGAGTACACATTGCAGGTTTTATCATGGAAAACTTAACTCCAAAGGTTGAACATATCCCTATTGTCAGATCCAAGTCGATGCACATATTAATGAAATGAGATAATTAGATTATAACAAATAGAAGAATATAAATACATGAATTCATATATTTGATTCACCCGTTTTGATTTGATCTTGCTTTGTGGATTTGAGACGGCTACAATAACCTATGCTTACTACCTAGGAAACTATTTTAGATATTGTGGGAGAGGAGTATACCAGAGAGAAACTTGTGTTTATGCTAAGTTTGTCTTCTAATGCCATTTTTCAAAGATGAAGTTTGCTCTACCTTATATGTTTGGGGATCTATTTGCATAGCAATGCAAGGCATGCTAAGAAGCTAGATATTCCAATAAATCTGTTGATTGTGAACTCAATCCAATTTAATGAATAATGTAGTAGTTGGTGATGTATTAATATCAAGTATTAACTGCCCTTACGAAAATACCAATGACTCTTACTTTTATTACTACAGTTGGTAATGTATTAATGACACCAACGATTCAAGGTTTGAAATTTGACACCAACGGTTAGATAATTTGACTTTTATTTAATTTTTTGCAACGCAAATATGAGATTTTTAAGTGAGACCAAACAACCCTTATGAACTTTTATATTTTTTCTGTTTTTTGAAAAAATTGTGATGTGATAAAAAATGAATTTTTTTTGTGACTGGTAGAAAATTATTTCATAAAATTTTTACATGTATTATTATTATTTTAACCAACTTTAAAATTTATAACAATGGTAAAATCCATTGAATAGTCAGATATTGAATTTTTCCTTATATGAAATGATATCTTTCTTTTTTACGTGCAATTTTATTTTAATTTCTTATATTTATATTTATTCAAATTCTAAAATATAGATAAACAAATTGTTTTTCAGTTATATGAATATTATATGGTAATATAATGGAACCGTTAGATTAATAAACTATAAAACTTATAAAAAATATATAACTACTATAATTTAAATAAATAGATACAATTAACAACTAAAAATAACCATCTTTTTTATAACAGATAGATAAAAGAAAATTTAAATAATAAAAAAGAATATAATAATATATACTTTAATTATTTAATGTGACTATATATAAAACACTCTATCCTTTCAATTTAGATTTAAATTTTTATGGTCATTTAAAAATATGGTTCTTACAATGTGTCAGGAATATCTTTTTCTTGTGTTTTATTTTTATTTTTTTTGCATTCTATTTTTTATAATCTATTTTTGTTTTTTATTATGTTTTGTTACTTATATTTTGGGGTGATCTTCACTTAATATTTTTCTAACCAAATTAAACGTCAACATAACTAAATAGACTAGTCACTTAATTCTTTTCTATACTATATAAATAATTGGGCAATTTATTGAATTAAATAAACTGGTCCTCAAAATTACCACAATACACATTTTGAAAAGTGGATACCGAAATACATTTTTTTTATAAGCCATGTAAACCGCGACAAGGGCATCGCAGTTTACAAATGCACGTAATCTGCTACAGGGGTGTCGCGGATTACGTTGGAGGAAAATCATCACATAAATCGCGATAGGGGTGTCGCGGTTTATGTGTGTTTTGTAGACGTGCATAAACCGCTACAGGGGTCTAGCGGTTTATGCTTTGTCAAATTTGCCTATAAATACCACTCAAGATAGGGAGTAGGGCATTTGAGGAGAGTCATTTTCACACTTTCACAGATGGATAGTGAGAAAAGCTTGTTGGTTCTAGTCCACTGCTCTGGTAAAATAAAAAAAAAGTAATATGCATGGTGTTGAGTTCACTAATAAAGAACCGCTGAGTGTCTTTATCCGTTCAACTAATAATTTGTCAGATCTGAAGAGGAACATACTGCAAAAGGCAGGCTTGTGTGGGGCAAAGTTGGTGAAGAAGGTGTTCTACAATATTTCGATGGCGGTTGTGTCCAATGGTGTGCAGTATGAAACATTTGTCATAGGGTCGGATGAAGACATGGGGGTCTTGCTTCATTGTCAGCGGAGTTTTTCGGAGGTGAGAATACACGAGTTGTTTTCCAAGTTGGAAGACCGTGTGGACAGTTCCGGGGCTTCAGCGCCAAATCCGCAGTCGACGACGGTGGGGCTTCTACTTCGATACCTGTTGTTGCACCTGGTTGTCTCCTAGCTGCACCTTCACTTGTTCTAGCACCGACAGCTAGGTCACCTGGTTTGATTACTGGTCTTGTTGGTGGTGGTGAGCCGGATCACGTTGAGGACGCGATGCAGGAAGATGATTCGGACGATGAGCCCGATCACATATCGGGAGATAGTGAGGAGGAGACTCCAGTGGCCCTGCCTGCACCTCAGGGGCCATCCAGTTCTGGGTCCCACCAACAACGGCTGTATTTCTCGACGTTGAACTTGGAAGCAGTGAGTCAACAACCGGATGATGCACACACCTTCGGTTACCAAGGATTACACGAGAGCAATACTTTTGGGGAATTTTAGATTGGCCAATCATTTCATACTAAGGAGGAAGATGTGATGAGTGTTAAGGATTATAGCATTCGTCGTGGAGTTCAGTATCAGGTTATGGAATCGGATCATCTGAAGTATGTTGGGAGATGCAAGGAGTTTGAAAATGGATGCACGTGGATGATCTGCGTGGCACTTCGGCAGCGCAAGGGTAACTAGAAGGTTAGAAGGTACAACGGAGCCCACACTTGCCTGGCCACTTCGATTTCGAGCGACCACCGACAGCTCGATTACCACGTAATTTGTGCGAGGATCTATCCGTTGGTTAAGGCAGATGCAGCGGTTACCATAAAGGTGTTGCAAGAAGCTACTGAGTCAACCTACGGATTCAGGCCTATTTATAGGAAGGTGTAGAAGGCAAAGCAGAAGGCAGTCACACAGATTTACAGGGATTAGGAAGAGTCGTATGCAGAGTTGCCCCGGTGGATCCTTGGGATGCAAGCAATGATGGACGGAACCGTAGCTCTGTTGAAGACTTCACCAGTGCGTGTAGGTGATGAGGTTGATGAGTCTACAAAGTACTTTCATCGACTTTTCTGGACATTCCCTCCATGCGTTGTGGCTTTTAAACATTGCAGAGCTTTTTGTCGTCTGAGGGCAGACAGCAGAGGTGTAACACCCTAATTACCCTAAGCTTTACCTCGCATCGTAAAGCAAAGGTTAATCAGAGATTACGACAGTTATAAGCTCATACATATAATATATAGAAAGAATTAATATAAACTAGAAGCCCGATGAAGGATATAACTCAAAACAGGATTTCAAAAGCGCAAAACATACTAATGGAGCTACTAACTTAAAGCACAGGATACAGATATTCTATAACAAAAGATAAGTATATAATATCAAAATAATCTAGCCATGGCTCACAGAGTTTAAGTCGGTTAGTCATATATACAAACCATACATGAAACCAGACAGTAAAAACAGCTTATACAAGTTTTGTTCTCTCAATACAAGCCTCTAGAAAAAACAAAATACAAAATGAGAGATGTATAAACAAAGTAAATCAAAAAGACTCCAAAAGATATCCGGATCCTCCGCTTCTGTCACCATCCAAGCAACTCACCGAGGTGGGTTGCGACCTGCATCTGAAAAATACAATAGAAATATGGTATAAGAACTTATGCCAAGGCATCTTAGGCTAGTTTCACTAGCCTTTTTCTTTTGTTTTTATTATTTTTATGCACTTTCTTGAGTTATAAGTAAGCAATTGGATTAAAAGTTTATGCATACCTTGATTCATTCAAACATAGTTAATTTGATGCTTTTTCATGAGATTTATGCCATAATTACTTGTGTGCTAAGAATGATGCAATCTCTTGTGAACTTAGCAAGGCTTTGATGCATGTATTGCTTGATGATAGGTGAAGAAAGGCATGGAAGAAAGTTGAAGATTGGCCATAGAAAAAAGGAGGAAAAGCAACGTTGGTGGCCAAAGTTAGACCACCAACGTTGCCTCAAACGTTGGAGGAAGAGGCTGCAATGTTCTGCTACTGCTGGTGCCAACGTTGGAAGGAGCATTGGATCACCAACATTACCTCCAACGTCTTGAAGGGGGCTTAATTCTGGAAGTGTGAAAATTACCTTATGTGCGTACACACAGCATAGTGTGTGCACGCACAAGAAGAAAAATGCAAAGTGTGCGCCCGCACAAGCTAGTATGCGCACGCACAAGAAGCAACGTTGGAGGCAACGTTGCCAATCCAACGCAGGGTCAAACGTCCATGACAGAGTTCAGAAACTAGAGCTGGGAAGTCTGCTATGTTTGTGCACGCACAGCATAGTGTGCGCACGCACAAGAAGAAAAAGGGAGAGTGTGTGCACGCACAAGGAAGTGTGCGTACGCACAAGTGACAGCGTTTGAAGAAACGTTTGCAGTCCAACGTTTGGTCCAACGCCTTCGATAGCTCTTCAATGTTCAAGCTGCCCAGAATGCCTTGTGTGCGTATGATAAAGAGGAATTTTTGCCGGTTTAGTTTGGAATCAATCAAAAACAAGAATCAATTCGTTGGTAGCATATTCCAAACCAACAACGAATTCTCTTAATCAAATGTTAAAATTCAATACAAAATAACCGAGAGTAATGAAACCTCGGGTCGTTCTCCCTAGGACACAATCGAGGTGTTACTTCCTTGGTTGTTAAGGCAAAGGGGGTTTTCAAGCAAGAAATGAAAGATTAAAAGACCTTAAGAAATGAAAGAACAAGGAGATGATCAAAATTGTAATTAATGCAATTAAAGAGAAAGTAAGATCAAAACTTAATGAAAATGCTATAAATGCAATAAAAGAGCCTTGACTCGGGAATGAGGATCCAAGGAATTCTATTATTGCCATAACCACAACTATGGTAATTATCATGAGTCAATCTTGCCTAGTCAACCCCAACCATCAAGGAGTAAGTCAAGCAAGCATAATTGACCTTAATCCATAAGTCCTAACCAACTTACCAAACTAGTTGATAAAAGGCTAGCGTCAATGGAAAGAAGAGCCAACTAACTACCCAAGAATTACCACTAAATATCAGACATTATGACTCTAGTATCCTAGGAACTCAAACCACAAGCCAAGGTGCAAAAATCTACTTAAATTCTAAAGTCAACATTTTCACAAACACCTTGTGTGCATGAAAGTAAAACATGAAAAATTGCAAGAAAAAAATAAAGAGTTATAACCAACCATTCACAAGACCAAACGTAAACAAACAATCAAACATAAAGGAAGCATGAAACATAAAACTCATTAATCAAAACTTCAAGAAACACAAAATTGCAAATATGAACAAGTAACTTGAACCAAAGGAAGTGAAAGTAAAGACAATGTAACTAAAGAGGAAATTGAGAGTGCTTACAATTAAAGAGGCAAAATCAAAGATCAAAGCTTGCTATAAAATGCTACAATGGAGATGGAAATGAAACCCTAAGAGAGAAATGCTACACTACTCCTACTCCTACTCCTAATACTATCAAAAACTATGGAAAATTATGTCTATGTCCTAATGTCTTCAAAAGTGTTGAATTTTCCTTCATATAGCATCCAAATTCAGCCTTCTAGCCTTCCAAAATGGGCCAAGAGGCCTCTAAATTCGCGCAGCACATGTTTTATTAATGAAATCACGTGCAGGGACCTGTGTGTGCATCCGCACACTCGGCTAAAAATTGACCTGTGCATATGCACAGGTGCTTGTGCGCACGCACACATGGAAATTCTCGCTTGTGCGTACGCACGCAAGGCTGTGCGCACGCACACTTCACTGTGTGTGCCTTTCCTTGTTTTCTTCATGTTTTCTCCCGTGTACATGCTTTCCTCCACTTTTGGCCATCCATTCTTGCCTTCAAGGCCTGAAATCACTTACAAACCATATCACGACATCGAATGGAATAAAAGTGGAATTAAATCGCTCTATCAAAGCATAAAATTGCATGTTTGCACATTTAGGATCAAATTAGGGATCAAACACAAAAGTATGCTATTTGGGTGCTTAAGTGTGAGTTCATATGCTAGAATCCATTCAAATCAAGGCAAAACATATCGAAAAATATGGACTCATCAGCATACGCACAGGTAGAAAACTTGAAGGTGTGCGCACGCACAAGGCGGCGTGCGTATGCACAAGTCAGCAGCGTTGAATGTAACGTTGGATCCCCAATGTTGAGGCAAACGTCACTACAGCAACACTCATTTTTTGGCACGATGCAAAGCAGAAACGTTAATTGACCAACGTCCATCCTCAACACCATGGAGAGCCACTTGAATCTGCTTCAACAAAAGGCCAAGGCCCACACCCAAGACTTGAAGACCAATTGAAGAAAGTGTATAAATAGCTTAGAGTTTAAGTTAGGAGGGAGTCAGGCAAAAACCCAATTGGGGGAAATTCCACAATCATCTTCTCTGTACTTTCCTCTGCTTTTCTGCACTTTTTCTTTCCTTGTAATTTGAATTGAGCTATGATGAACTAAACCTTCTTTCATTGGGTTAGGGAGCTCTGTTATAATTCAATGGATCAAAATTAGTTTTCATTCTTCTTCTTCTTTCTTTTCTCTTGAATTTGCTAGAAAGCTTTCGATCTTAATCCAATTGGGTAATTATCTTGGAAGAGAAGCTATCCATAATTGGATCTCCTCTGAACCTTGGAAAAAGATTGAGGAGATCATGCTAGAAATGCTTTCTCATGTTAGACCGAATTGGGTTTGGATGGATATTGTGACATTTAATCCTACCAACACTTTTATTTGGAAATACATGTGGTATAATCAGTGACCATACTTCATCTCTTCTCATGAGCAATTAGATCAAGGAATTGGGCAATTGTTCAAGCTTAGAGAGATTGGATTACCAAGGAATTGGGATCCAATCACTTATGATTGCCAAGGAGATCAATGAATGCATTGATTGAGGAAGAGATGAAAATGAACTTGATCCGGAGGATTATAACATCTCCTGACCCCAATGAGCTTCCCCACTTCTGATCTTACTCATTCTTTTAATTTTGAAATTTACTTTGATGCTCAACAACCCCATTCCCATTTAATTTCTTGCAATTTAAGCTTCTGCATTTTAATTTCCTGCACTTTCCTTTTTGCCATTTAATTTCTGTCATTTACCTTCAGTTATTTATATTTCTTGCACTTTAAGTTTTCCGCCAATTTAAATTCTGCAATCGTTAATTCAATCTGATTCAGTTCAACTAGAATAATTCTTCAATTAACGTTGATCTACTAACCAATCCCTGTGGGATTTGACCTCACTCTATAGTGAGTTTTTACTTGACGACAATCCGGTGCACTTGCCGGTAGGAAACTTGTTGCGAGACAAGTTTTCGTGCATCAAGACTCGGAGGTTCTCAGTATGGTAACAGTACCCAGTGATGTAGGATATAAGACCCCGAGACGCCAAAGGCAATCCAAGACTTCATATCTGTTCATATCCTGGGTCAAGCTATACGATCCGGATTGATCGAAGACAAGTGCGACCAACCTCTTAAGGTTGGATCGCCACCGATCTCTCCTTAAAGAGCTTGGCCAAATCGCCATAGAGGTCCAAGCAGGCCAAATGAAAGGACGCAGCCCACTCTAAAAGGCTGCTGGCCTAAAAAGATAAGGTGGCTTCTCTCAAAGATAAGATAAGATAACTAACTTATCTTATAGGTCACTCCACACTACTATAAATACACTGGAGCACCCAAGTATAACTCACACTCTGATTTTACACAAAAACCTGCCTAAAGCACATGCTAACTTAAGCATCGGAGTCTCTTGTAGGTCCACCACCCTCCGGTGATCAAGGATCAGCAGCATCTCCAATTCTCCCAGGTCGGACACAACAGCACCGAGCAGCACAGAAGATCTCGTCTGAGATTGACCTTCAGTTTCAGGTAACCCTTGGAACATTGGCACCATTACCGGGGAACCTGGAAGTCATTCCATCATCATGGCAGACAACCTCGACAACTATTACAACTCCGGTTTAGAAGAAAGAATGCCGCTTAAAATCACGGATGCCACGTCAAAAGACACACCTCAACCCAAAGGAGACAAGCAGTCTCCGAATGCAGAAATTCTAGATGCTCTACGAGCACAGCAGGATCGCCTCAAACAACTCGAACATTAACGGGAAGCCGAGAGAGACCTCCGGAGAGAAAAAAGACGGAGTCGAGAGCTAGAGGACAAGCTTCTAAAGCTCGAGGCAGACCTCAAAGCTAAAACCGCTCGATCCAGTCACGAAGATAGCCCCCACAAAAACTAAGATCCATTCACCAAGGAAATCATGAAAGCTAAAGTCCCAAAGGACTTCAAAGCTCCTGATATGACCCCATACGATGGTACATCTGATCCAAGCCAACATCTCAGCAATTTCAGAAGTAGGATGTATCTCACAGACGCCTCGGACGCCATTCGATGCAAAGCTTTTCCAACTACTCTGACCAAGACGGTAATAAAGTTGTTCGACAGTTTGCCGCCAAGGTCAATAGCAAGCTTCGATGACCTCTCCAAGAAGTTCCTAGCTAGATTCTCCATCCAGAAAGACAAAGCCAAGCATGCCCCTAGCCTGTTAGGGATTAAGTAAGGAGATTGGGAAAGCCTCTGCAACTACATGGAAAGATTCAACAAGGCATGTCTGGACATACAAAGTCTGCCAACAGAAGTAGCCATCATGGGTCTCATCAATGGCCTGCGAGAAGGACCTTTTAGCCACTCAATATCCAAAAAATACCCTGATAAATCCCATATTTAGGGTTTATCTTGTATTGATTTTAGGGAGATTTTATCATCTTTTTCCCACATTTATTCAATGAAATAGCATGGTTTTGTAAATTATCCTTTAATTGTGCTTAAGAGTGAAAACATGCTTTTTAGGCCTTTAATTGTTTAATCTTAATTCACCTTGATTCCATTAGATGCCTTGATATATTTGTTAAGTGATTTCAGGTTTAGGAGGCAAAGATTAGATCAAGGGAATGAAGGAAAAGCATGTAAAAGTGGAGAACTCATGAAGAAATGAAGGAATTGCAAAAGCTGTCAAGCCGACCTCTTCGCACTCAATCGACCATAACTTGAGCTACAGAAGTCCAAATGATACGGTTCCAGTTGTGTTGGAAAGCTAACATCTGGAGCTTGAAAATGATATAAGATTTGCTATAGTTTCATCATGTTTAGAGGGGGGCGCACGTGCCGATTTGCACGTGAATCATTAAAAGCAAATTAGTGGCCAGCGAATTCTAAAGCCTTATGGGCCCAATCCAACTCATTTCTGATGCTATTTAACCCAAGGATTGAAGAGGGATGAGACACCTAGTCATTAGTTTAGTTTTATTTCAGTTTTAACATGCTTTTAGTTAGTTTCTAGAGAGAGAAGCTCTCTCTTCTCTCTAGAATTAGGAGTAGGTTAGATCTAGATTAGGAATTCTTAGATCTAGGTTAATTTCATGCTTTGATTTATTTTTCCTTTTGTAATTCTTCTTCTTCTACCTTTCCTCTCTCTAGTTTAGCATTTAATTCATGTAATTCTCTGCTTTTATGTTGATGCACTTTTGTTCTTCTATCTCTCTTTCAATACAATTTATGATTCATGTTCCTTTATCGTTGATTTGATTTGTTGTTGTTTAATTCCTTGCAATTGAGTAGTGTAGATTTACTTTTCTTGCTATTTTACTATGTTTTTCTTTTATGCCTTCCAAGTATTTGATGAAATACTTGGTTGGATTTTAGTGTAGATTTACATTCCTTGCAATTTTACTATGTTTTCCTTTTATGCCTTCTAAGTGTTTGATAAAATGCTTAGTTGGATTTTAGAGTAGAATTTAGTGCTCTTGGCTTGGGAAGGTAACTTAGAAACTCTTGAGTTACTAATGTCCAAGTGATTGACGGTTGGGAGCCATTAACTCTAGATCTCACTAATTGATTTGGTGTAGAACTAGGACTTATGGACTTGGATTGACATAGCTCATTTGACTTTCCTTTATTAGTTAGAGGATGACTTAATGGGGTTGATCCTTGCCAATTCTCATGTTGTGGTTAGTGATTAGGATAGAGATCCTTGACCACTAAACCTTGCCAAGACCTCTTTAGTTGTTAGTTTATTTTCATTTCCATTTACTTTTCATGCCTCTTATCAAAAACCCTAAATATAACTCATAACCAATAACAAGACACTTTATTGCAATTCCTAGGGAGAACGACCCGAGATTCAATACTTTGGTTTATAAACTTAGGGGTTTGTTACTTGTGACAAACAAATTTTTGTATGAAAGGATTGATGTTGGTTTAGAAACTATATTACAACGAGACTTATTGTGAATTCTAAACCATCAAAAGTCCATTCATCACACCCAAAAACTCTAAACGAGGTTCAAGAAAGGGCGAAAAAATACATTAACATGGAGGAGAACTTCCGATTGGGAGATAGCTCAAAAGCCAGATTCTCCTACCCACCTCGGGACAAAGATAAAGAATCTAGGAAGAAAGAAGACCAATCCACTGAGAAACCTAGAAAATACCACAACTACACCCCTCTTCGGGTGTCTCTTGTGGATGTCTACTGAGAGATATACAACACTGAGAAGATCCCACCACCTCGCCCGATAAAACACAAAAGAGGAGGAAGCCGGATGGAGTATTGTGAATACCACCGAATCTACGGACATCCTACCAATAAGTGCTTCGACTTAAAGAATATCATAGAAAAGTTGGCACGAGAAGGGCGACTAGATCGGTTCTTAGCCAATAAAACGGATGAACTAAGAAAGAGAAGAAGGGATGAAGAGGTCGGACGAGTTGAACGTCCACCTCACACCCCTGAGAGACATGTTCATATGATAAATGGATGATTCGCTGGAGGAGAGATATCTAAATCATCTCGCAAAAGATACCTTAAAGAGGTATATCATGTCGGAGAAGGGGACAGGTCACCCAACCTCCCCACTATTACCTTTATCCAAGAAGACGCAACAAGCATCATCCCAAGGCATAATGACTCCATGGTCATTACCGTCATACTCGTCAATGCTAATCTCCACCGAACGTTGGTAGACTAAAGGAGCTACACAGATATCTTGTTCAAATCCGCCTTCGACAAACTCGGCCTACAAGAAAAAGAGTTTAGAGCATATCCGAATAGCTTGTTCGGACTCGGAGACACCCCAATTCAACCACTAGAATACATCTCACTGCATACAACCTTTAGAAAAGGAACTCGGTTAAGGACATTAAACATAGACTACATCGTAGTTGATGTGAGCTCAGCTTATAACACCTTAATAGGTCAGACAACACTGAACCAGCTTGCCACAGTAGTCTCCACTCTACATCTGTGCATGAAGTTCCCGATTCCAGAAGGGATCGTCATGATAAAAGGAGACCAAAAGCTTGCGCGACGCTGTTACAACAAAAGTCTGAACCTTAAAGGCAATCCCAGAAGAGAGGAAATCAACACCATTGAACTCGGGGGAGTTCGAGTTCGTGAAGAACTTTGTCCATAACCTGAAGGTGAGACTGAAGAAGTCCAGATCGGGGATGCTCAGGATAAAACAACAAACATAGGGGAAGACTTAAAGGAGCCACTGATACAGTTCCTAAAGGATAATGCCGATCTCTTTGCATGGAAGGCCGTAGACATGCCCGGCATAGACCCCAAGCTAATGTGCCATAAACTTGCAGTATATCCTGGATCTCGGCCGGTGCAACAGAAGCGTAGGAAACTTGGCCCAGAAAGATCCCAACAACAACAACAACAACAACAACAACAACGACGACGACGACAACGACGACAACAACGACAACAACAACAACTACGATTATGACGACGACGAGGAGGAGAAGAAGAAGAGGAAGAAGACGACAACAACAACAACAACAACAACAAGGTTTAATTATTCTAGTAGTTCGTATAGTTTTGTCAAATTTTTAATTAGATTCCTATATTTTTTTTTAATTGGATCACTGAATCATTTATTTTTTTCAATTAGATCCCTACCGCAATAAAAATATTTAGTTTAACAGAATATTTCGTTCCTAAATTGAAGATACCTTAACTTTTCTCTGAATCCCTAATTATCTCTCCTTTTCTTTTTTTCATAAAGACAAAATTAACCATCTTCTTAGTCATTCTCACACTTAGACTAAAATCCTTCTCCTTCACTCCCTCCTTCATCCCTTCATTGTGCACACGTTTATTGATGTACTAACCAAATAACAAATAACCAAAATATGTTACAACTCATATGTGTTTATTGCCATCAAACTTAATTCATGGGCATTTTATCAAACAGGTAAAGATCATCTTTTTAATTGACTTTTGTAAGTGTTACCATGACATCATAAATTGAAGCAGTGAGGCCGCAGTTGGAAACGACACGGTACACCCAAACCTCACCAATTCATCGTTGAAAAGAGTCATTAACGTCACACAACTAAATTCTCTGTCCCAAAACTTCCATTGTCACCACTATCATCAGCGATAAGAACATGATGAGACTTGCAAACAACGAAGAAAACAACGGAGCTTGCAAGTATCGAGAAAGAGGGACTGATCCTCTACCGCATGTGGTTTGGAAACATGTGGAAAGAGTAGTGCATATGTCGCAAAGGTCACGGAGGTGGAGAGGGTCGACGTGGTGGGAATCGGTGGAGATATAAATTGAAAAGATGGGTGGTGTAAGGAGATAGTTCTTGTTGGTGGTTGATTTTATTGTTGTAGTTTCGAGCCAGTTGAGTTTCATGGAGGAATTTTTGGACGTAAAACATTCTATCATCATTGGCAATGGTGTCACTCCCATTGTTGCTGATTACTGAGCTTTTGGATAGGGAGAGTGCGGAGTTAGTAGTCGAAGTCATTTTTAGAGGAATAATCCAAATTAATCCATCATCACCTAAAAATACTTTCTGGAGCTAGATATTTCTGAAAATAGTTAGCTTAGATCTATGAGCGTTCACAGAGGAAAACCCTAATGTGTAGGAGAGAATTGTAAAAAATAAACGATGATATAATAATAAATTTGTTCTTCTTTAACGTTTGGTGTCAGGAGAAACCTAATTGAAAAAAAAATGGTTTAGGGATCCAATTAAAAAGAAAAAAAAAGGTATAAAGACCTAATTAAAAATTTGGTGAAACTATAAAGACCAACAAAATAAATAACAACAACAACGACAACAACAACAATAATAATAATAATAATCTATCAATTTACATAATACTATCATTAACATTATCTAAATTAAATATTTAAATAATATAATATAAAAAATAAATAAAAACAAGAACAAAGAGAAGAAAACTTTTTTTTGGTTGCTCACGGTATTTCTTGGCCCGACAGGTCAAGAACTAATACGTCGCGGATCTGAGTTTTATTTAAGGGTCATTTCTAACACTTGTTTAAGCGGACAAGTGAGTGGACAATTCGGCCAACCTAAGTTAGTTCAAAAAGAGGAAAACTAACCTAGTAAAAGATAAATAATGAAGGGGGTAGTTGAGAGAGAAGGAAAGAGGGAATTGAGAGAGAAATAGAGAGTGAATTTTTAGAAAAAAGGTGATAATGACAGAGGAGAAAGAACATCTTTTATAATTGGACGAAGTTCACTCCGTTGTTACATTACTAGGCGAACTGTATTACTTGGTTCTAAGTCACCAAATCACTAGGCGAACTGAAGACAGTAACATGCAGTTTGTCATGAAATTAAGCGAATTACATATAAAAATTGGTATTAGTGATTAATGTGTTTTTTTTATTTAAAAAATAAAGAATTTTTTAATTTATAATAAAAAATTCTTAGTATATATGTATTTTGGATGCAATGCAATTTTAAAGAAAAGAATAATTTGATAGAAAGATTTATTTGTCTTCAATTTTTTAAAAAATTAAAAATTAATGTTATTTTTTTTATATTTATGATGTAAAAATTCCTAAATAACTTAACACATATCTTAGATTAGAATACGTGTTTAAAATGAGCTCAACACTTATGTGCTTATTGAATATGTCACATTTATATAGGTCATTAGATTTTATTAGATTAAAATCAAAGGCTAATATAAAAGAAGAGTATTGATAGACTCTAATAAATACAGAATATCATAGTACATAAATAAATGTTTTAAATGACAATATTTTAATACACAATACTTTAAATGACAACAAAATCTTTTATTCTTAAATAATTAAATATAAAATATATAAATACAAAATATTTGAATATTTTTTATTTATTAAAATTAATTATTATACAAAAAATTTTTATAATATTAAAAAATTATATTAAAATGATATTTTAAACTGTAACATAAAAATATAAAATAATTAAAATTTTATTTTATATTACTTGATAAATAATTAAATTATTATATTCAAAATTTATTAATTAACTACTTTTATTAAAAATATTATTATATAATATAATTTTTTATAAAAATATTTTTAAAATATAATTTACGCTTATATAGGATTGTATAATCTACGTATATATATCATGTATTACATATAATATTTTAAATAAATTATATTTTAAAAATATTTTTATGAAAAATTATATTATATAATAATATTTTTAATAAAAATAGTTAGTTAATAAATTTTGAATATAATAATCTAATTATTTGTCAAGTAATATAAAATAAAATTTTAATTATTTTATATTTTTATGTTATAATTTAAAATATTATTTTAATATAATTTTTTAATATTATAAAAAATTTTGTATAATAATTAATTTTAATAAATAAAAAATATTTAGATATTTTGTATTTATATATTTTATATTTAATTATTTAAGAATAAAAGATTCGATTGTCATTTAAAGTATTGTATATTAAAGTATTGTCATTTAAAACATTTATTTACTATGATATTCTGTATTTATTAGAATCTATCAATGTTCTTCTTTTATATTAGTCTTTGATTTTAATCTAATAAAATCTAATGGTCTATATAAATGTGACACATTTAATAAATATATAAGTGTTGAGCTTATTTTAGACATACCCCTTAGATTAGATGCACATCAATTTTTTAAATGAGCATTTTGAGTGCACCCGAAATTAACGTATTAAATTTTCTTTCATATCTTAAATACAGTACATTAGAAATACATGTATGTTTTATTTATCTTGTAACCTTACATCAAAATATATTTCAAAATTTAAATTGATAAATATTTTAGAAATTACGCATATTGAGAAATAAAAAAAAAAAAAAACCGTATGCGAGTTCCCTTATTGACCATCTCACTGATCTCAGTTTATCATTTTTCTTTTTAATCTACTTAAGTCATCACTTAATTGAGGATAATATTTTCAGAGATTATATATTATACTTGTTTAGCCTAATATAAAGGTGCACGATGAACTTCCAATGAATAATGATTGTTATTTCAGAAATTATTTTCTGAAGCAAAACATGCATATCGATCCTGGCGAGCCCAAATCATTAAAAGGATAAGGAACCTTAAAATTATTTAGGTCCATGATTGTTATATATTGAACGTTGGAAGACGTGACATGATAAAAAATTATGAGTAATAATGTTTCTATCTCTTAATAATTAAGCCCAAAATACCCTTTTAAATATCCCCTTCCCAAGTCCCAACTAATTATCTTCACTTCACTTTACATTTCACTCCCAAAACATTAACGAAAAAACAAAAACTACATCCGTGTAAAAATTGAGTTCAATCTTATTGACTTGAACGACTATTAATCTATTAATAAAGTTAGTTTAGTTCTTTTTGGTTCCACCCACCAACTAACTCTTCTCCCACCAACCCCCTCTTCCCTCTTCTTTGAATCTTACCTTTAATTTTCTCATTTCTTCTCCTTTTCATTTCAGTTACTTCAATTGCATTTTTTTTCACCTTTCTTTCTCGTATTATCATAACACCTTCAATCGAATTCACAATGGCGAATACTCTAAACAGCGCTACCATCTCCAGAACCCAATTCGGAGATCAATGCCCCTCTTTCCATTCCGTGATTCCTCCACCTACTCGTAGATCTCTTCCTTTCATGTGAGTTCTTCTTCTTTATGCTCCATTTTCATTTGTTTCTAATATCCGCCTCTGCAACTGTTTTTTTGAATATTATGTGTTTTCTGTAGAACGGTGCATAAGGGAAAACGTGTTGAGCTGAATAGAAGAAGAGCTCTTGTGGCGGTTGTGAAAGCGAAGAGTAGTAGCTTTGAAGATTCAGAATCTTTTGGTGTTGATATTTCTTTGAGTCCGAGGGTTAATGCTGTTAAGCCTTCCAAGACTGTTGCCATAAGTGACCAGGCCACTGCTCTTGTCGAAGCCGGAGTGCCGGTTATTCGCTTGGCCGCCGGAGAACCTGATTTCGATACACCTGCCGTCATAGCTGAGGTGAATTCTCATTTTATTTTTGTGTGAATTGTACTTTATTGCTGCATCTTTCTGCTTTTTGATTTAGGTGTATGATAATGAAATTATGATCATGAAGTAATGATCATGTGAATGTTTGATTAATGTGTGGTGAGTATGGTAGGCTGGGATTAATGCTATTCGCGAAGGATACACAAGGTACACCCCTAATGCCGGAACATTTGAATTGCGCAGCGCGATTTGTCATAAGTTGAAGGGTTAGCTAATTCATGCACTTCAAGTGTTTGTGTTTGGTTTACTCTGGTTAATTGTTTTTTACTGATTTTTTGAGATGGGGGCTTATGTGGCTTTTGACAATTTTCCTGAATTTTTATTGCAGAGGAGAATGGAATTACATATACTCCTGATCAGATTGTGGTAAGCAATGGAGCAAAGCAGAGTATTGCTCAGGCAGTACTTGCAGTTTGTTCACCGGGCGATGAGGTATGTAATGGCTCTTTACCTTACTTGCGAAGACATTAGGCTAGTTAAAGAAAAATGGTGAGTGTGCTTTAAATTTGTGCTGAAATACAGGGTTAGGGGAAAAAATTGACTTCAACAATATACAAGCTTTAGCTTTGTTCTCCTTTTGATGCTGTATTCTTGTATGTGTTTACAGACTTGTAGTAGGATTCCATGATCTGTTTGAACTTAGTGACAAGCCTTTGTTTTGATCAACTGACTTTGTATTTTGTAACTCAGCATTCATTTCTGAACCCCTTGCTCCATGTATTGTTTTTCTGCTGTACTCATGAAATTTGATTATCATATATTTTGGGTCAAGCAAGCTTTATATGCCAATGAAAGATTGCTCCATTCTGTGTTATGTTTACAACTATGAAAGATGTATCTTATGTCATTCTTCCCTTTGCAAACTCTGCGGTTTACATTACCATGTCTTGTAAATTCTTCAGGTCATTATTCCGGCCCCATTTTGGGTGAGTTACCCAGAAATGGCAAGATTGGCTGATGCAACACCTGTGATTCTTCCAACCAGCATATCTGATAATTTTCTTTTGGATCCCAAACTCCTTGAATCCAAAATCACTGAAAAATCAAGAGTACTTATTCTTTGCTCGCCATCTAACCCAACAGGGTCAGTCTATCCAAAGAAATTACTTGAAGAGATAGCCCAAATTGTAGCAAAGCACCCCAGGCTTCTGGTAGCTTTATACTTCCATGACTAGATCACGTGTGTCAATGTTTTTTTCTAAATGATAGTTCCTTTGAAGATCTTTATGGCTGTTTTATACAGGTCATCTCTGATGAAATTTATGAACACATAATTTATGCACCAGCAACTCATACGAGCTTTGCATCTTTACCTGGCATGTGGGACAGGACTCTTACTGTGAACGGTTTTTCCAAGGTTAATCTGTTAGGATATGTTCTCTTACCTTAATTCAAATTAATATATCTTTTTGGGTATTTCATTATTTTTGGTGTTGTTGATCTCTTTTTTTTTTTTGTTGACTACTCAATTCATATTTGTTATTTGTTAGTATAGTTGTCAATTATGGCATGATGCATAAAGCCTTTGGTCAGGTAACTTGGTTATGAACTTGCGATGTTTTTGAACTGTGTTCTTGTAGGCATTTGCAATGACTGGTTGGCGACTTGGATATATTGCTGGCCCGAAACATTTTATTGCAGCATGCGGAAAGCTTCAAAGTCAGGTATGTTGTAATTGTTTTCGGTTGGCCATTTTTGTCAACAATATAGCTCTACTTTGTATTTCTCTTTGTTTCCTGTTGCTCCAAGACATCTTTATATGCTTAGGGTCTTGCAAGATTCGGCAATGGAGAGAAGAAAATTTCTATTTTTCATTTGGATTAAGTTGGAGTTGGACGATTTATGCTATATGTGTGCTTGCATGCACGTGGCCACATGCGCCCAATATGATGCCTGACACATATTATCTTATTCAGTTCACTTCAGGGGCAAGTAGTATATCCCAGAAAGCTGCAGTTGCTGCCTTAGGGCTAGGCTATGCTGGTGGGGAGGCTGTTTCTACCATGGTGAAAGCATTCAGGGAACGAAGAGATTTCTTGGTTAGAAGTTTTAGAGAGATGGATGGTGTGAAAATATCAGAACCTCAGGTTCACAAACTCAACTATATGATGTTTCTCCTCCTTCTGTTCTCTGCTATTCTACTTTGTAAATATACCATGCTGTCCACTTTCAGGGAGCATTTTATCTATTCCTTGATTTCAGCTCCTACTACGGAAGAGAAGTTGATGGTTTCGGTAAAATTGAGAATTCTGAGTCCCTCTGTCGATACCTTCTAGACAAGGGCCAGGTATCAGCAGTAATATTTTGTTTTACTATTTTTCTGAAACATCTTATATGTATATAAAGTTAAGATAGCTGATGGACATGATGCTTTGAAAGGTTTAATGCATCACATTTCGCAAATAATAATTTTATTTGTTTTGTGGTGTTTTCATTTGCAGGTTGCTCTGGTGCCGGGAAGTGCATTCGGAGATGACACTTGCATCCGCATCTCTTATGCTGCATCCCTTACTACCTTACAGGCAGCTGTAGAGAGAATTAAGAAAGCACTTATCCCTCTAATCTCTGCTGCTCTTGTTTGAAGCATATGAATTGAACTCTTTCTTCTACTTGATGTATTTTATATTTGGCTTTGGCAATTTGCAACTAGTTAAATCCTTAAAATAACAGGCTGTGGCTATTTTCTCTTCTGAATACCACATCCTAAATGATGATTATTAAAATTATGTGGGTAGTTGATCATTTCATGATTTCTAAATAATTGTCAGTGAAAGTAATTTGTCCAATTTATTTGAAGGAACTGCTGCAGATTCTGGATAACGTTCCTACTTAGAAAAAGCGATATATTCAAAAACTAATGTATCTGAACATAAATGAAAGATAATGGATAAAAAACGGAGGGAGGTTACACAAGATCCCGAAGTGTTCCTACTTCCTACACTATTAATGTGGGCATATTCATGCTTGAAACATGGCCAAACTGAGTTCAAGAGTTCACTATTGTTAAAGGTTCAGGAAACACTATTAATTAGAGTGAGACTCGCGCGATGCCCAGAGTGATAAATTAATTATAGTATATATTATATTTTAATAAGTATTATATTATTTAAAAATTAATTAAAATATATACAAACTAATATTAAATTTGATGTGTTTATTATTTAAAATATTTTGTAATACAAAAGTTTTTAATGTTAAAGTTGTACAAAGCTACATCTTCATTTGTTGTTTTTATGTTCGTATTTGTTATAATTAATTGACTTAGTCTTTTTATATAGTGTTTGTCCTCCTTTTTTATTTTCGGTTTTTGTTGGAATTATTTCTTTTTTCTTCCTGTCATATATTTTTGTGGAGACATGATATTTTTAATCCGTTGACTTGTATACATTTTCTGATCTATTGTCTTTTTTTATTCCATCTATGTATATATTTTCTTCATGTGAAGATGTGTCTTAGATTCGTTTACTTTTCTTTCTCCTTAATCTCTTAATTTATATGTCATCTAGGTTTGATAATATTCATGTTGGTGAAGTCGTTTTCTATAATCAATGAAGAATATAAATGAACAATAAAAATTATGTTTTGAATAAATAAATTTTTTGTTGTATTACCTGTTTTATTTGTTGTAATAAGGGTTAAGTTTCAGTATTTTTTGTTGGAATAAATGTCTTGGCAATAGTATATTGTTAAGAGTATAGTTAAAATCATTTACTTTGACTTCAAATATAAGTGTAAAGTATAAATTTTTTAATTGGGATGGTGCTTCAATATCATTGCTGTCTTGGAGTGTAATTAAATTTAAGATAGTTTTGTCCAATAATTTTTTTTGCTTTTCTATCAAATAGTACAAAAATTGTTAATTGTGGCATTTTGATCTAGTATCTTTAATTTAAGTTTTAATCTAGAATAATTATTGAGTTTGTAATTTATAATTTGATAGAATTTTTTATGATAAGTATAATTTGATGAAATTTTTTATAATTTGAATCTATAATAATTTTATTTTTTGTATTTTTGTGGGTTTTCTTTTGACGTCTATTTATTCTTTTTTCCATAATGCATACAGTTTTTCAAATACATCTATAATAAACAAAATAAAAACTAAAAAAAATGATTACTTCGTTGGATTTTTTATTTAAATTAAATAAATATAATATTTACCGATTTAAATAAACGTGGAGGAATTTACCAAAATGCATTGTTAGTCATATCTCAGATACAGAGGGGCATTCTCAAAAATGGCCACATTTCGGGTGCACTGACCCCGTTCTATGATACGCGGTGTACGAGTCTTATCTTGGATGCACCTGAGATATGCGTGTACTCTGATTTGGGCCAGTGAATCTGAGATACATGCGAGAATATAGGAGAATGTTTTATATATGACGTTACAATATTTTCGTAAAAAAGCATATATCAACATGGATAAACAAGTAGAGTCATACATGTGATGGAGGTCTATAGACATAAACAATAAACAAAATACATAGCAATAATAGTAACTAACGCCGTCCGACGGCAGCAAGTGGGTGGTGGAAGAATTGCTACAATCATGGGAGGAGGCATAGGAGGTGGTGGCCAGACAGAATCGGATAGTGGTGGCGGTGGTGGCAGGGATGGAGTCTGATAGTAGAGTGACGGAGCAAAGCCACACTGGTGCTGTGGTGGAGGAGGAGTCTGGTAGCACCCTGGAAGAGCTGTCCCATACTGGGTGGATACACCGCTCGATATCCCAGGTATGTCGGTATCGTCTCTCTGGAGGTGATAATGATTGGCCAAGTCATCCATCGTATCATTGGTCGCCCCGATGATCTAGAACATATCATCCATGTTTATCTCAACATCGGATCCAATGTCGAACAGGGGCTGCTCCCAAGCGGTGTCATTAGTCGGGTGGTGACTGGGATGGAGATACCCGGCATAAGCCTCGTAGCCATGTCAGCTTCATGGTCAGCGAAAAATGTATCGGACAGCTGCCCTGTATATGCATCGGGAATGCCAACCTCGGTTATATCCTTCTGTCATGCGTACTCAGGCTCCTCTTCTGACAACTGTTAGTCTCTGTCACCGTCCTTACGAGTGCGCTGACCACGTGCCTGACGTGCTGGTCTCCAGACATCATCGCGAGGTCGCCTCCTCGCCTGTCGCCTTCGATTTGGGACATCCCATGGTAACTGTATCTCATCTCTATGACCAGGGGCTGTGGGGAGGATATCAGCTGGTGGGGCTGCTGCTCTGGGATCGGTGAGGACGTCATCACCGGAGAGATGTCTCACTATGCAGGAATGCTGCCACCAGGTGAGGTACTCCTGTGTCGGGCGAAGGTTTGGATGGTCGTCGATTGTAATCAAGTGCTGTGCCTGGTAGGGCCCCTGAACAGGTCGTACCAGTAACGGTGCTGGTCTGGCCACCAGACGTCATCTCCCCTGGTCGTCTTGAAAAGGAACTCATCGACGTCCATCGGGTCAGCCGGCCTGTGCATCAATCATTCAAAGGATCTATTAAAATTATATTTGATGATTACAAAGAGTCACCATAACTCGAAAGGGAGTAAGATATACCACAACACAATAAGGCCTCAATCACACACAGCAAAAGCACAACAAAGGAAAATTCAACAATTAATCAAGAAATAACAGGGCTCTTTTCAACAACCTAACAATAACAAATGAAGGCAAAATATAATCCATATAACTCAGAAACAAAAATCAGAAAAGATGAAAAAATATAAGAAAAAAATAGAATACAATTCAAGAAGAAATTATAGTTATAAAATATAAGCAAAAATGATAATCACAGGAATTGAAAGATGATAACAAAAGAAAAGATCAGTTAGATTTTACTTGGAAAAGGATTTTCCCAAAACTCTGGCTTTGTAATTTTCTACTGCACCAAACAAATTAGGGAAAATATTTAAACAAAAATTTTACCAAATTAAAAGAGAAATATTTGAATAAAAATTAGGAAAAATAGTGGGAACCACTACAAGAAAAATGCTGAGTACCGGCAGATTTACCGTTAGATTTATTGTCAGACATTAGCGTCGGGTTTATCTGCGGATTTGGACATAAATTTGTCAAGTAAAAAAATTACCGTCGAATTATAACATCCGACAGTAAATTTTCCGGTAATATTTGGAGAGAAAAAAATAATTGGCGTGAGGATTACCATCAGATTTATAGGAGGATAAATTGGATGGTACCCTGGATTAGTGAAACACTGCATTTTGAAGCACCGTGAAGCTTTACCAGCAGATTTTTATGTTGATAAATCTGACGGTAATGTTGCCCTAAATTCGAATTGTTGCAAATTTGAATTTTATAAGATTTTAATTTGATTAGTTCTAAGTAAAGAATTATGTTTTGAAAAATTTTAATGAAATTTAATGGATGCAAATTTGAATTTAATTCGTATGCTCTTTGCAGACATAACGACAGGCAAAGGTGTCACGAATCGGCCTCGTGGTCGTGGTAGAGGAAGGATGTCTACTGGTACTCCTGGGACTTCTCGATCATCACCCTCTACTCTGACTACTCCTGAGACATCACAGGCAATGGGTGCACATGATCAGTCATTCATCATAGTCTCTAACCCCAACTATGTGGCTCCTTTTACTACGCACCCTCGCAACTAGTTCGGCTGTTTCACCACAGTAGACTTCTCCACCACCTCCGTCTGCTCAGTATTCCACTATTTTGACGATGACGACACCTCTAGCGATAAACACCGCGGTGCCAAAATGTTCTCATGGATCCCAGCCAGATGACCCTCCACCAGATCCTATCATATGGATGACTATTTGGCCTGATGATTTGACAGTGTGAATACTATTTTAAGTCTTTTATATGCATACTATTTTAGTTAGTCCGTTTAATTTAGTTACACTCAATTTTCTAGTTTTAGTGGATTTAGGTTGTTAAGATAAGTTAGATTTAGGTTAGTGGATTTAGGTTCAAATATTTTGTTTTATATGCATACTACTTGATTGTTGATGGATGTTGCTGCTTAAGTGATATAATTCCATATTGGTTTATTTGTGAATTGTTTAGGGTTTATTGTTGACGGATAGAATTTGTGGCGCATTCTATTTATAGATAAAATTTTGCTAAAATTTTTATAAAATCTAAATATAACTGAAGTTTATAGATTACTTCAAATAATTTTTTAGTAAACTACTAATCTTAAGTTTTTCATTGATAGGTTTGTGTTAAATAACAATGTGTGTACATAGGAGTGCACTAATTTCATCAAGATGATGTACGACCACCAGTGGTCGAGCTACACGAAGATCCCTACTGAGACCAGAGAGTGATTGTTCCAGAAGTGGACAGTAAAAACTCTATATATTCAAACCTTACTTAGTTTATATCTTCTATTTTATTTAATTATGTATTTAAGTTTAATTAACTAGTGTTAAATACTCTTTATGCAAAAAAAATTATATAGGACAAGACGCACGATGTCATGATCAGGATGATCCTCGACCGTCGGATGACTAGGCAACTACAGCAGATGATGGATGACGTACGTGAGCGGCGTGACTGCCCCTATTTAGTTCCGTCCAGGCCTTAAGAAGGCATTGTATGTCCATTAGGAGACTGATGAGAGGTTCTAGTGTCGTCATCTCACGAATAGAGCTAACAGAGTATCGGCCAAGTCGTCGAAGTATACTGGTGGGTCAACGACTTTTATGAAGACAAAGGCCAGGTCGGTATGTAATTTGTTTCAATTTGTTATTAAGTTGATTTTGTTTTTGAAATATAATGTCATTATAACTTGATTTAACATGTTGTTTCAACCTGCATAGTCTAAGTCATGAGTCGTGATGCGGCGATTACGGAGACCTTCAAGTACACCCACAACTTAAAGGAGAACAAGGAGAGATTTGCTTATCAGCAGGTTGCAGATCATTATGTGAGTAAACATCATAGGGTATAACGTTTTATTTTCAATTAACTGCAGTCCTCATCATAACATGTGTTACATAGGAGTCCTACATGCAGAAATTGGCGGTGACCACAACCCAACAATCTCAGTAAACTGGAGATGACGACAACAACTCCGCTGCAGCTGAAGTCGATCCTAACACGGTTTGGTTTGAGATCACATCTGAGCCATACAAGAACCGTGTCTATGGGCTGGGATCGTTCTTCACTGACAACCTCTTCACCTCCACACTAAGACATTCATCCGCCTCTGCCACCAACTGGCCCGTCGATCTCACAAACGACATTAATTTGAGGGAGCAGGTACTAGAGCTCACCCGGAGCATTCACCAACTGACTCAACAACTGCAATAGCTTAAGAAGAAGTATCAGGAGATCCTCACATACGTCTCAGACACAAATTTCCTCAAACTAGAGTGGAGACGGGAGTTAGAGCGGCTTCAGCGGATGGAGTAATAGATGACGGTGTACCAAGATTAGATGCGGGCCAATGGCAGCACCAGCAGCGGCGCTGCTACAGGGGCACTGACATCATCGCATAATCCGCCGCCTTAGCAGGACCAGGGAGATGATAACGACGAGACTATTTGGATCTTTAGTTATTAGAATTTTATTGTAGACTGTTTCGTTGTATATTCTACTTTTTTATTGTTAATTTTTTTGTATACTTGATATTTAATTTATCATATTTGATTTCTATTATTTAGAATTTGACTACAAATTGTGCAAAAAAAGTTAATAAAAAATAAACAAAAGAATTTGACCACCTATTGTGTATAAAAACATAAATAAAAATTAAATTTATCGTCGGATTTATCGAGGGCAATATCCGACAGTAATTAGGTGGGAAAGAAAATATTGGAGTGGTAAAATTACTGGCGGATAATTTTTGTTATTCCGGCGGTAAATCCAACGATACTTAATGTTTTTCTTGTAGTGAATCATGCCAAATTGATTCATCGCACACGACTTAGCCATGGTGGGTCCTGTTCCTATCAAATGAGAGACAACAAGTCCGAGAATTTAAAAGCCCAAATTCATTTTTTTGCTGTAGCAAATCTCTATCCAATTTGTGCAATAACTTGGCATCAGTATTATTATGTGGCTAAAGACAGTGCCTTTTAGAAGCATAGCCACGAAAAATGTCATAGATATCTCCCTGAAGCACTGTCCTGAGCTCAATGTCGGTGAAGAAACCCAAACTCAAGGAGTGGTCGAGCTTCTCAACCCCTCGTCAAAATCGCCCCTAATTTTAGCACCACCAAAGAGGAAGAAAGAATGAGATTGCGATAGAGATGACTGCATCAGCAGAATAATACGAGGTAGTGACAACAATAATGATATTATAGCTAGAATTTCTACTACTAACAGCAAGTAAATCTCAATTGAAGAAAAAATAAAAAGAAGAAAATAGATGGAACATCAGCCACTCCATGACAAGAAAAGAATGAGACGGCTTCACAATTGATCAACTCACATAAAGAAGAAAAATAAGATCTGAGATTCAAGCAACAAGAAGGATTCAGAGAAATAGATAGAAGTAGAGGAAAAAGGACTCGCAAGTTCAAGGAAGGGAAGGGAGAAAAAAATGGAAAACAGGGACAGAGAAAATGTTGATAATGGAAAAGAAACGATTTTGTAGTTTAGGAGGCCACTGTTAATGTTATTTATGATAAATTGATAAAACCTAACTACAGGAATGAATGTTTGTAGCAAATTTTACGAACTAACATATAACTTTACTATTTTAATGTATTCGTGGGTAATTTTTTGTGGCTAAATCCTTTTTCTGGCAGTGTGTTTTGAAAATTTTAATATACGATAATATTTGAAAATTGAGATTTTTTTCAATTTTTAATTATTTTCAAACATCCACAAATATCCACGATGATTCAGATATACGCCGAGTAACATATCTATTACTCGTCACAATATGGGATAGAAATGGGGTCGTTTTGGCAAATAATGAGGATGGGGATAGGGGTGGCAAACGGGGCGAAACTTGCCGGACTGGTCCGGATAACTCACCAAAAAAGACGGGTCGGACTGAAAATTTAAAACTGCTATAATTAAAATGTCCGCCTAATTCCCAGATTTCAGCGGGATGGGGTGGGCTTTCCCGATGGGCCCGTCATGTTCTAAATTATAATTTAGATTATGTTCTATGTTTGATTGATTAGAGACTTGAAGATGTTTAATTATATGTTTTGGATATATTTATTTTATTTTTTACAATATTAGTTTTATTATTTTATTTCAAAAAATTTGGTTGATAATTATATTTATTACATATTTAAAATTATTAAGACTTTAATATTTGTGAATTTAGAAATTATAATTTTTTTATATCTTTAAAAATTGTAAATTTATTGAAATAATTGTAAAATTATATAATAATAATAATAATAATAATAATAATAATAATAATAATAATAATAATAATAATAATAATAATAATAATAATAATAATAATAATTGGCGAGCTTAGCCCGCTAATTCGCGAAATAAAATTTGAAATCGCCTCACTAGATGAAGTAGCACAAGGCGGATTAGCCTATTTGTTACCCCTAGATAAAAGTTGAGGGGATGCCTTCTCCTGTGGAGACTCATTACCAATGTTCTGAAAATCAGACCGGGCTAATCGGAAATCGGTCACCTAACCGATTCGGTCCACCTATAAAACCGTTTTACAAAAAATTGGCAAAAAAACTGACCGAACCGATGGTTAACCGACAAATCGGACGAACCGGCTAGATTTCAAAGAGCACCGGTTCTCCCTCCCAAGTCACGAAACGACGTCATTTGGTGCTGGAAAAAAAAAAGAAAAAGGCTGAAGTGAAGTCTGAATGCAGTGAGCCACTTTCCTAGTTTCCTCTTCAAAAAAGACTCCTAGTCACCTCCCAACCTAACCCTAATCTCGTCGACCTTCAAACGAAGCCTCACCGTCAAATGAAACAAACGCCATCGTCAAACAAAACAAACGCTGGAGCGAAGCCTCACCGTCGCAGGTCGTCGGCTTGTTGTCGTCACCGTCACCAAAACGTCGTCGTCTTGCTCTGGCCTCTGGCCTTCTGTGCTCTCCTGCGGTGAGTACTGACTACTGAGTTCTTCTATTCTTCAATCTTTTTGAGTTTTTGTCTTTGTTCTTCTATTCTTCTGTTTTTCACTTTTTCAATCTTTTTGAGTTTATATTTTGAGTAATGTTGTTTTTTCAGTTAAATTTTTATTCAGTGAAGAATTTAGGGCAGATTTGAAGTAGGTTGATGTTCTTCAGATGCAAAGTTCTTCTGAGTTCTTGTTCTGTTTCTAATTTTTTTTTATTTTTTTTATTATATGATTAATCATTCTGTAATGTTGAATAAATTTGATGTAGGTTCAATTTTAAAATTTTGCTCTGTTGAATTCTGCTCTGTTGATGTAGGTTCAATTTTTTTAATTCTGCTCTATTGAATTAACTAGATGAATTGTTGAATTTAATTATATTGAATGCCATATGAATTGTATGAACTATGAATTGATATATTAGTTTGGATTCTGAATTGCTGTCATTCTGAATTTGGATGGAACAGCCACAAAATAATCAACAATTCAAAATTAATATTCAACATCTTAGAAAACTATTCTGGATTAAGTTCCTGAAGTGCTATGTACATATATCATAACCCTAAATTCATTGGGATATTATCCAACAATAGCAACTAAGCCTAGTCCACTAAGGTTTTGTTTGAATATAGGAAAGAAAATAGAAGGAAAGAAAATAAGAGAAAAGAAAATGAGAGGAAAGACAATAGAAGGAAAAGTAGAATTATTTGTGTGTTGTTTGGATGAAGAGAAAATGAATGGAAAGAAAATAGAGAAAAAAATTTCTTTTGTTTGGATGAGAAGAAAAATGAGAAAAAAGAAAATCATAATGGTATAAAGTTACATTAATACCCTTATAATAAAATAAAGTATAAATAGTTTTATTTATTTATATTTTATTGTATTTTATGAATATTATAAAATATTATAATTTTATAAATTATTTATCTAATACATATATAATGTTTAAATATAAATCTTAATTATAATAATGTATTAAAACTATTAAAACTAAATTTATATTAATAATTATTAATAATAATAGAATCAGGGGTAGTATTGTAAATATACCAAAAATAATATTTTCTTTCTTGTTTTCTTGCTTCTAATGGAGAGAAAAAAAATTTTGTAAGACCCACATCAAAATTTTTTTTCCTTCCCATTTTCTTTGGTATCCAAACAAAGGAAAATGAAAATTTCTATTCATTTTCCTTCCACCACTTTTCTTTTTTCTTATTTTCCCTTAAACCAAACACAGTGTAAGTGAGTTCAGTTACATGGATTAAAGTGGGCCATAGTGCTCTATCAGGAACCATATCCATGTTTAAACCGTTAATAGCCCTTTTGGTCATTCCCCCGAGTTTTCTCAAGTAGCATTTGGTTACTCACCTGCACCAAAATTTGGAGAAGGGGACAAATAAAAGAAAGGGAAAAAAAAATACCCCTACTCAACAATGGACTTGGGCTACTTACCCGAGTCCCTATCACATACTTATTCTCGAAATAAAAATCTTATTCACATTTTACTTAAATACTGACAGCCAAGTATTGAATGTATAACACTAATAAGTAGAAAAAACAAAACATAGGATTCTCTTATGTACCTTCTGAAAAAATTGAACCAACTTTTCTACAAATGGAATAAGGGTGGAAATCAAATTCAAAACCTGGACCTGGAGTTGTTTATGACTTTTTAATGACTTTTTAATAATAAATTATGTATTGTTCATTTTATAAAATTGTTAAATTTTGAATCTTAGTTTAAAAATTATTGAATTTAACTTTTTAAAATTATGTATTGAATTTTTTATATTTTTACTCTATATTTAATTAAATCGATTCAATCATAATTTAACTCCGATTGAACCATTAACCATTAAACCAATTATTTGACCGATTCGATAAGTGCTCCGGTTTTCACAACCTTCCTCATTACCATCCCAAAAACCTAATGGGTACAAACGATGGACCGAAACAAACTCCCATCATCTTTATCACAAGATGACTTATTATTATGACACACATCACTAATGATTTGTACTTTTGATATTTTTACATAAAGTTACGTACGTACTTAGACAGGAAATCTAAAATATACACACACCGTCTCACATCATAATTAATTATGAAGTACTATTAATTATGCTTATTTATTTTCGACATTCCAACATGACAATAATAAGTAGCTATTATTAGAAGACTAGATTCTTCTTCGATTTTATTTTCAACGTTAACTCAGCACTGGATCTTGGAGCTAACAGCTTCTTCAACAGTGAGAAAGACCCTGCCATTGATTTTGTTGACAAAGTTTGATACCTTTAGCTTGTGAATCACTTGCCACCTTGGGTTCGCAATGGCTAACTGGTAAGACACCATATATATATAATACGTCAAAGGCAATGATTTCAAATATTAATTAAGAATTTATGAAATGGTGATGGTGTGATTAATTATTATTCAGAAATATGATGAGTTAAAGGGCAACGTATATATTGAGGCAGAATCTATAGTGCCTATGATTATAATAAGTATGGTGGTTATATAAGTATTATTAAAATTAAAGTTATATTTTTTTATATTTTGATAATATTTTTTTATTTTTAAAATTAAAAAATATTGTTAAATAATAAAAAAATATTTTAATTTTTAGCAACGTTTATTAAAAATATTATAGTTATCATTGGCACTGCAGCATGCACCATATATTGAATGGTAGCTTTTTAGATAGCTTAATTATTAGCTTAAGTAAGAAAATAGAAGCCATGTTACCTGCTTCCTATGTGAGGACAAACTCTTGTGCAGTTCCTCAAGAGCAGCAATTCCAGATGTGTCAATGTTCACCAAATCTGTATGATATATTATATATAGAAATGGAATATCATATTTGATCAATCATACTAGCAAAAAATGGTAAAGAATTTATCTTATTAAAGTATTAGCTTGTGATTCAAACATTATATTATCTCATCATTCTGTTAATTAGTTAGGGTTTTCCACTGTATGTAGTGCAGTAAGTATATATCTAAGATATTTTGTTAATGGATTTTATTTTATTTTGTTAAAATAATGGCTGGATAGTTATTTAGAAGCAGAGAGTAGAGGCACATGTACATTCCGAATATTTATACTCTCCCCATTTCATATTAAATATATTTTTTATTTTTATTACAAATTAAATGTTATTTTCAAATTTCAAAAAATTATTAACTAATTTTAACGTGTTATATGTATTCTATTATTAAATAGAATAAAAGATTGAAAAATTTAATGGAATAGAAAAAATATATTATTATGGATATTTTTGTATTTTTCTTTTAGTTATTTATATTTTAATAAAATTTAATAATTATTTTAATACTTGTGCAAAACTAATAAATCTAGTTTATAAAATGAAGAATGTCTTGATAAACTATTTAAAGATTTTATTTACCTTTAAGAGATGTATGTGAAACATACATGTAATATATCTTTTTTATAAAATAACAATCTAGACTTTATTTAGAGCATAAACATTTATAAGTAGATGATTGGGAATGGATCTTTTCAATTGTTAAAAAAATTAAGGGAGTAAAGTGTGATCAGAATCTTTTATTATTTTTTTTTATGTTTTTTTTATGTTCTACTTATAAAATTAATGATAAAAAATCACACTTTACTCCTTTAATTGTTAAAAAGAATTAAGAGAATCCATTTCTGTTGATGACTTAATAATATTCGATCGAATATATTCTAATACTATTAGAATTGAGATTAAATGTGTCTAATTCAACTCCACAAATTAGTTCAGAATAAGAAATGTCTCTTACTGTCAATGAGTTATAATAACTAAAAGGCATAGTCTTCCCATACTTATCTAAAAGGTCGCGAATTCGAATTAGAAATTTTATATTATGTTGAGAGATAAAAACAAATGTACAAAACTTTTTTTTCTAGAAAGATTTTTAATTATGAGAAATGTTTGGACGGTTAAAATTTATTGTTTTAACTTATTATTTTTAGTTATCAACCTAATTCTTTTAGTCTAATAATTCAACAATATATTTTTATCCTAAATTTTTAAACATTAATAATTGATGATCAAAACCAATAAATTCTGATAATCTTTTAACATTCTTCCTAATTATTTCATGAGTTCTAATTTGTATGAGTTAAATCTAAAACTTACTGGACATGTCAAGGATTACGAATTGAATTTGGCTTATTGCATTTCCCTTGTCATCCATCGATTCTTCTTCCTCACTGACCCATTTCATGATCCTTCAAACCAAAATTCAATATTATTATTAAGCTAATAATTAATTAAATATATGGTAGCAAATGAAATTAATAATGAGTAAAATACCTTTCTCTAACGAAAGTGGCATTTGCAAAGCAAAGCAAGGCAGACTTAAGACGTATAATGAGAAGGCCAGGGATCTTAACAGCCATTGGATACTGATTAACATCACCGAACAAATCGGTTCCCGGTAATTTTCCTAGAGTTTCTGTCCCTGGTCGTATTGATATCACAATTATCTTTGAAAACGATACTGCCACCTGCCAATAAATTAATTCATTTATAAATTAGCACAATCAATAGTATTGTTACATCACATGTTTATTATTTCACCTTTTATTTATTAATTAAATATGTGTAATAATAATATATGTGATTAGCGAAGATATATAGTAAAATTAAAGTTTTATTTTATTGATAAATAGTTTGTGATAAATTCTTAGGAACAAAAAAAAGTATTTATAAATATATATTATTATTGTTTGACATAGCTAGTAAAGCTACTTGCAGAAAATTAATTACTAAATTATTAACTCAGCCGTATGCCTGTATCAAAATTATTATTATACACTTGTTATAGATATTAAGGATGGAAATAAACTTTTTTCTGCTGAAATAAATTAGTTGAATTTTTTTTTGTCTGTTGAGTATATATCTTCATTATTACAGGTACAATAATTTATGATTATATTACGTGTATACTAAAATTAATCTTTAAAATTAATTATTAATATAAAATATATATTAAAAATAAACTAAACAACACATGTATTATTTATACACAAATACACGATATTAATTTTTGTGACTAATTTTAATGTATAAATAATATTTTAAATCATTTATTTTTCTCTTATCAACTTAAGTTTTAGAGCTTGTTTGGAAAGTTAAGGATCAAAATTCATTCCAAAATTAAATTTTTTTTCATGTTTTGAAACAAACAAAAGTTAATAATTTCAATTCCAATGAGAATTTTAATTCTCATATTTATTCTATTTATAAATTAGACTATTTGATTTTCAATTCTATTTTCATAGTTATAGCTTTAAAAATTAAAAAAATTCAAAATATTCTTACAAAAGTATTCAATCATTTTTAAGTTAAGGACAAATTAGTAAACATCAAAATCAATAAGAATAAAATTCTATCAAAGTTATGTATTATTTCAAATTATAGATTTGAATTAAAAATAAAATTGAATTTTTTTTAATAGAATTAAAATTCTTTTCTCTTAAAATAAACTTTTTAAATACACTCTTAGATATATAGTATAAAAAATTCTATAATTTAAAATTCTAAAATTTAATTCTTATTAATCTTCAAATAAAAAATTTTAGTATAAAACTAATAAAAAAAAGAAATAAAGCTTATCAAAAAAAAATCATGTAAATTCAAAAATGACAAACTTCTAACAACTTAAGAAAACGTCGAAAGAAATAGTTTCATGACATTCATAAAAATATTCTTTAACAAAACACTTGTAAGAAAAAGAAAAGCAGCAATATTATATTGTTATTAGTATTTTGGTCTTGTTGATGGGAATCTTGTGCAAGTGTGAGGATGCTCGAAGTCAATTAATGTCAACAATTCCTTAGAAATAAAGCAAATATTAAAGCAAGGGAAAAGGACTATTATATGCCATTTATAATATAATTAATCATAAAAATTAAGTCATTCCCAAATGGAGAATAATATTCACGTTGGCGTTAGTTTTTCAACATCAATCCCAGGCAGTGGAGTTTTTCAACGCATCATATATAGCATTTTTGCATCATATACTTGGTCCAAAAACATAGGTCCGATAATTAAAGTGGTGGGGTGGTGTTGTGCTTATTAAATGGAAAATCGGGGGAAGATTACATAGTTGAAATTCTTTCCTTATTTTGGCCAGACATAACAGATTCCTAAATAATAGAAACCACTGAAAAAGAAACCACTTAATTTCAAGCCAATTGGAGTAATAGACTAATAGGTTATCCACTCGTTTGTGTCCACCAATGGATGAAATGGAATTGAAAAAACATATTGCGTTTCATGATTATTTTCAATAGTAACTAAATTAGGAAACTTTTTTGGATGAACATTGAAGAGTAAATTTAGACGAAAAGCAACGATTATAACTAAATTTTTAGGAGAGTGTGTATTGAATATTATATCTTTATTTTCTTAATTTTTTATTATAAAAAAACCTTTACTCTTTACCTAAATTCTCTCTTTATTATAGTATTATCTATTAAATTAATGTATTTCTGATTTGATAACAATTAGCTAGGTATTTAAGACTGTGTTTGTTTACAGAGATAGGATACTGAGATAGGGACACTGAGACACAAAATCGTGTTTAGCAGAGAAGACATGGACAGAGATAATATGTTCAGAGACACTAAATTAGTATATTTTGTGTCCATCCTGATAGGAAGGACACGAAAACACTAACAAGAGACACAATTTATTTTTTATTTTTTCTTTTATTATTCTTGTTAATTTTTCATAATTATATTTTTTATTATTATATTTTTCATCTCAAATTTTTTTAATGAAAAAAAATGAGAATAAATTAGATTTTCATAATTTGTTCTAGTTTATCACCAAACAGAATACAAAAACACAAAATTTTGTGTGTCCTGTCCTGTTCTCAGTGTCTTATCCTATCCTATTCTCAGAAACAAGCGCAGCCTAAAGTATCATTATGTTTTATCTTTAGTTTATTTGTTATGGTGGAAGGATCATGAACATTATTTGAAATATAATTCTTTCAATCAAAAAGAGAAAAATATATAATTATAATTAGTGGATTAGCACTACTGGATTAATGATTAAAATATTTTAATCAAATAGTAAGTTTAACTAGAGTTTAATTCTTATGCACTTTTCATATAAATTTTTTATACTATCACTTAATAATTAGATGGTACAAGATAAATAAAAGTGATTATTTTTAAAAATAATGAGTGTACAACTTAATTAATTTTCTTATGTACTTATGTATAATTAAATATTAATATAAAAAAAATTTCACCCGTAATACATAAATGTTACACTACGAGTATTTAGTTTTCAATTAAACAATAATTATATGTTATTTATGTGATTTCCCTTATCATAAAGCCTAAAAATTAATTAAATACATAACTAGATATTGAAATAACTCAAATAAATTTTTTCAATGAACTATCTATTTTTTTAAAAAAAATAAAATTTCAAATTAATTTATTTATTATAATTGATTTTAAGTTAAGTATTTATAAAATTTATATAAATATTTCAAAACCAACTTTTAGTCCAAAAAAAAAAAAAAGAAGCTAAGAATTAGCTAACAAGTGAGTAATTGTTCAGTACATATATAAAATTGAATTTTTTTAATACATTTAATATATTGAGAGTGTATTTAAAGTATAAAGAAAGGTTAAATTTTCAATAAAATCTTTATTAGTATATTTCTTTTTTAACATTTTTAGAGACACTTGTTCACTAAAAAACCACTGATACATGTGCACCAATAAATGTGGGACACTAAAAATAGTCAAGAGAAATATAATTATAGGAGCAAACTAAATTATTTGTTGAATGTTATTGATTCTTATAGTATTACATTAACGATTTAGCTATCATATATTTTAAGGGTATATTTTAGAAGTATGATAATAGAAATTTTTAAATTTTTAATAAAATATCTTTTTATAATATTTTTAAAATATACTTTTATGACACATATTAACAATAAATTTACTTTACTAATATATCAAACAATGAATAATAATAGAAACATGAAAAGTACACATCAATAGTCAAAGCATGTAGAAGTGAGAATAATGATTAAGGTAGAGTATTATTCTGGTTTTTAATATTTTACTAATAAATTTTATTTTAGTTTTTACATGAATAATTAATATATTTAAAAATTAATATAATATTCGATTTTAATAGATAAATATAATTGACTTATTAATAATCTAATATAAAAAGATTTTTTGTTAAATTTTTAAATTAAATTTAATAATAAAATAATATTTAATCCATTTATTTTTTAAAATTAAAATATGATAATATTTAAAATATTAAAAATCAAATTAAAATTTTACTTAAACATAACAAAAAAAATAATAATAATTTACCCTAACTATTATTATTTGATTACCGCAACAAGAAGACCAATCTCCACAGATGCAAAGAGTACACCAAAGAAGGCACTAAGACAAGCAAGAAAGTCAAACTTATCAAGCTTCCATATTCTGAGAGCTTCATTGATATCTATGAGGCCTGGCAGTGCTGAAAGGATGACCGAAGCAAGAATGGCAGTTGGTGTGTAATACAAAAGCTTTGTCATGAACTGCAACGATATCAACACTGTCATTCCCATCACTATGTTTGACACCAATGTTTCACATCCAGCTGCATAATTCACCGCCGTTCGGGAGAATGAACCTGCAATTAATTAATTAATTAACCATTTTAATTCATTCACTTCTTAATTAACTCAATTGGTTCATGCAAGTAGTGCGTGGTATTTAAGGCTGATAATGAAATCCTATCCTAATTCTATCCGCAACTTAAAATTTTTATTAAAATTCTATTCTATTCTATTTGTGAGTTGAGAATTTTCCAATTCTAACTCTATCTGCACCTTAAAATTCTAAATTCTAATATTTTATCATACTCTATTCTACCAGTAGAAATATTAAATTTTTTTAAAGTAAATATAAAATTTAATTATTTCAAATTTTATACATATTAATAACATAAAAAATAAAAAATTAATGCTCTAAATTACTATTAAACATCTAATATATCTATTATTCACATTATTTAATATTTTTATTTTCTGCCTATACTTTTCTTAACAATAAAAAAGCCAATGTTTAAGTGAGTAGAAAAAGAAAAGTTTAAGTGAACGTTAACTAAAAATAACCAAATAGGTTATTATATATTTATGAAAAGTATAAATGTGCTCTAGTGAAAATATGGAGTGCAGCACTCCAATATTTAAAAAATAACACACTATTAGAAATAACCAATAAATTAGTAACTTCTGGACTTTATTTTTTTTATAATCTTACAAATCAAGTGATTATTAGTTCGAAGTAGACTTATCTTTTTAAATAATTTAAATTATTGATATAAAATATAATAAATAAAGAATTAAGACTTATTTAATTATTAAAAAATACAAAATTCTTTTAAGAATGAGTCATATATTTATATATGTTGTTTTAAATTATTTTTTTAATAAAATTTATGCTAGTATTTAAACTTTGCATAATATAATAATCAAAATATTATTTCACAATAGATCATCAAACTTCAGTGATATAAAAAAATTAGCCACTACATGCTATTATATTTTTTATAAACATTTGGCAGTATTTTTTAATTTGATAATTTTTTTTTACTTTGCCAAAATAAAAGTGTTACAAATAGTAAAAAAGAACAAACTTAATTTTAACAATATCTTTTAAGTGTTCTAAAAATTTCATAGCCACTCTAACCATCATAGAATGGACCAATATATTATATAAAAGACCAATATAATTACAAAGGTTATGAAAATCAAATTGGTCAATGAATCAGTAGAGTGATTAGTTTAATAATTTAAAGATTCAATCGAAATTTAATCGAAATTTAACGTGTTTAATTTAAATATAAAATAAAATTATTAAAATTTTAATATATAATTTTAAATATTTAAATTAATTATTTTTAAATTGAGAAAAATTAAGATTTTATAATTTTACATAATAAATTATCTTAATTTATCCTTAAAAGTTTACAAACAACTTCTAAAACATCAATATTTATAGCTAACAAAAATTAAAATGTATGTAAATGACAAAATTATAATGTTCTACCACTATCAGTTATTCTAGTTTCATAAAAGTTATAAAAACAAAAAATTAACAACAGAATTAGAAAAATTAACAAAGAGAATCAACAACTTAGAATAAAAAAAATCAACATAAACAACTCAAAATAAAAAAATTCTAGTATAAACAACTCACAATTAAAAAAATAACATAAACAACTCATAATAAAAAAATTTAGCACAATGCAGTAAATCATTGCACCATAACACCATCAACAATTCAAAATCAGAAAAATTAAAAAATTAGCAACCAAAATCAATAACTCGGAATAAAAAAAATCAGCAACTAACAACTCAAAAATTAAAATAAATAAAATTAATAAAATAATCAAAATAAATTGAGGCAGCAGTGTTTTCTGCAGCAAGGGAGGAAGAAAGATGATGGTATGGCGAATACTTCACAGCCGAGCAGAGAGAGATGTTACAGAGAGAGAGATGTTAGAGAGAGAGAGAGATGTTAGAGAGAGAGACAGAGATGACGATGATGTAATCTTCTGCAGTGATGATGCAACATCTCTAAACAAACCTTCGTGCGACGCTGAGGAGAAGAGAATCGAGGAAAAACGAACTGACCTTCTACGGGCAACAACGGCACCGTAGTCTGTTTTCACTGGCGATGAAGTACCCTCTATTAGAGGAGAAGAATTTGGCAATAGAATGGTGACTAAGTTTCACAAAGGATTTCGAATGTTAAGGTTGGATTCTAGGTTCACAGTGAAAGAGAAAGGGAGAGAGGAGGGATGGTAGCTAGATCTGATTTTTTTTTTAATATATATAAGAAAAGAGAATCTGATTATTTTTTATATATATACTTGAACTGATAATTTTAAAAAAATATGGTCGATTCTGATAATTTATCAATTAATTGTCAGTTAGTCGATTCTTAAATCGGTTTTTTGCAAGACAGTTTTTATGTTAGTACGATGATAACATTTTTTTTCGCTTTGCAAAATAAAAGTGTTAATAAATAGTAAAAAAGTGCAAACTTAATTTTAACTATATCTTTTAAGTGTTCTCAAAATTTCATAGCCACCACTCTAACTTATCATAGAATAGACCAATATAATTACTCATATAGTACATGAATATTACTCTATATTCAAATGTAAATTAAATATTTGAAATATTTAAAATTTAAAAGTTTTTATATACATAATTTTCGTTGAATAATTTATTTCTACTATATAATATGTAATATATTATACAATTTATTTAGGTATAAAAAAATCGAGAGGATGAAGCATAATATACATAAAAAAATTTAAAATCAGTAAAATATTAGAATATTGGAAAAAATATTAAAAAATTATTAGAATTTATTGTTTTTAGACATCACTTTTAGAATATCAACTCAATTTCTTTAGTTTAGTAATCTAACAACATTTTTTAATCTATACTTTTAACTATTATTTTTTTTAATTCCAACTTCATTTATCCATATATGACTCATATTCAACTTCATCTCATCCAATTATTCAAACTTAAAAAAAAAAAAAAAAACCCTAGCAGAGAAAGAGTACGTATTCCGTACTCAAGGAGAATGAGAGAAGGAGAGAGCGGGGGCGAACGGTTGAGGGTGAAACACAGTGAGGAAGATGGCCATGCCATCGGAAGAGATAAGGGAGAGAGCGTGGGTGGGTGTGTATCCGGTGTTAAGGAGGGTTCTTCTCGAGAGGGGTTAGAAAAGCCATCCAAGGTCTCTTTTAGAGATAAAGTCATTGGTGCAGAAAAGTCTAAGGCCTTTGCATTAGTAGGGTCTTTATCTGGGGATGGTATCGCGACGGTGACAGGTAAGCAGGGTGATTCTCGTCCACCAAGTGTCAATTTTACCAAGGAGGCAAAGAGTTGTCTAGCTGAACCTTATAAGGAAGCCATCGTGATCAAGGTGCTGGATAAGCATTATGGCTACACGGCTCTCATGCATAAGCTTCGGATAGTATGGCGCATCAAAGGAGGGTTTGATTTGTTGGATGTGGGGTTTGGGTATTTTTTGGTTAAATTTGATATTGCTGCGGATCGTGAGAAAGTCATTCTTGGTGGCCCGTGGTTGATAGACGGTCACTATGTTGCAGTAAAGCCATGGGATGTGGATTTTAGGCCATGCGAAAAATCCTTTGGATCAACGCTGGTATGGATTCGAGTCTCGGGACTTCCAATTTGGTGCTACCAGGAACAAGCAATGCTGCGAATTGCTTCTGCAATAGGGATTCCGGTGAAAGTAGATTTGGCTACTAAGCTTGCAGAAAGAGGAAAATATGCTCGAGCTTGTGTTCAAATTAATCTTGAGTTGCCTGTAATCAAACATATTATAGTGGAGGGTGTGACTTATGAAGTGGAGTACGAGAGTTTACCGTTGATTTGTGCTACTTGTGCACGATATGGGCATGATAAATCGTTGTGCATGGAGAAGGAGTCCTTGGAAGGAAACGGGAATTTCTTTGGTGATGAAAAAAATAATGAAGCCCCGACACTAGTGCCACACAACAATCATGAGATTCAACAAGAGGCTGAATCAGAAGCTCGTGTTTTGGGTGAGAATCCTCGTAATTTGGGTGAGAAATTAGGAGTTGTTAAAGGGAAGGATGTGGTTACGAAATCATTGGCTCCTCACATACCTGATGGTCATGTTAATGAGGCATGCATGGATGATGGAGAGGGCTGGCAACAAGTGCTCCGTAAGGGAAAATTCACAATGGGCCAGTCATCATGTTTGAAGGACCAAGATGGAAAGCAGCACAAGTTTGGTTCGAGAAGGGTTCCAAGACCCAATTTGCATGGTGATGGAGGTAAATCAATTGGCATTAGGATGGGGAAACAAGAAAAATATGAAATTGCGCCATCTCCATCACGCAGAACTCCTGCACGTCGTGGAATTTCTCTACGGAAGCGTCCTCGGCCTTCCTCCTTGCAGAACTCGCCAGTTGATAAAAATGGTGGCACAATGGAGGAAACCTTAGTAGATGGAAGCATGACAGGTGCAGTGTCAGGAGGTCCAAAGGTGGCAATTATTGAGGATCAGAGTGTGCCAGTACCGCAGGACAAACCACCTATTGAGGTTGGTGATTCTGTTTAGAGTTTTATGTTCTTATTTATTCTGTCCCTATTATTTATGGATAGTTTAAATATGATTGTTTGGAATATTAGGGGTGCTTCTAATAAGTTAGCCCGTGTGCATTGCAAGGAACTTGTTAGGAAATTTAGACCTGTTTTCTTTATTGTGGTTGAAACTCACTCCCCTTTTCAGCATTTAAAATTATTCTGGAAAAGATTGGGGTATCACTCTGTTGGTATAGTAGAAGCAGAGGGGCATAAGGGAGGTATTTGGTTTCTATCCTCTATGAAGGGTGTTTGTTGTAAGTTCATTGATGCTTTTGATCAGGGTGTTACTGTTGAGGTTCACTTTGATAATTTAATTTGGAGGTGTAGTGGTATTTATGGCAGTCCTCAATTTAATAAAAGGGTTCTCCTTTGGGATTATCTTGTTGCACAATCCATGGTTTTTCAAGGACCTTGGATTGTTCTTGGTGATTTTAATGAAGTCAAATTTTCTCATGAATCTAAGGGCTGTCAGTTTTCTCATCAAAGAGCAGACATGTTTGCTACTTCATTAGGGGATAGTGGTTTGTTTGATCTGAAGACTATTGGGAGGCAGTTTTCTTGGTACAGGAGGGTGAAAAATTATGTTGACGTGGCAAAAAAGCTTGATTGAGTCTGTATAAATAATAGTTGGTTATCTATCTTTCCAAAGGCTTATGCAGAAGTTTTAAATAGGCTTCAGTCTGATCATTGCCCTATTCTGGTGCATTGTAAAGGTCGTCCTCAGCCTAAAGGGAATCGACCTTTCCGATTTGTTGCTGCTTGGGCTACTCATCCTGGGTATAGGGATATTGTGAACCAGTCATGGTGGTCTGGTAATAGAGGAATTCATGGCAAGCTTTCGGAAGTACAGAAGAATTCACTAGAGTTTAACTCGAAGGTATTTGGTAACATTTTTGTTAAGAAATGTGAATTAGAGCAGCAGATTAATTATTTACAAAAGCGTTTGGAAGTGGTGGATAGTATTTATTTGCGTCAGAAAGAGCAACAGTTGCTTGATGATTATAATAATACTCTAGTGCAAGAAGAGCTCCTATGGTTCCAAAAGTCCAGAGAGTAGTGGGTAAGGTTCGGGGATAGGAATACAAGATTCTTTCATATTCAAACTCTTGCGCGAAGGAAGCATAATAAGATTCATGGCCTTTTTCTCAAGGATGGAGTGTGGGAAACTGATCCAGAGGTTCTGAGTCAAGAAGCAGAGTCTTTCTATAAAAACTTATTCTGTCATTTGGATGATGTTGATTTGGGTTGCCTTGGTGATGTGCCTCTTCCTTCTCTAAATGAGGAAGCTTGCAATAACCTTACGGCACCAGTTACTATGGAGGAAGTCAAAGCAGCGGTTTTTCACATGAACTCTTTTAAAGCTCCGGGTCCTGATGGGTTTCAAGCTTTCTTCTTCAAAGAATATTGGGAGATCATTGGTCTTGATGTTTGGAAGATGGTTAAGCAGGCATTCTCCGGTGTTCCTCTTGATCCAAGAATGTTGGAGACTTTACTAGTTCTCATTCCAAAGGTTGAATCACCGGTATCTATGAAAGATTTCAGGCCGATTAGTCTCTGCAATGTAGTTTACAAGATCATCATGAAGGTCCTTGTTAATAGGCTTCGTCCTCATCTTGCGGAGATTGTTGGCCCGCTTCAAGGAGGATTTATTCCGGGACGAGGAACTCCTGACAACATCATTATTGCCCAAGAAGTCCTCCACTTTATGAAGAAGACTAAATCAAAGAAAGGCACACTGGCATTTAAGATTGATCTGGAGAAAGCTTATGACAGAGTTGACTGGAGGTTTTTAGCTCATACCCTTAAAAGCTTTGGTTTTCCTATTCCTACACTTAATTTGATTATGAATTGTGTCACTGCTTCTTCCTTATCTATTCTTTGGAATGGGAGTCGTCTGAATGGCTTTACTCCTAGCCGAGGTCTTAGACAAGGAGACCCTATGTCACCCTATCTTTTTGTGTTGTGTATGGAGCGATTGGCATGCTTTATTAGTCATCAGGTTGATTTGGGATTGTGGAAACCGATTGCTATTTCTAGAGGAGGACCAAGAATATCCCACTTAATGTTTGCGGATGACTTGCTTATATTCTGTAAAGCTACAAAGAGACAAGTGCAAAATGTGATGTTGGTTTTAGAGACTTTTTGCAAAGCATCTGGGATGAAGATTAATGTGGAGAAGTCTAAAGCGCTTTGCTCTAAGAATGTCTCTGCAACAAGGAAAGAGGTTTTCACTGGGGTATCCTCTATCAGATTTGTCCAGGACTTGGGCAAGTATCTTGGAGTTACCCTTAGCCATTCTAGGGTGACTCGTTCAGTTTTCAATGGTGTCCTGGATAAGATTCGGAGTAGGCTAGCAAGCTGGAAAGGAAGTTTACTCAATCGGGCTGGTAGACTTTGCTTGGTTAATTCTGTTGTCGCTGCTATTCCCACGTACCAGATGCAGATCTCTATTTTTTCCAAAGGAATCATTAGTAAATTGGAGTTTATGATGAGGAATTTTCTTTGGGAAGGACAAGTTGATGGAAGAGGATTGAATCTTGTTAGTTGGAAGGTACTGGTTACTCCAAAAAAATATGGAGGTTTAGGGATTAGAGATCCTTATTGTGTAAATATTGCTCTTCTTGGGAAGCTAGTTTGGACTTTCTTCCAGCAGCCAAACAAGCTATGGGTCCAATTGTTAGATGCCAAATACCGATCATCTCTATATGACTGTTTTAGTTATCCTAAGAACAAGGACTCTCCCATTTGGAGGTGTCTTTCCAAGGCTTGGGAAGTGTTGAAGGATGGGTTTGCTTGGTGTATTGGAGATTTGAACCAGAATTTTTGGTTTTCTAGCTGGAGGAAAGAAGGACGGTTATCTAATGAGATCGATTATGTTCACATTTCTGATTCGAATCTATGGATACAGGATATTTGGTCGGTTGGTAGGTGGCATTTAGATACTCTTTATTCTCCTTTATCTCAAAATCTGAAAGATAATATTCTTTCTTACAATCCAGATGAACAAGCAGGTCCGAAAGTGGGTTGGTATTGGAGTGGGTCTGCTGCCAAAGTCTATAACTCTCGCAATGGTTACTTGTGGTTGTGTAAGCAGCTGTTTGGTTGGGAGGAGCGGGAGAATTGGCTTTGGCTTTGGCGCCAGCTTGTTCCGGAAAAGCATAAGTTTTTGGCTTGGTTGTGTCTTAAGGAGGCTCTTCCTACTGCAAGTTTTCGCTTTAGAAGAGGGATGTCGTCATCGGATAAGTGTTCGAGATGTCTTTCTAGCCAGGAATCGGTTTTACATTGTATTCGGGATTGTCCCAAAGCTCAGCTTGTCTGGCATAGGTTGGATATTTCTTGTCATCCTTTGAATTTGAAGAACTGGTTCTTGTATCATAGCAGAGAGCATCCGTTCAAGTTCTTTTCGGGACTTTGGTGGATATGGCGAGCAAGGAATAATGACATCTTTAATCCCGATGAAACTTGGCCTCCGGAAAAAGTGATTTGTCTGGCATTAACTTCAGAAAAGGAGCTTAGGAATATCTTTGAATTACAACGTATGTCCCTTCCCTCTACTCTAAATGGTTTTTGGAATCCCCCATCCATTGGTACTTTTAAGATTAATTATGATGCTAGTTATTTTGGTTCGGGTGATAGTGTTGGTTTTGCTTGTGTTATTAGAGATTGTAATGGGAGCTGGCAAAGGGAGTGTTTGGGAATGATTGAGAGTAATAGTATTCTTCAAGGAGAATTGTTTGCTATTTGGAGAGGATATCTCTTAGCTTGGGATGTGGGTCAACGAGATGTTATTTGTGAGACGGATTGTGTGGAAGTATTTAATCTTGTTACTCAAGATGGTTTTGGGTTTATTGATCCACTGGTGCTCAAAATAAGAGATATCATGCATTGGAATTGGCGGGTTGACTTTCGTTTGATTATGAGAGATGCAAACACGGTGGCAGATACTATGGCAAAGATGGCGATGAAGTTACAACTTTCGCATATGGAGCTTCTTTTACCTTGGGAGGAGTTTAAGAGTAGTCTTAAACGGGATTGTCCCTCTATTTAGGCAGTTCCTTGTTTTGTTTGTTTTGTTTTTCTTTGTTTAATTTATTTCAGTCACCAAAAAAACAATTCTATTATTGACATTTGAGCTTGAGTTTGTTGATAAATCGAAAATATTTTTTGTATATTTATTTTATCAATTATGTGTACTGTCTGAACCATATTAACCTGCTAAATATTATAATTGGATTCCTATATAAAATATTATTCACCCTATTTAAAATATAATTTTGTATGCTTTGATAAAAATTTCTTTGTAATTCAACACACGTTATAGTGCATAAAATACTAAACGAAAATAAATATAATCAGAGATAAAACCTATACATTCATGTGTATTTGATATAATCTAACCATTATATGGCACTTGTAATTAATAAATTTGTACTAGCTTCCATTGTTTTTTTCTTTAGCTTAAATAACGACTCAGTGAGATCACAATATTTGAGAAGCAATATGTTTAGTCCTATTTATAAACAAGTGTTTGTTTTAAAATTATAAAAAACAATTTTTGCAACTTGCAAATTTTCAAAAGAAATAAAAAAAAATTCACAATCTACGAAATGGACAAAGCAAAAAAGCACTTGTTTTTCGCTATGTGCAAAAATCATACAGAAAAAATGGGTTGCTTTTCACAACCTATGAAAGCAATTTCATATCAAATAATGGTGCTTTTCACAATTTGCAAAAAGAGTGGTGGCCCATATACGTATTTTACTCTTGACCTATTTTAAAGGAAATCACTAATTTTAAGTTAATATAACAGTTTTTGAGTATCAAAATAATTGTCATATTATATTTTTTGATTATTTATGAAAAATGACAGGAAACTAATTTTAAGTAATTAATATTAGCCAATTTCTTTTTATTGTAAATTTTTTTTAACATTTATTTTGTGAGAATTTAGGATTTAAAATTTAAAATTTATAGTTTATGATTCAAAATTTAGGATTTAAAATGAAAAGATATTGGTTAATATTGAGTAACATTCAAAATTGACTTTACCATCGTAATATTAGCCAAGGCTTTTCTAAAATTTAATAATTTTTTCTTAGATTTGCTATATGAAAAAAATTTTGCAAGTCAACACTATTACCATCATAACTTCCCCTTTCCTCTTTTTCTCTTATCCTTTCTCTTTTTTACTGTTGCTTTATTTCCATTTTCTTCTCCATTATCCTTTCTTCTTGTCTGACCCTCTTTACTTCTTTTTCCACCTAAATCTATACGTTTAGTGATCCCAATCCTGGTTACTCTCAGTCCTATTTCAAATTGGAGACTATCGAGAATGCAAACAATTACAATGGTGCCAAAAGTATTTTTATCTCCGATGGTCTGGTGCTTCCACTATCAATTGAGATGGAGTCGTCGACCACCAAGGAGATTTCAGGGAGGAATCAAGTGAGATAATATAAGATGAAAAGACACCACATCCAACTCAAAACCTTAAGGTAGTAAGTTAATGAGTCTCTCATCTTATAAACTTCTCACTCTTCCTTACCCACCTTTGCCGGGACGACTTTCGATACTTCACCTTGAATAACCCTTAAAACCATCAGACCAATTAACCATCGGCTCTGATACCACTTGTTAGGCCTCCGTGGGGAGCTCTCGACCACCAGAGAGATTTTGGGGAGGAATCGAGTGAGGGAACATAAGATGAGAAAACACCACATCCAACTAAAAACCTTAAGGCAGTAAGTTAATGGGTCTCTCATCTTATAAACTCTTCACTCTTCCTTACTTTCTTTGATGTGGGACTAATTTCATGCACCTCACATTTGCAACATGAACAAGTAGAAGGTAACATGTTTCTCCTTTTAATATCCCAACCCGTATTTTCCTTTCTATTTTTGTTTTTGCTGTTTTTAATTTTTTCCGGTCATTAACTTCAATAACCTTAGTGGTACTCCCTTTTTGACATTTCTAGCTTCTCTCTTTATGAGTGGTTCTCTCTTTTTTGTGGTCATTACTAGACATAAACAGTTTATCGACGGCCTGTGATGAAGCAAGTCATCGGTAATAAAGCAACTGTCGCTACTAAAAACGTGTACTTCATTTTTTCGTGCGTTTTATTTACCAACAGTCAAGCTGTCGATACTAATTGGCACCCACTGTGGGTCAATTGGCGTGCCTTATTATTTTTTTTTATTTTTCAAGTAAAAATTGTCATTGTTAAATTTAGCATGTTCACTAAATTATTGATGACCAAGTTGTCGGTAAAATTCAGTTAAATGAAACATAGCATTTTAAGGTGTCAGTAACATAATTTATCGATCCCGTGATCGTCGGTAAAACAATAACCAATTTAAAACATGTCAACTCTCTCTCTCTCTCTCTCTCTCTCTCTCTCTCTCTCTCTCTCTCTCTCTCTCTCTCTCCTTTGTTTGTGTTTGTGTGTGTATGTATGAGGCCAAACCTTGCAGGAGCAGCGCAACGTTGTGTTCGTGTTGAAGAGAGCTTCAATTTAATTGGTTTATTTTTTGTTTTTTTGCAATTTTTTCAAACTTTTTAACCTCTATTTTTTATTTTTGGATTAATTTAGAACAATGTTGATCAAAATATTGGTTCTTGTTGTTATCAGTGTTGTTGCTGCTGTTGCAGCTACTATTATGCATGTTTAAAATAGAGTCATGAACTCTAGAAAAAATTTGTAGTGTTAGAGAGGTGAAATGATTTTGTGCGAGGGTATAAGGTGATTAGAATGGCTAGGATTAACAAATTAAATGTAGGTTCTATGTTGATTATTTGTGTTGATTGCATTTGGTAATTAAAAAAATTGGAGTGTCCTAATTATAGAAGAAACTCTTTATAGGAGAGACTCTACCAAAGTTTTTTAAAAAATTTGAAATACTCAATTAATAAAACTTAAATACGAACTTTTTTAAGGACTATGTAGGAGGAATTAAGTGCTAATGGTATATATAACTTTCACTACATGAAATGCACTAAAAATGGTCAAATTTACTGTCAAATTTTTTCGATAATTTTATCGGCTAATTTACCAGCAGATTATACATGAATTTTGTCATTCTACAGGAGTTACTGACGGATGTGCAAAACTTCCTATAAATCCGACGTAACTAATGACAGAAAAATAAATGAAAAGGCATGTCCTTTTTCGTTAGATTTGACATTAGATTTTTCCGACAATAAGCCAATTTAGTGAAATGCACCATTTTGTTCATGACCAACTCATTACCATCGGATTGTATTTGAACTAATAGATATACAAAAGGGCCTCCTCCCTTATTCTGCAAAATCAATGTCTCTCGCTCTATTCGCTGTCTCTCCTATCACTCTCTCTTTTACTGTCGTATCAAGGAGGACCGTCGCTGCCACTCCACAAAGTCACCATCGTCAGTGCTGCCTACCTCGTCATTGTGCATGTTACGGTCACTATTTGTAGCCGCCTCTTTTTTTTACCATAGTTTGTCTCTCTTTTTCACTACTATATTGCCCTTCCTTCCAATGAGTCTCTCCGATGCCACTTTCAAGCATCAGGTATACCCAACTCTAGCTTAATCTTCACTATAATAATTTTTTTTATTTTTGTTAAAAATAAATCCTAATCTCAAATTCCGCCACAAGCTACTGCCCCTGCTTGCACCTCCACTGCCATCATTGTCCAAGTTTCAGAATTTAAAATTTTTGTATATATATTGTATATAATTTTATTAATTTTTTTATTTAGTTATGTTAAAAAACTAATAATTTTGTTTGTGTTTTATTTTTATTTTTCTCTTTGAATTAATTTTTAAATTGTGTTAATTAATTTATCAATTGTGTTAAATATGAAAAATCGATAATATTGATATTTGTGTTAATTTAGTATACACCATGATTGGTTAGTTTGTTTTGTTTTAGTTAGTTATGTTAAGTTAGTTAGATTTGATTAGTTTCGCTTATGTAATTTATGGAATAATAAGGGAATGTGCACTATAACGGATAGAATACGATGTTTTCTCGAATCATTGTTTGTTGTAATTTATATTTGCAATTATTTCTTCTGTAAAAATTGAAAAGTTTCTTTGGTAGAGGTATCTAAATTAAGAAAAAACTTTGCCAATTTTTCATTAAAATTGTTTAAAGACATATTTGGTTTGTAAAAAATAAAAAATTATATTTGGTATTGGTTTTAAATTATAGACAAAATTCTGCCAAAGTTTCTAACAATTTTAATAAATTGTGTTGTTGGTTAAATTCTAGGTTATTTGTGGCAAAATAACTCCAAGTCATCATTTGTGAATGTATGATAGGGATAACGGTCAACGGGAGATCGAGGGGTTTAAAACCTGAGTTCTTTGTGGGAGGTTGATCAGTTTTTTGAAAAAGAGCCTAAACCAGAGGTAAAGAGATGCTTGACAGGGAGAATCATGAGGGGTTCAAGCGTCGCTGAGCCACAAACTGGGCCAACAGTGAATCGACCAAGGCGTCCAAGTATACTAGCGGTTCGGAAACTTTTATGAAGGCAAAGGTCAGGATGGTATATAACTTGATATAATATAGTAGGTTCATTTATTTCGTAATATATAATCATTTTCAATAAATGTTCACACTAGAAAATTGTCATCCTAATAACCTTTGCATTTCACGTGGTAGAAATCATACACACAGAACTTAGGAGGCCATAACCTAGCAATCTCAGCAGAGTGGTGAGGACGGCAACAACTCCTCTGCTTCTATAGTCGATTCTGATGCGATGTGGTGCCAGACTGCATCCCAGCTGTACAATAATCATGTCAACAAACTAGGGCCGTTCTTCGCCAGCAACGACCTCACCTACACCTTGAGGGCTTCCTCCACCTCAGCCATTAGTCTACAGATCTCGAGCACGTTGATTTGCGGGAGCAAGTACATAGCCTGATCCAAAGCCTTTAGGATCAGGGTCACCAGCTGCATCTGCATGAGGAGAGGTATAATGAGCTCTTCGCACGCATGATAGAGAAGGATGGTCGTGATGTAGAGCTAGAGTCCCTAAAGTAAGAGCTAGAGAAGATCCAACAGAGTTGCACACCGATGGCGGCCCACTATCACTAGATGCGCACTAGTGGTAGTGTCGCTGTTGGAGGGGCATCCTCGTCCTTTACACGGCGGCACTGGCACAGGCACCGACACCATCACCTATATCGCTGATGCAGTAGGACCAGAGGGACGATGGCGACGATTATCAGGACCTATAGTGATTATGATTTTGTTTTGATTTGTTTGACAGTATTATTAGTTTATATGTTTTACTATTTAGATTAAAAATACTATTCGATTTTCATTAACGGAAATTTGAATATTAATTCTTAACATATTGATGATGATATATCAGATTATAAAAGGTATTCTATATAGCCATTCTAAAAAAAATAAAAATACAATAAAAATTTATGATTACCATCAGATTTACTGTCTGTATTAATTAATTTTATTTTTTAATAATATTTATAAATAATATATTAATGTTAGATTTATTAGAGGATGAATTCAACGGTAAAGAACATGCAAAATGCAATTTAATGGAGCCAATGTTACCCTTGAAAAATTTTCAACGATACGACATCCAGAAATTCACCATATAACTTCAAATCTGTCGCTAAATCCACCAGTAATTAATGACGGATGAAAAAATCCATTGGTAACTTGTTACCGGTGAGATTTTTATCGTCTAAATTTGTCTACTGCTAAATTCGATGATAACCAATTCACCAGCAAATTTTTTTGGTAATTTTGCCAATAAATCCAATAGTTTTCGACAACTTTCTTGTAGTTTTTATTTACTTTTGCATGCTTCAGGTGACATGGCTGGTGACAGAAGTAGGAGCTGAGCTTACGGTGGACTAATTGGTGGTCATCATCGTAGGTGGCATGGGTGCATCATCATCACGCACCTAGCCTATGACTATCACAAATACTACCAATCTTGTAGTTGATATACAGACACAACTGTTGCAGGGGTTGGACTCTGTTAGCATGATACCGACCCTGGGTTTATCCTCAAAGACAGAAGGCACACACCAGACACCTCTATAGCCACAAGCATCACCTAATCCACAGTAACAGCCGACATAGTCAACAACTGGAGCTTAAGGAGGTGCCCTATTTACACAGCCTGTTCAACAAAGGCTAGTGTGAGATATAGGTGGCTGGTATATTTTACATTTACAAGTTTAAATAATTTTATATTATAACACATGCATATATTCTGAAAATTGTTTCCTTAACACATGCATATCCTTGCATGATTGTGCACCTAGATATCCTCTAAAATTTTTGAGGAAAAAAAAACATTTGCCTTAACCCTTATTAATCTTCAATTTTAAACCCTGCATCTTTTGTTTCAACTTAAATTTGTTTGACGTGATAGCATTTATGCTTTTAATGATTCCCTCTTAGTTTTACCCATTGTTGATGGATGTCCTATTTGATTGTGTTTCTAATCATTCTCTTAATTCTTGGTGAATATTGCCGTTGATTTTAGTGGCTATCTCTTGTGAACTTCGTACTTCTTTAATCCAACATAAATTTGTTTTGACTTTATACACCATCTTTTCCTTTATTGTTCTATCAAAGTTTCTTCATTTAAATTTCCTTGTTAAGATGCGATTGATTCTCTTTTTTGGCATGCTTCATTGTTTCTGTATATCCTTATTTAGTTGCGATCTCACGCATCGCTTCGAATTCTTGCGAACATCATCTATGGTGCTTGTTCTTCTCTTTCTAAGTTTTGTATCATTTTAGGTAAACTCGAGCTTGTTTCGATGTCACGTGCGATTTCTAGATATAGCAAACGATACCGCTAGTTCTTTAGGATAAGGTTTATCGATGTTCAAATTCAAAAAGTTATAATTCTAAGGCTTGACGTGAGACTGGTTACTACCAAAGAGATGTACAACAAAACCAAGAGATTATGAAGTAAAAGTGTATTTTGAGGAGATTGACAAACTAAGTGAAAAGTGCTATGTATATCTAAGTTGTCAAGGGAATGAGAGTAGGTGAATGTCAATCGCATCGTTTTAACAGAAATCTATCTTATAACTTTTACACCTCGTTATAGGTCTTTCTCATGTTTGGTAAAGTCCTAAAAACATGTAAAGTTTTGCAGATTATAACAATTTTTGAATTTTCGAGGGCAAAAATTTTTGTAAGGAGGGTAGAATGTAAAATTCCTATAATACCCTTACTCTTCTTTTTTCCAAACCAAACCCTAATCCTCTTCTAAAACACATACACACACACGAGAATGAAATAAAGAAAGAAAATGAGACAGAGAAGAGAACCAAGATGCCAGAGAGAGAAAGAGCAGGAGGCACGCCATGCCTTGTTGCCGTCGCCTAAGCATCCATCGTCGCTACGGTTGCCTGGGTCATCATCGAAGGGAGCCGTTGCTAAGCTTGAGAGAGCGAATGAGGGAGCTTCTTAGAGAGAGAAGGGTGTTCGCGGAGAAGGAAGAACCATGATGAGGGAAGAAAGGGGGCCACCTCCGTCGCGGACAAGCCATTACCGTAGAGGCCGCCGTCATTGCTGAATGAAGAGGGAGAGTTTGAGCTGGTCAGAGAAAGGAGGAAGAGAAAGTCGCGATGGAGGAACTGTTCACCATTGTCGCGTCTGCTGTTGTCATCAACGGAGCTCATCGTCAGGGGAGCATCACCGATGTCACTACTAATGAATCGTCTCAGTCCCTATTTTGGTCTTGCTCAGCCCCACACCCCCTTCATTCTTGTCTCTGAATCAGCATCATTTTAATTGCGATAATATATGTCTCTGTTTTAGTACTATCACTCTACTTTTGTTGCATTTCTGCTGGAAATTATCTTGAGTATTGGTATTGGTGAACAGACGGAGTTGTTGATGTCACGATTACATTTGCGATGTAGTCGTGGAAGTTACTCTCACGGTCTCGGTCCAAATTTTACACTCTTTCATTCCATTCTATTCCAACCTTTATCACCTTTTAATTGGCATTCCGGGCTTGGTCTCTTAGAACCAAATTGTGAGTAGGCTTTATATTTATAATTGTTTGATTGTGCATCTATATTTATTTTGACATATATCTATTATGATTTTTGAATTATACTCACTATATTTGTCTTGAATGGTTTTAAATTGATTAGAATAATTGATTTATTAGAATTAAGTAATTCATTTTTATGAAGTTTATACTTTCGGAACTATACATGAGACCATATATATTTTTGATGAAGTTTTGCATTATTCTAAAATGTTTGATTTTACTTGAATATCTGTTTTTGAGACCATATATTTTTTATGAAGTTTTGTATTATTCTAAAATGTTTGATTTTACTTGAATGTGTGTTTTTGAAGCATTGAAGTATTTATTGGTACTCACTTACTTTAAAGATTGTGAAATATGTTTGAAATTTTTTATGATTGAAAAAGTATGATTGGAAAAGATTTCTGATGAGATAGTACAATATAATTTGATTTGATTCGATACCTTATATATTTGAAAGATCAAAGATTTGTTGTATTTGAAATTATATTTTTTGAATTAGTTTGGGAGGCTGATATTTGAAAACCGTAGTTAACGGTGGTTATGACGTTAATTTAGATGCATCTAACTCAGACTCCAGGGGTGTTGCTAGCTTAACATGTAAGCCACGCGTTAGATCTGTTATTTTGTTAGGACACACGAGAGGAGGTGGCTACCCATAGAGGTGGAGCTGCCCAAGTGTGGACTTTTGATTTGATTTCTGTATGAGAACTCCCTTATTGATTCATTTATTATTATCAACTATTATTTTTTAATTAAATTTTTTTTAATATAATGTTTATATGGTCTCATGTCGATTATAAATGTATTGTCTAGTCACTGAGTTGCAAAACTCAACCCGTTTTTCTATAAATATTTTTCAGGAACAATTATGTGTCTATGTGAGACTTTCTATTCAAGATGTAACGATCTGCAATGAATATCTATTCTTTAACGAGTTCCTAGATGTATATACTCTATATAATACAGATAGAGTCTAACCATTTTTAATTATTTTAATTTTTGTTAAAAATGTATAACTATTTATTTTAGAACTTGTAAAATATTTATAACTTTTTTATTCAAGTTATATTTAAATATGTTAAACTTGCTATGAGATTATTTTCTGAGTCATGACTCATTTTAGACCATCACATTATAAGTTCTAGAATAGTAGTTATCTTTTTTCATATGTAAAGAAGCTAAAGCTACTGTATAAGGTTGATGTATGAGACCTCACATATAGCAATGCAATATTTAAAATTTGTCATTATTTTCTCTATGTTTCTTTTATCTCACTAGTCATCATTTTCATAGGGTGATTTGGGTACGGTGGTGTAGATATGTTATATATGGGATAATACATTGAAAATTGCTTTTTCATTCGCGGAAACATCTTTAAATCAAGAGAAAATTCAGACTCTTAGAAAAGAGAAAAAAATATCTCACAATGTTATAGAACTTTCTGTATAGAACTAAAAGTTAAAGAGATTTAGATTTGTTCTTATTCTTATCCTTTAAAATTCTGTTTAATCGAATATTGTTTTTCTCTTAAGCTTTAGCTCAATATAGAAAGTATATATATATGATTGAGATCTAATTTTAGAGAAAATTTCACTCTTCTCTCCTGCGAGATGCTAAAATGACACTTTCCTCCTCTTTATTTTATAAATGTACATTCTTCTTCTTTTTAACTTTTAAAAAATCTCTTCTTTAATCCATTTTATTTTTTTTTTGTGTTAACTAATATTAATTTTATCCATTTTTTAAGAAAAAATAAATTAATTTTTGAAAAATATCCATTAACAAAAATTTTATTTTTTATCATTAAATTTTGCTTACCAAAATACCCTTTAATAAATTATTCTTTTATGGATTAAATTATATTTTTATCAAAATATTTTTAAAAAAATTAATAATTAAATTTTTTTTTAAATATCTACCCTTCAATAATTTTTTAATTATTAAATTATGATTTTACTAAAATTTTTGTTAACAATTTTTTTATATTTACTATTATTTTTTGATATCAATATATATTATTTTAACATTAAATAAAAAATTTTACCAGTGTTAATATGTATAACAATCAACATATATTGATATTAAAAAATAATTTTACTAAAATTTTTATTTAAAAAAAAAAAAAATATATATATATATATATATATATATATATATATATATCAAAAAATTAATAGTAAAATATAAAAAAATTGTTAAAGAAAATTTTGGTAAAATTATAATTTAATAATTAAAAAATTATTGAAGAGTATTTTAGAAAAAAATAATATAATTATTAAATGTTTTTAAAAATATAATTTAATCAATAAAAAATAATTTATTAAAGGATATTTTGGTAAATAAAATTTAATGACAAAAAAATAAAATTTTTACTAATGGGTATTGTTTTTAAAAAATAATTTTTTTTCTTAAAAAATAGATAAAGTTAACATTAGTTAACACAAAAAGTTTAAAATGGATTAAAGATGATGTTTTTTAAAAATTAGAAGGGAGGAGAATGTACATTTATAAAATAGAGGGGAGGGGAGTGTCATTTTAACATCTCGCAGGGACAGGAGTGGAATTTTCCCTATTTTTTTTTATATTATATGTAAGTGTTGTATGAGTTTTTTTTTTAAATGAAATGTTATTTTTTGAAAAAAAAAAAGTTTGACCTTACCATCATAAACATTAAAAAGCAATATTTGAAAGTTAAGGCCACACGGATAATGCTCACTCTACATAGTATTAGTTGAGAATTAGGTGTAGTTTTTGGAGGAAATAACAAAAATTGTTCCTACCAGTAGCAACATAGCAAGAGGTGAAAGATCCTATGATGTTGGTGATTCCAATTGACACCATTTCCTTGTTCCCATTAAGTTGGTACCCTTTGATGGATGCGAAAGACCGTCCAACAGCAACAGATTCCTATATTTCATTGCGGCAAGAAACCAACATAATTTGCATCACCATGAAATTATGCTAATTATGATTCAAATGTTTGATTATTAGTACGCAAATTGTATAAATAATGTTACACGGTCTTTTTTAAAGCATATAATATTTATAAAATTTATTATAATAACTCGCTTCTTTTTAATCGTATAAATTTTTAGAATAAATAATTTTATAACATAATAAATCAAAAGTTATATGCTCAAAAGATATATAATTCGATTTTTATTAACCTTTGAAAAGCAAAAAAAAAAAAATTCATTTTGAGACAAATAAAAGAAGAAATAAGTCATGCAAAATTCAAATAAATCTAAAAAGAAATTAATATAAAAAAATATTAAAAATATAATAATTAAATAACTAAATCAAATATTCTTAAAACATGAGAATAATATACTCACAGTGAGGGCAACAACAGCAAGGATTAGTCCAATTTTGGCGACTTCTCCAACATATGGATTATTGAAATCCAACATATGAATGGAGCTTGGATTTAATCCCCCTTTGACATGTTTTACAATTTTAACTCCATTCTTATCAGCATGTGTCACAAAAACCAGTAAAGTTGATACTACAACTGATATGAGAGGGGAAATTGATGCCAACCAGAACAGCTTCTTCTTCTTTTTACCCTAGGTTAATTAATTAATATGATGAACAAGTTAATTAAGAATCATTATTGGAAATTCAATAGAAATTGATCAAAGCAAACAAAAACATATGGAGGTTCATTATTGTTGTTATTTTCACTCACCAGAAATCTAGTAGATAGGATGAAGACCAGGAATGAGCATCCTAGTATGAAATTGCGAGGATTCCACTGTAATTCAACATATAATAATATTATTGTATATGCTCCCATCAACATATGAGAAAACTTAATTATTAATGCCTTATTTTTTGTCACCTCTCATTCTATTAATTCTGAAATAGGACAGGTGAATGATTAAAACTAACACAATCATGTTAAAAGACTAGTATTCTTATAATTATTCTGACTTATTGTATTTACTACTATTATTATTTACATCAATAATAGAGATTAGAGAACTAGGTGCACTCAAATTTATTATAAAAGAAAGACTATTTCTATTCTTGTAAAAGAAAGGCTAAATCATTTGATGCGATTTTCCACCATGCGATTTAATAATAATTCCCATCCCGCAACTTTTTTTTTTCAAAAAATTAAAAAAATAGAAATTGACCTTGCAAATTTTTTCAAAAAAATAAAAAATAAATAAAAAAAGTAAATTGTACCATGTGATTTCTGCATTTTAAAAATAAAATTAAACTGTATTTCTGAATTTACCAAAAAATAGCAAAATGCTCCCTCCAATTTCGCTTTTGTGAAACGATCTCTATATTTTAGAAAAATCAAAAGGAAAAAATATTTTTGAAATTCACACATTTTCGTCCCATATCAAAAAATTTTTAGTGCTAGATTAAAGATAATATTAAATTTATGGATAAAAAGAATATGACTAAATTTAAATCTTAATAAATCAAATAAGTCCGTTTCTATTAATCGATTAACAGAAATATTATGTGTACTATATATATATATATTAAAGATAGGAAAACTCGAACTCGCAACTTCTAAGTGAGTATAAGAAGACTATGTCATTTGAGTTATAACTCATTAATATATGTATTATATATTTAACTTATTTTTAATATGTATTTTGTATTCTAGCATATATTTTATATTAGTGGCTAATTTAGTATATACTTAGCATTGTTAATCTATTAATATTAAAAAATACTATGTGTATATACTAAAATCAGTTATCATATATTTGTATATGCATACACATACATATATTGTTAAATTAATTTTTAATACATATTTTATATTTTAATATGTATTTTATATTAATAGTTGATTTTAATAACTAATTTTAATATATATTTAATATGATTGATTAATATTAAATATCTAGTAGATATAATTAATTTAGGGTTATGGATATTAATTGATGAATAAAATTTAATAATAAATCACATCTTGCGGCTTATTTAAAAAAAAAAAACAGAAATCGCACCTTGCAATTTTTTTTTAAAAAAAAAGAAAAATTAAAAAGGTGAAATTGCGCCATGCAATTTCTTCATTTCAAAAATTTTAAAATAAAAAAATTAAATCGCATCTTGAAATTTTTTATTTTAAAATTAAAAAATTTAAAAAATAAAATTAGACCCTATGTTTTTTGTATTTTTGAATTTACAAAAATGACAAAATTAAACATTCTCTCTAATTTTTTTTGGTAAAACAATCTCCATGTTTTAGAAAAATCGCAAAAAAAATAATATTTTTGAAATTCACACATTTTCGTCCTATATCAAAAATTTTTTGGCTCTAAATTAAAGATAAGATTAAATTTATGGATAAAGAAGAATATGACTAAATTTAAATCCTAGTAAATCAAATACGTTGGTGCCTATTAATTGTTTAAAAAAATATTATGTATATTAAAATTAGTTATTAAAATATATTATTATGTATTTATGTGTAAATATATTTGTTATTTAATTTATTTTTAATGTGTATTTTGTATTTTAATATATATTTTATATTAGTAATTGATTTTGGTATACATTTAACATAATTAATCTATTAATATTAAAAAATATTATGTATAAACTAAAATTAGTTATCATATATTTATATATGAAGATATGTATTGTTAAACTAATTTTTAATATGTATTTTATATTTTAATATGTATTTTATATTAGTTGTCAATTTTAGTGACTAAATTTAGTATAAATCTAACACGATTGATTAATATTAGATATCAAGGGATCTGACTCCTCTAAAGTTATATTATCACTTTGAGAAATTCTCCACATACAAGCGTTTTTTCATACATGTCATTTATTTCTTCTTCTTTTTCTTTTTCTATGCCTCCTCTTTTTCTTCTCCTTCTTCTTCTTTTTTCGTGCCTCTTCTTCTTCTTCTTCTTCTTCGTTTTTTAAGTGTTTCATCTTCATCGTCGTGTTTCTCCTCGTTCTTTTTGACTACACGTTTTTCATCTTCTTCCTCCTCATTTTTTGCACATTCTTCTTCTTCTTACTGCACGTTCTTTTTCCTCTTCCTCTTCTTCTTCTTCTTTTCTTTCGTTTCTTGCATTCTCTTTCTCCTTCTTCATTTACGTGTTTTTCTCTCTGTTTTATTTCTTCGTTATTCTCGATTTCCATTGTTTTTTGACATCAAGTTCTGAAATCATTTTTGAAGAAGAAGAAGCAGCAGAAGATGAGGAGAAGAAAGAGAAAGAGTTCTGAATTATGCATAAGGTGTACTTCAACGAATTTTGGGTGTATTTCTTAAATCCTTTGGATGTATTTTCGTAATCCTTTGGGTGTATTTCTATAATCGTTTGGGTGTATTTCTGTAATCCTTTGGGTGTATTTCTGTAATTGTTTGGGTGTATTTCTGTAATTCCATTATCTTCAAAACGATTTCAAAGCTTGATTTCATAAACCATGAAAATCGAAAAAAAAAACGAAGCAAGAATACCAGCGATAAACGCAAATAAAACAACGAATGCAAAGACAAAGAGAGAACGCATGAAGGAGATCAAATTTGGCAAGAAACTCGTTTTCATGGAGGAAGAAAAAGAAGAGTAGGAGAAGAAGAAGGAGAAGAAGAAGAAAGAGGAGGAGGAAAAGGAGGAACGCAAAGCACGCCATATAAATCGTATATGGGTCAGCGTGCTTTTTGTTAAGTTTCTCCCAACTTGTAAGACTTGTAAACCAAATGACTTATATGTGTAGAACTCCTCTATCACTTTAGAGAAAAAAAATACACTATTAATCATTCTTGGATTAAGATAGCGAAGCTCATAAATAATAAATATTATAAATTTAGAAGTGATTAAAGTATTATTTTATTATTTTATTAGTATTATATTTTTTTCTGATATAAGTAGATATAATTAATTTATGACTATGGATATTAATTGATGAACAATACTTATACGTACGGGATGATGAGTTGCTTGCCAAACAGCTTTGATGACAGAGATAATGTCGGTTTTGGTAGTAAAGTGAGAAACTCCTAAGAGGCCCTTCAACTGTTGAAGGCCAATAACAATGGCTGCTCCTCCCACAAATCCAACTATTGCTGCGTGTGACAGGAAATCCACAAGGAACCCCAGCCTGCAAATATAACATCAAAAAACAATAATCATATGAAAAACAAAAAGGTGCTCATGTGAACATGGTTTATTTAATTTGTGTTCAGTATATATGTTGTTAGAAATTAATAGAAATCAATTAAATGATAGAATCAAATTTTGAAAACTATATTATTGACTACAATTGAAAGGTATCCACGTTAATATTCACAAATAGAATAAAATAAGACAAAACAAGATCAAATAGTACCGAAATTTATACTATTATTTATTCTATTGTCATTCTTAAGAATATCTTTAATGCTTTTTTTAGTTTTATTTTATTTTAGATCTTATAAAATATCACATAACTATCTATAAGATTATATATTATAAAAATTGATTTGATATTTAATATAAAATTTGTCACTTTAATATTTAGCATGTATCGTTTCAAAGATGATATCTAATACAAATTTTAATTTTAAATCGATTCAATTAATATTGTAAAAATAAAAAATGATACCCAAAATATATTCAATTGGAATTTCTCAAAATACATTAAAATTCAACTCCACCTTAAAAGTGAAAGCATAGAGTTGAATCTAAATGTTATTAGGGTTAGAATTGCTAATAAAATTTGACCACAACCAAAATGAAAATAATATAAAGAATAGATTAGTAAAGAAATGTAAATACCTGAAAAGGCCAAAGGCGGTCTGAAAAATACCAGCAAAGAGAGTGGCAAGCAAGACGAGTTTGGTGTAAGCGATTGGATCAAAAACAGGATCTCTTAATTTCTGAACCATCGAAGACAAGAGCAACGACACCACCGCCACTGGCCCCATTGCTATCTCTTGAGAGGTTCCCATTACGGCATAGATCAGCGGTGGCACAACACTTGTATCTAATATATAAATGCAATTTCATCAGCTCAAAGGGAAACAAAGTGAAAATAAAAAGGACACAAAACGTGGCTTGCTTACAAAGGCCATATTGAGGATCAAGGTTTGCTAAGGTCGCGTACCCAATGCTCTGCATTCAAAGTTGAAACAAATTAAGTAACCAACATGATGCAAGAGATCCATTAACCCCTTTATTTATTTATTTTCCATTTTTCATCTTAGATGCTTTCAGCAGCCAAACAAAACTATTATTTCGAAGGGGAATCCGTTAGTGGCTTGCAATAATTTTCTATGTTAATTAAGCATATGGTCTTTTTTTTTTCCTTGGTTTTTTACTTTAATCGAAATTCAGGTATTATTATATTACTGACAATTATTTAACTAATATATCCAAAGAAATTGGAACAACTTTTTTTGCTACAACTTTGTCTTTTGCAATACAACAAATTCGAGACTACACTAACAATATAAACTTATTAACCACTTAACTAGGCTATGTACAAATATAAAATCAAATTAACAAAAATAACTATTTTTTAAGTAATTTATTCATATAATTTAGCAAAATGGCAAGATATCATTAAACGACATGTATATGAATACTTTAATCAAATTGCTAATTAGAATTATTATACCTGGGGAATACAGAGACTCGCAATAGTGAGACCAGCAAGCAAGTCTTTCCTGAATTTAGTGGCAGTGTAACTTCTTCCCCACACAAGGATCGGAAAAATCCTCTGCAAAGTTGAAAACATGACCCTGGCCCATGATTCATGTCCCAGCGTAGAAAAGTTCTTGCGCCAACGCAAGATACTTTTTTCCACTGAGTCCGTGATCATGCGCCAAGGACTCGGTGGCTCAGGAGGGTTGAGTACCCACTGACACCTTACATGGCTTTGGTTCTTCTCAATGTCGACCTGCATATCCTTTGACGAGGATATGCAGGTAGGTATCATTGCTGAAGAAGCCATGATGATGATGAAGTGTTTGGGAGAACTTCTTTGTTCCCGCGAATAGGGAATACAATTCTTTGATGACTACACTCTCATCAAATTTACCTGTGAAAGAGCTATGGTTGCTATGAGGTTGAAGGAATTAAGATTGGAAACAAGTCTTATATAGAACAACAAAAGGCTTGCCACTGGAGGTTATATATATATATATATATATATATATATATATATATATATATATATATATATATATATATATATTAATAAAAATAATATTTCCACTATTTTTATATTTATGTGTTATTTATTTTTATTTTATAGTATAAAAGACAAATTATTTTATTTTTATTTTGTTCTTTTATTTTTAATACTAAAAGTAAAAAATGTTTGAGAGACACAAAAATAATCTATAGTATTCCTTAAAAATAATAATATTAATGTATTTCGAAAAAAATGAATCATATGACTGTTTTTAAAAAAATTAATTTGCTATGAAAAGAAAAAAAAGAGAAAAAAAATAAACACTTTAAATCCTAAATTTTTTTAGTTCTAAATTTTAAATTTTAAATTTAATCTATTGATAAAAAATGTAATAAATAAAATATTAAAATTTATTTAATTAAGAAACAATTTAATATTCTTGGGTTAATAAGAAACGTTTAAAAGATGAACTCAAAATATACGATATATTTGTCACGCTTACATTTATTCATTTATTATATAAATCTTTACTTTAACAGTGTTCCGTAGTCCATACATGTATTTCTAAGATAGCTTTTAATTTATAGGCCAGGTCCAATAATTATATATTATATACTGTTTTCACTAAAAAGTAATTGTTACTACATTTATATTCTTTTTTTTCACAAATTATTGTCCTATTCATAAAATTTAAGCAGTGATTGCAAGTTTAGTTTAAGCAAATTTTGGAGAAGAAATAAAAGGAGTAAACTATCAAAATTATTCTGAAAGATTGAAGTGCATATAAAACTGACCATACAAAAAGAAAAACTAACTTGTATCCATAGTTGTAAGAACCGAATCAGTGATCGAATCAGTCAAGTTATTAGTTCACTGGTTTATTGGTTCAATCGATAAATCGCTGATTTAACTGGTAAAATCGGTTTCACGTAAATAAAAAATATAAAATACTAAAAATAGTCATAAACTTAATAAATTCAAAATACATATCTTTAGTTCTTCACCAACATTTTAAAAACAACCAAATTTCAAAGTCTAAATATAACTAATACAAAGATAAATATGAAATTAGTTAGTACTAGTACATTACTATCTTAATTAAACACAATAAGGATAACAATTTATAAACTAAATCCAAGGAGTGATTTCGAAGTCGGCAAATTGCTCTTCATCTGACAAATGTGGGGCTACATCCTGATTGGTTTCATTTTGATTTGCATTTTCTACAGAATTATTAGCTCCATCATCATCCCGATCATCTTCTAAATCCAATTGATCTAGCATTATAGATAATGTTTCACAAATCAAGATAAAAAATAATATAAAACATGTTATAAGGCATACGAAAATCATAGTTGATCATAATTCATAAATAAGTAAAAGCATACCTAAATCATCTAAAGGTGATTGAAGAGACATATCTGCAAGATCATTTCATAAAGCATCAACTTCTTTAGGAATTAAAAATGGTGGTGAATCTTTCAGTATCCATTCCGAATGATCCTCAGATCAAATGCATCAAGATAAATTGGATCATAAACTTGGTTTCTCATTTGGTTCCTATGTTATCAATATATTTCGTTACTCATGTGATGATTAAGATTTTAAAATAATGCTTTCAACTTAAAACAATCAAGAAAGTACCTTTGTTGTAACCTTAAGTTGTAATGAACATAAACAAGATCATTAAGTTTTTGATGCTCTAACTGATTCCTCTTCTTTGAGTGAATGTGTTCAAAAATAGCAGTATCACACTAGCAATATCACACTTCTCCACTATTTCTTTGCTTTGAAGAACGCTTTTGATAGTTGGTTGAGCTCCGGGTGTTATTGCCGATGGAAAATAGGATTGTAAACATTTGACTTGTTTTCCTTTTCTAGAGATAGGTGCTGGAACCCTGGATTTTTGTTGTTGTTGCATCTCATTACGTTCGATCTCGTCAAATTCTCTTTCAACATCATCACAAGCATTATAACTTTTTGCATATTGTTCTTGAGTTTTTCTTTTCTTGCTTCGAAGCTCTTCAATGCTTTGATGGAATTGGTGTCTCACTGCAGTTGGCACCTTTCGACAAGACTCAATATCTCCTCCTTTTCCAGCCAAATGAAGCTTAAACCGATGAATTCCTCCACCCTTAATAAGCTTCTCACAATATATGCATAGCAAAATTATTTTTCCAGACTCCACAACTTGTTTACAATGACCCCATGCAGGATCAGTTTTTGCTCATTGTTTTTTTGGGTTCCGATTGATGCATTAGGAGTTGATCTTTGTTCTTGCGAAGATGGTATTTCTGATGGTATATTCGCAGAAGCCATTCTAAAAGAATATGGAGTAGCAAAATAACAAAAGTATAAAACAATAGCAATCCTAAATTCCTTAATTCCTATTCCCTATTCAACAAGACAACAACCTTAAAGGCTTAAATAGTTAAATTCACAGCAATATTAAATAGTTACATTATTCATAGCAATCTTAAATATTCACAGCACAAGCATATTCATAACAGAACAACATTAGATTAACATTATTCATATTCAACAAGCATATTCAACACCTCGGTTTCAAGCATTAGTCAACAAGCATATTCATCCCAGAACAAATCAACAAAACAACAAGTTTTCACGTTTTCAACAAGCATATTCAACACAGAACAAATCAACAAAACAACATAATTCATATTTCATAGATTCAAGCTTTCAACAAGCATATTCATCCCAGAAATTTTAAGTTTTCAACATAGAATAGAATAACATAGGAGAAGTGCAGTTTAAGGTTGCTGGAGAACAGAGGAGAAGTGCAGAACAAGTGAACAACATTATTCATAAGTCATAACACTGTAACAGCAAGAAGTGCAGAACAGACTACAGAGGAGAACTGGAGCTAACCTGGTTGACAGAGCAGAAGAGCGCGGCAACGGCGAGGGCGACAGCACGGCAACGGCGAGGGCGACAGCACGGCAACGGCGAGGGCGACGGCGCCGGCGATGAGAGACAGCCGCGGGTCTGTCCTGTTCAGCTGTTCCTACTTCCTTAGTTCCTTCAGACTTCGGAGTTTAGACCGGCGGTGAGACGAAGAAGACGACGGCGGGCGGCTGGCGGCGGTGGTGGAGAGGGTTAGCCGTTAGGGGATTAGGGTTGGGGGAAAAGTGGAAAGTGGAAGCTGGGAGTGGGGTTTGGGGGTACCGTGCGTATACGACGAGAATTTTCTGTTTTTTTTTTTTTTTATAAACCAAAACGACGTCGTTTTGGAAAATGAATTTAAAAAAAAAAGCGCTTCCGTACCGGTCGGTTAACCAGAAATCGCCGATTTTTTGGTTTTCATCAAAACCGGCCGGTTCAACCTGGTTCTCAACGGTTCTCTTCCTTATCCGGTCATATCACTCAACCGGACCGGTTAGGGATCCGGTTCACCAGTTTTTCGGTCGAACCGATCAGTCCGGTCTGGTTTTTACAACTATGCTTGTATCTATCAATAATGCTCTCTATGTGCCAAATATAATAATTCTTTAATCAGAACTGAATTTCGTTAGTTAAGCATTCTATTATACGTGTAATTTTATTGGTGATTTGGCACTCATTGACGTGGAAAATTGAATTAAAAACTTAAATCAAATTAAAAATATGGGCACCCTGGACCAGCATGATTAACCTGCTTCGGATTGTTTGAAGACCCAACCTTGCTATTGTAACCCAAATTATATCTCTCCAACCACCTTGAACCTGATTCACGATACCCTATTCCCTAACTCTCTTCTTTCTCCATCATCTTCCAAACATCGCTTTTGTCAGACGAAACACAATCTACTTTCAATCTTGTCTGATTCGCGGTATAATCGGCATCAACCTTGGTGCCACCTTCTCTAAAGTACCAAAGATCCCTTGATCTCTCTATATCAGCCTTGTGTTGATTTTTTTTCTTTTGTCTTTAATTTTTTTTAAAAAAATCTAAATATTTGTGTGGTTTGATTACTTTGCAGTTGTTGTTAAAAGTCAAGTGCATCAAATAAATACAGTAAAACAATAAAACAAAAAACTAATAACTACAGATCTAAATAGTCTTCGTCGTCATTGTCATCGGTCCCATGGCCTTGAGTTGGCAGCGCAAAAAGCGGTGATGTCTGTATGCCACCAACAGAGTCGATGCCAGCGGCGTGCATCTGGGCCTAATACACCTCCATCTGAGCCTCCATACGTTGAAACCGCTCCAGCGAATCCCTCCACTTCAGTCTGAGCTCATCCGTAGACGTCACATGGGGTGAGGATCTTCTGATACTTCTCCCGATAATCATTAAGCTCCTGAGCCTGCTAGTGAAGGCTGTGTTGGAGCTCCTGCACCTGCAGCCTCAAATCCACGCCTTCCGCGGGCTCGATGGCTCGATGGCTCGACTGGTGGCAAAGTTTAATGACAACCTCCACATGGAGGTGTGGAGGCTGCTGATGAAAAATGACCCCATCCCGTATACGTAATTCTTGTACGGCGCTGAGGTGGTCTCGTGCCAAACCGCATCGGGATCAACAACTGAAGCTGCAAAACCATTGACAATGTCCTCCCCACTTTGCCGAGTCAGTTGAGTCATGGCCTCTAGTCTCTGTGTGTAGGACTCCTGTGTAATTAACACAAGTTATTGTGATTATTACAAGAAATATATAGTTAATCTCTAATAATTTTATAGCAGAAGATAATCAGATGTATGTTTATGCACATAATGGTTTTGAGACCGCTGGTCCACAAATCTCTCTTTGTTCTCCTTCAGTGTGTGGGTGTACTTGAATGTCTCCCCAAATGTCTCACATAATATGTAAAAGAATATAACTAAGTTACTAACAAAATTAAAGTCACTACATACCAGCCTGGCCTTAGTCTTCACGAAGGTTGCTGAGCCGCCGATATACTTAGACGACCTAGACGAGGCTCTGTTAGCTCTGTTGGTGAGATGCTGATGCCTAAACCCCTCATCGGTCTCCAATTGAACTAATAGAGCCTTTTTTATTTTTGTTCAGTGCCAGTTCGTCCGGTGGTCCCATCCCTGACGAATATCATCCAGCATCTGAGCCACCGACCTATTCTACGGTCAAATATCTTCCTGATGGTACTATCGTGCTCAGCGTCCCACCGGAGTTTCTAGTGTCTTCTTCATGCTACGTTCTTCTTTTGATTCTCCACATGTAGCCATGGGAGTACTTTGAGTTCTCAGATGTTGGGAAGCTAATTGATTTACTACCTCGGTCAAGGTAGTTGCGAATTCTAGTACTCCCCGTTTCATCTCTCTTTGCCCTTGAAGAAGAACACCAAGAGTGTATGCATTGAAGGTTGAGGTGGACATGAGGGCTCATTACTTGGGAAGAAAGGTTCATGATAAGAGGGTGGTTCATCACTCTCTATCTTTTCCACTTGTTGCACAGCACACTTCAATTCCTTGTTCTCAAGTTGAGATTCTTTAGCCATGAAAGCTTCGGGTGCTATTCGGTTTATCGCTCCGTCCAATTGACGCAGGGTTGCTTGAAATTGATCCATTGTTTTCTTGAGACGATCTCTTGACTCTTGTTCTGCTCGGATATCATAAGTAGGATCATAAGGCTCTTGGATTGATGGATATGGATGTGGTGTATATGGAGGTGGTGGTCCTTGGAAGTAACTGGGTTGGAATTGGGGTGGATCTATGTATGGCTCATATGGCTCATAGGGTGGTTGATATGGTGGATAAGGGTTAGAATCATGTGATGGTGTTTGGTAGTAGGGGGCTCGTGAG